>NC_092014.1:18448581-18773857 GCF_042242105.1 Pempheris klunzingeri | reverse complement strand
CCCCGGGGGTCAGCGTTTTTGGCCAATCCCCCCTCCTCCACTGTTTTGGCTGCCACTGCTTTCTGGCCGACTTACCACATTAAAAGTGATCAGTAACTGTTTCCCAGCAGGTCTGGAGGTGGATGAGGCAAAAGAGAGGCAGTTTTGCGTCCGCTCAAAAACGGCCATTTCCTTGACCCCGGGGTCAGCGTTTTTGGCCAATCCCCCCTCCTCCACTGTTTTGGCTGCCACTTGCTTTCTGGCCGACTTACCACATTAAAAGTGATCAGTAACTGTTTCCCAGCAGGTCTGGAGGTGGATGAGGCAAAAAAGAGGCAGTTTTGCGTCCGCTCCCAAAACGGCCATTTCCTTGACCCCGGGGTCAGCGTTTTTGGCCAATCCCCCCTCCTCCACTGTTTGGCTGCCACTTGCTTTCTGGCCGACTTACCACATTAAAAGTGATCAGTAACTGTTTCCCAGCAGGTCTGGAGGTGGATGAGGCAAAAAAGAGGCAGTTTTGCGTCCGCTCCCAAAACGGCCCATTTCCTTGACCCCGGGGTCAGCGTTTTTGGCCAATCCCCCCTCCCTCCACTGTTTTGGCTGCCACTTGCTTTCTGGCCGACTTACACATTAAAAGTGATCAGTAACTGTTTCCCAGCAGGTCTGGAGGTGGATGAGGCAAAAAAGAGGCAGTTTTGCGTCCGCTCCCAAAACGGCCATTTCCTTGACCCCGGGTGTCAGCGTTTTTGGCCAATCCCCCCTCCTCCACTGTTTTGGCTGCCACTTGCTTTCTGGCCGACTTACCACATTAAAAGTGATCAGTAACTGTTTCCCAGCAGGTCTGGAGGTGGATGAGGCAAAAAAAGAGGCAGTTTTGCGTCCGCTCCCAAAACGGCCATTTCCTTGACCCCGGGGTCAGCGTTTTTGGCCAATCCCCCCTCCTCCACTGTTTTGGCTGCCACTTGCTTTCTGGCCGACTTACCACATTAAAAGTGATCAGTAACTGTTTTCCCAGCAGGTCTGGAGGTGGATGAGGCAAAAAGAGAGCAGTTTTGCGTCCGCTCCAAAAACGGCCATTTCCCTTGACCCCGGGGTCAGCGTTTTTGGCCAATCCCCCTCCTCCACTGTTTTGGCTGACTGGCCGACTTACCACATTAAAAGTGATCAGTAACTGTTTCCCAGCAGGTCTGGAGGTGGATGAGGCAAAAAAGAGGCAGTTTTGCGTCCGCTCCCAAAACGGCCATTTCCTTGACCCCGGGGTCAGCGTTTTTGGCCAATCCCCCCTCCTCCACTGTTTTGGCTGCCACTTGCTTTCTGGGCCGACTTACCACATTAAAAGTGATCAGTAACTGTTTCCCAGCAGGTCTGGAGGTGGATGAGGCAAAAAAGAGGCAGTTTTGCGTCCGCTCCCAAAACGGCATTTCCTTGGACCCCGGGGTCAGCGTTTTTTGGCCAATCCCCCCTCCTCCACTGTTTTGGCTGCCACTTGCTTTCTGGCCGACTTACCACATTAAAAGTGATCAGTAACTGTTTCCCAGCAGGTCTGGAGGTGGATGAGGCAAAAAAAGAGGCAGTTTGCGTCCGCTCCCAAAACGGCCATTTCCTTGACCCCGGGGTCAGCGTTTTTGGCCAATCCCCCCTCCTCCACTGTTTTTGGCTGCCACTTGCTTTCTGGCCGACTTACCACATTA
Organism: Pempheris klunzingeri; assembly: GCF_042242105.1. NCBI lineage: Eukaryota > Metazoa > Chordata > Actinopteri > Acropomatiformes > Pempheridae > Pempheris > Pempheris klunzingeri. Next base: position 18,772,187 of record NC_092014.1, on the reverse strand, counting down.
AAAGTGATCAGTAACTGTTTCCCAGCAGGTCTGGAGGTGGATGAGGCAAAAAAGAGGCAGTTTTGCGTCCGCTCCCAAAACGGCCATTTCCTTGACCCCGGGGTCAGCGTTTTTTGGCAATCCCCCCTCCTCCACTGTTTTGGCTGACTGGCCGACTTTTCCACATTAAAAGTGATCAGTAACTGTTTCCCAGCAGGTCTGGAGGTGGATGAGGCAAAAAAGAGGCAGTTTTGCGTCCGCTCCCAAAACGGCCATTTCCTTGACCCCGGGGTCAGCGTTTTTGGCCAATCCCCCCTCCTCCACTGTTTTGGCTGCCACTTGCTTTCTGGCCGACTTACCACATTAAAAGTGATCAGTAACTGTTTCCCAGCAGGTCTGGAGGTGGATGAGGCAAAAAAGAGGCAGTTTTGCGTCCGCTCCCAAAACGGCCATTTCCTTGACCCCGGGGTCAGCGTTTTTGGCCAATCCCCCCTCCTCCACTGTTTTGGCTGCCACTTGCTTTCTGGCCGACTTACCACATTAAAAGTGATCAGTAACTGTTTCCCAGCAGGTCTGGAGGTGGATGAGGCAAAAAAGAGGCAGTTTTGCGTCCGCTCCCAAAACGGCCATTTCCTTGACCCCGGGGTCAGCGTTTTTGGCCAATCCCCCCTCCTCCACTGTTTTGGCTGACTGGCCGACTTACCACATTAAAAGTGATCAGTAACTGTTTCCCAGCAGGTCTGGAGGTGGATGAGGCAAAAAAGAGGCAGTTTTGCGTCCGCTCCCAAAACGGCCATTTCCTTGACCCCGGGGTCAGCGTTTTTGGCCAATCCCCCCTCCTCCACTGTTTTGGCTGCCACTTGCTTTCTGGCCGACTTACCACATTAAAAGTGATCAGTAACTGTTTCCCAGCAGGTCTGGAGGTGGATGAGGCAAAAAAGAGGCAGTTTTGCGTCCGCTCCCAAAACGGCCATTTCCTTGACCCCGGGGTCAGCGTTTTTGGCCAATCCCCCCTCCTCCACTGTTTTGGCTGACTGGCCGACTTACCACATTAAAAGTGATCAGTAACTGTTTCCCAGCAGGTCTGGAGGTGGATGAGGAAAAAAAGAGGCAGTTTTGCGTCCGCTCCCAAAACGGCCATTTCCTTGACCCCGGGGTCAGCGTTTTTGGCCAATCCCCCCTCCTCCACTGTTTTGGCTGCCACTTGCTTTCTGGCCGACTTACCACATTAAAGTGATCAGTAACTGTTTCCCAGCAGGTCTGGAGGTGGATGAGGCAAAAAAGAGGCAGTTTTGCGTCCCCGCCCAAAACGGCCATTTCCTTGACCCCGGGGTCAGCGTTTTTGGCCAATCCCCCCTCCTCCACTGTTTTGGCTGCCACTTGCTTTCTGGCCGACTTACCACATTAAAAGTGATCAGTAACTGTTTCCCAGCAGGTCTGGAGGTGGATGAGGCAAAAAAGAGGCAGTTTTGCGTCCGCTCCCAAAACGGCCATTTCCTTGACCCCGGGGTCAGCGTTTTTGGCCAATCCCCCCTCCTCCACTGTTTTGGCTGCCACTTGCTTTCTGGCCGACTTACCACATTAAAAGTGATCAGTAACTGTTTCCCAGCAGGTCTGGAGGTGGATGAGGCAAAAAAGAGGCAGTTTTGCGTCCGCTCCCAAAACGGCCATTTCCTTGACCCCGGGGTCAGCGTTTTTGGCCAATCCCCCCTCCTCCACTGTTTTGGCTGACTGGCCGACTTACCACATTAAAGTGATCAGTAACTGTTTCCCAGCAGGTCTGGAGGTGGATGAGGAAAAAAAGAGGCAGTTTTGCGTCCGCTCCCAAAACGGCCATTTCCTTGACCCCGGGGTCAGCGTTTTTGGCCAATCCCCCCTCCTCCACTGTTTGGCTGCCACTTGCTTTCTGGCCGACTTACCACATTAAAAGTGATCAGTAACTGTTTCCCAGCAGGTCTGGAGGTGGATGAGGCAAAAAAGAGGCAGTTTTGCGTCCCCGCCCAAAACGGCCATTTCCTTGACCCCGGGGTCAGCGTTTTTGGCCAATCCCCCCTCCTCCACTGTTTTGGCTGCCACTTGCTTTCTGGCCGACTTACCACATTAAAAGTGATCAGTAACTGTTTCCAGCAGGTCTGGAGGTGGATGAGGCAAAAAAGAGGCAGTTTTGCGTCCGCTCCCAAAACGGCCATTTCCTTGACCCCGGGGTCAGCGTTTTTGGCCAATCCCCCCTCCTCCACTGTTTTGGCTGCCACTTGCTTTCTGGCCGACTTACCACATTAAAAGTGATCAGTAACTGTTTCCCAGCAGGTCTGGAGGTGGATGAGGCAAAAAAGAGGCAGTTTTGCGTCCGCTCCCAAAACGGCCATTTCCTTGACCCCGGGGGTCAGCGTTTTTGGCCAATCCCCCCCTCCTCCACTGTTTTGGCTGACTGGCCGACTTACCACATTAAAAGTGATCAGTAACTGTTTCCCAGCAGGTCTGGAGGTGGATGAGGCAAAAAAGAGGCAGTTTTGCGTCCCCGCCCCAAAACGGCCATTTCCTTGACCCCGGGGTCAGCGTTTTTTGGCCAATCCCCCCTCCTCCACTGTTTTGGCTGCCACTTGCTTTCTGGCCGACTTACCACATTAAAAGTGATCAGTAACTGTTTCCCAGCAGGTCTGGAGGTGGATGAGGCAAAAAAGAGGCAGTTTTGCGTCCGCTCCCAAAACGGCCATTTCCTTGACCCCGGGGGTCAGCGTTTTTGGCCAATCCCCCCTCCTCCACTGTTTTGGCTGCCACTTGCTTTCTGGCCGACTTACCACATTAAAAGTGATCAGTAACTGTTTCCCAGCAGGTCTGGAGGTGGATGAGGCAAAAAAGAGGCAGTTTTGCGTCCGCTCCCAAAACGGCCATTTCCCTTGACCCCGGGGTCAGCGTTTTTGGCCAATCCCCCCTCCTCCACTGTTTTGGCTGCCACTTGCTTTCTGGCCGACTTACCACATTAAAAGTGATCAGTAACTGTTTCCCAGCAGGTCTGGAGGTGGATGAGGCAAAAAAAGAGGCAGTTTTGCGTCCGCTCCCAAAACGGCCATTTCCTTGACCCCGGGGTCAGCGTTTTTGGCCAATCCCCCCTCCTCCACTGTTTTGGCTGACTGGCCGACTTACCACATTAAAAGTGATCAGTAACTGTTTCCCAGCAGGTCTGGAGGTGGATGAGGCAAAAAAGAGGCAGTTTTGCGTCCGCTCCCAAAACGGCCATTTCCTTGACCCCGGGGTCAGCGTTTTTGGCCAATCCCCCCTCCTCCACTGTTTTGGCTGCCACTTGCTTTCTGGCCGACTTACCACATTAAAAGTGATCAGTAACTGTTTCCCAGCAGGTCTGGAGGTGGATGAGGCAAAAAAGAGGCAGTTTTGCGTCCGCTCCCAAAACGGCCATTTCCTTGACCCCGGGGTCAGCGTTTTTGCCAATCCCCCCTCCTCCACTGTTTTGGCTGCCACTTGCTTTCTGGCCGACTTACCACATTAAAAGTGATCAGTAACTGTTTCCCAGCAGGTCTGGAGGTGGATGAGGCAAAAAAGAGGCAGTTTTGCGTCCGCTCCCAAAACGGCCATTTCCTTGACCCCGGGGTCAGCGTTTTTGGCCAATCCCCCCTCCTCCACTGTTTTGGCTGCCACTTGCTTTCTGGCCGACTTACCACATTAAAAGTGATCAGTAACTGTTTCCCAGCAGGTCTGGAGGTGGATGAGGCAAAAAAGAGGCAGTTTTGCGTCCGCTCCCAAAACGGCCATTTCCTTGACCCCGGGGTCAGCGTTTTTGGCCAATCCCCCCTCCTCCACTGTTTTGGCTGCCACTTGCTTTCTGGCCGACTTACCACATTAAAAGTGATCAGTAACTGTTTCCCAGCAGGTCTGGAGGTGGATGAGGCAAAAAAGAGGCAGTTTTGCGTCCGCTCCCAAAACGGCCATTTCCTTGACCCCGGGGTCAGCGTTTTTGGCCAATCCCCCCTCCTCCACTGTTTTGGCTGACTGGCCGACTTACCACATTAAAAGTGATCAGTAACTGTTTCCCAGCAGGTCTGGAGGTGGATGAGGCAAAAAAAGAGGCAGTTTTGCGTCCGCTCCCAAAACGGCCATTTCCTTGACCCCGGGGTCAGCGTTTTTGGCCAATCCCCCCTCCTCCACTGTTTTGGCTGCCACTTGCTTTCTGGCCGACTTACCACATTAAAAGTGATCAGTAACTGTTTCCCAGCAGGTCTGGAGGTGGATGAGGCAAAAAAGAGGCAGTTTTGCGTCCGCTCCCAAAACGGCCATTTCCTTGACCCCGGGGTCAGCGTTTTTGGCCAATCCCCCCTCCTCCACTGTTTTGGCTGCCACTTGCTTTCTGGCCGACTTACCACATTAAAAGTGATCAGTAACTGTTTCCCAGCAGGTCTGGAGGTGGATGAGGCAAAAAAGAGGCAGTTTTGCGTCCGCTCCCAAAACGGCCATTTCCTTGACCCCGGGGTCAGCGTTTTTGGCCAATCCCCCCTCCTCCACTGTTTTGGCTGCCACTTGCTTTCTGGCCGACTTACCACATTAAAAGTGATCAGTAACTGTTTCCCAGCAGGTCTGGAGGTGGATGAGGCAAAAAAGAGGCAGTTTTGCGTCCGCTCCCAAAACGGCATTTCCTTGACCCGGGGTCAGCGTTTTTGGCCAATCCCCCCTCCTCCACTGTTTTGGCTGCCACTTGCTTCTGGCCGACTTACCACATTAAAAGTGATCAGTAACTGTTTCCCAGCAGGTCTGGAGGTGGATGAGGCAAAAAAGAGGCAGTTTTTGCGTCCGCTCCCAAAACGGCCATTTCCTTGACCCCGGGGGTCAGCGTTTTTGGCCAATCCCCCCTCCTCCACTGTTTTGGCTGCCACTTGCTTTCTGGCCGACTTACCACATTAAAAGTGATCAGTAACTGTTTCCCAGCAGGTCTGGAGGTGGATGAGGCAAAAAAGAGGCAGTTTTGCGTCCGCTCCCAAAACGGCCATTTCCTTGACCCCAGGGTCAGCGTTTTTGGCCAATCCCCCCTCCTCCACTGTTTTGGCTGCCACTTGCTTTCTGGCCGACTTACCACATTAAAAGTGATCAGTAACTGTTTCCCAGCAGGTCTGGAGGTGGATGAGGCAAAAAAGAGGCAGTTTTGCGTCCGCTCCCAAAACGGCCATTTCCTTGACCCGGGGTCAGCGTTTTTGGCCAATCCCCCCTCCTCCACTGTTTTGGCTGCCACTTGCTTTCTGGCCGACTTACCACATTAAAAGTGATCAGTAACTGTTTCCCAGCAGGTCTGGAGGTGGATGAGGCAAAAAAGAGGCAGTTTTGCGTCCGCTCCCAAAACGGCCATTTCCTTGACCCCGGGGTCAGCGTTTTTGGCCAATCCCCCCTCCTCCACTGTTTTGGCTGACTGGCCGACTTACCACATTAAAAGTGATCAGTAACTGTTTCCCAGCAGGTCTGGAGGTGGATGAGGCAAAAAAGAGGCAGTTTTGCGTCCGCTCCCCAAAACGGCCATTTCCTTGACCCCGGGGTCAGCGTTTTTGGCCAATCCCCCCTCCTCCACTGTTTGGCTGCCACTTGCTTTCTGGCCGACTTACCACATTAAAAGTGATCAGTAACTGTTTCCCAGCAGGTCTGGAGGTGGATGAGGCAAAAAAGAGGCAGTTTTGCGTCCGCTCCCAAAACGGCCATTTCCTTGACCCCGGGGTCAGCGTTTTTGGCCAATCCCCCCTCCTCCACTGTTTTGGCTGACTGGCCGACTTACCACATTAAAAGTGATCAGTAACTGTTTCCCAGCAGGTCTGGAGGTGGATGAGGCAAAAAAGAGGCAGTTTTGCGTCCCCGCCCCAAACGGCCATTTCCTTGACCCCGGGGTCCAGCGTTTTTGGCCAATCCCCCCTCCTCCACTGTTTTGGCTGCCACTTGCTTTCTGGCCGACTTACCACATTAAAAGTGATCAGTAACTGTTTCCCAGCAGGTCTGGAGGTGGATGAGGCAAAAAAGAGGCAGTTTTGCGTCCGCTCCCAAAACGGCCATTTCCTTGACCCCGGGGTCAGCGTTTTTGGCCAATCCCCCCTCCTCCACTGTTTTGGCTGCCACTTGCTTTCTGGCCGACTTACCACATTAAAAGTGATCAGTAACTGTTTCCCAGCAGGTCTGGAGGTGGATGAGGCAAAAAAGAGGCAGTTTTGCGTCCGCTCCCAAAACGGCCATTTCCTTGACCCCGGGGTCAGCGTTTTTGGCCAATCCCCCCTCCTCCACTGTTTTGGCTGCCACTTGCTTTCTGGCCGACTTACCACATTAAAAGTGATCAGTAACTGTTTCCCAGCAGGTCTGGAGGTGGATGAGGCAAAAAAGAGGCAGTTTTGCGTCCGCTCCCAAAACGGCCATTTCCTTGACCCCGGGGTCAGCGTTTTTGGCCAATCCCCCCTCCTCCACTGTTTTGGCTGCCACTTGCTTTCTGGCCGACTTACCACATTAAAAGTGATCAGTAACTGTTTCCCAGCAGGTCTGGAGGTGGATGAGGCAAAAAAGAGGCAGTTTTGCGTCCGCTCCCAAAACGGCCATTTCCTTGACCCCGGGGTCAGCGTTTTTGGCCAATCCCCCCTCCTCCACTGTTTTGGCTGCCACTTGCTTTCTGGCCGACTTACCACATTAAAAGTGATCAGTAACTGTTTCCCAGCAGGTCTGGAGGTGGATGAGGCAAAAAAGAGGCAGTTTTGCGTCCGCTCCCAAAACGGCCATTTCCTTGACCCCGGGGTCAGCGTTTTTGGCCAATCCCCCCTCCTCCACTGTTTTGGCTGCCACTTGCTTTCTGGCCGACTTACCACATTAAAAGTGATCAGTAACTGTTTCCCAGCAGGTCTGGAGGTGGATGAGGCAAAAAAGAGGCAGTTTTGCGTCCGCTCCCAAAACGGCCATTTCCTTGACCCCGGGGTCAGCGTTTTTGGCCAATCCCCCCTCCTCCACTGTTTTGGCTGCCACTTGCTTTCTGGCCGACTTACCACATTAAAAGTGATCAGTAACTGTTTCCCAGCAGGTCTGGAGGTGGATGAGGCAAAAAAGAGGCAGTTTTGCGTCCCCGCCCAAAACGGCCATTTCCTTGACCCCGGGGTCAGCGTTTTTGGCCAATCCCCCCTCCTCCACTGTTTTGGCTGCCACTTGCTTTCTGGCCGACTTACCACATTAAAAGTGATCAGTAACTGTTTCCCAGCAGGTCTGGAGGTGGATGAGGCAAAAAAGAGGCAGTTTTGCGTCCGCTCCCAAAACGGCCATTTCCTTGACCCCGGGGTCAGCGTTTTTGGCCAATCCCCCCTCCTCCACTGTTTTGGCTGACTGGCCGACTTACCACATTAAAAAGTGATCAGTAACTGTTTCCCAGCAGGTCTGGAGGTGGATGAGGCAAAAAAGAGGCAGTTTTGCGTCCCCGCCCAAAACGGCCATTTCCTTGACCCCGGGGTCAGCGTTTTTGGCCAATCCCCCCTCCTCCACTGTTTTGGCTGCCACTTGCTTTCTGGCCGACTTACCACATTAAAAGTGATCAGTAACTGTTTCCCAGCAGGTCTGGAGGTGGATGAGGCAAAAAAGAGGCAGTTTTGCGTCCGCTCCCAAAACGGCCATTTCCTTGACCCCGGGGTCAGCGTTTTTGGCCAATCCCCCCTCCTCCACTGTTTTGGCTGCCACTTGCTTTCTGGCCGACTTACCACATTAAAAGTGATCAGTAACTGTTTCCCAGCAGGTCTGGAGGTGGATGAGGCAAAAAAGAGGCAGTTTTGCGTCCGCTCCCAAAACGGCCATTTCCTTGACCCCGGGGTCAGCGTTTTTGGCCAATCCCCCCTCCTCCACTGTTTTGGCTGACTGGCCGACTTACCACATTAAAAAGTGATCAGTAACTGTTTCCCAGCAGGTCTGGAGGTGGATGAGGCAAAAAAGAGGCAGTTTTGCGTCCCCGCCCAAAACGGCCATTTCCTTGACCCCGGGGTCAGCGTTTTTGGCCAATCCCCCCTCCTCCACTGTTTTGGCTGCCACTTGCTTTCTGGCCGACTTACCACATTAAAAGTGATCAGTAACTGTTTCCCAGCAGGTCTGGAGGTGGATGAGGCAAAAAAGAGGCAGTTTTGCGTCCGCTCCCAAAACGGCCATTTCCTTGACCCCGGGGTCAGCGTTTTTGGCCAATCCCCCCTCCTCCACTGTTTTGGCTGCCACTTGCTTTCTGGCCGACTTACCACATTAAAAGTGATCAGTAACTGTTTCCCAGCAGGTCTGGAGGTGGATGAGGCAAAAAAGAGGCAGTTTTGCGTCCGCTCCCAAAACGGCCATTTCCTTGACCCCGGGGTCAGCGTTTTTGGCCAATCCCCCCTCCTCCACTGTTTTGGCTGACTGGCCGACTTACCACATTAAAAGTGATCAGTAACTGTTTCCCAGCAGGTCTGGAGGTGGATGAGGCAAAAAAGAGGCAGTTTTGCGTCCGCTCCCAAAACGGCCATTTCCTTGACCCCGGGGTCAGCGTTTTTGGCCAATCCCCCCTCCTCCACTGTTTTGGCTGACTGGCCGACTTACCACATTAAAAGTGATCAGTAACTGTTTCCCAGCAGGTCTGGAGGTGGATGAGGCAAAAAAGAGGCAGTTTTGCGTCCCCGCCCAAAACGGCCATTTCCTTGACCCCGGGGTCAGCGTTTTTGGCCAATCCCCCCTCCTCCACTGTTTTGGCTGCCACTTGCTTTCTGGCCGACTTACCACATTAAAAGTGATCAGTAACTGTTTCCCAGCAGGTCTGGAGGTGGATGAGGCAAAAAAGAGGCAGTTTTGCGTCCGCTCCCAAAACGGCCATTTCCTTGACCCCGGGGTCAGCGTTTTTGGCCAATCCCCCCTCCTCCACTGTTTTGGCTGCCACTTGCTTTCTGGCCGACTTACCACATTAAAAGTGATCAGTAACTGTTTCCCAGCAGGTCTGGAGGTGGATGAGGCAAAAAAGAGGCAGTTTTGCGTCCGCTCCCAAAACGGCCATTTCCTTGACCCCGGGGTCAGCGTTTTTGGCCAATCCCCCCTCCTCCACTGTTTTGGCTGCCACTTGCTTTCTGGCCGACTTACCACATTAAAAGTGATCAGTAACTGTTTCCCAGCAGGTCTGGAGGTGGATGAGGCAAAAAAGAGGCAGTTTTGCGTCCCCGCCCAAAACGGCCATTTCCTTGACCCCGGGGTCAGCGTTTTTGGCCAATCCCCCCTCCTCCACTGTTTTGGCTGCCACTTGCTTTCTGGCCGACTTACCACATTAAAAGTGATCAGTAACTGTTTCCCAGCAGGTCTGGAGGTGGATGAGGCAAAAAAGAGGCAGTTTTGCGTCCGCTCCCAAAACGGCCATTTCCTTGACCCCGGGGTCAGCGTTTTTGGCCAATCCCCCCTCCTCCACTGTTTTGGCTGCCACTTGCTTTCTGGCCGACTTACCACATTAAAAGTGATCAGTAACTGTTTCCCAGCAGGTCTGGAGGTGGATGAGGCAAAAAAGAGGCAGTTTTGCGTCCGCTCCCAAAACGGCCATTTCCTTGACCCCGGGGTCAGCGTTTTTGGCCAATCCCCCCTCCTCCACTGTTTTGGCTGCCACTTGCTTTCTGGCCGACTTACCACATTAAAAGTGATCAGTAACTGTTTCCCAGCAGGTCTGGAGGTGGATGAGGCAAAAAAGAGGCAGTTTTGCGTCCGCTCCCAAAACGGCCATTTCCTTGACCCCGGGGTCAGCGTTTTTGGCCAATCCCCCCTCCTCCACTGTTTTGGCTGCCACTTGCTTTCTGGCCGACTTACCACATTAAAAGTGATCAGTAACTGTTTCCCAGCAGGTCTGGAGGTGGATGAGGCAAAAAAGAGGCAGTTTTGCGTCCGCTCCCAAAACGGCCATTTCCTTGACCCCGGGGTCAGCGTTTTTGGCCAATCCCCCCTCCTCCACTGTTTTGGCTGACTGGCCGACTTACCACATTAAAAAGTGATCAGTAACTGTTTCCCAGCAGGTCTGGAGGTGGATGAGGCAAAAAAGAGGCAGTTTTGCGTCCCCGCCCAAAACGGCCATTTCCTTGACCCCGGGGTCAGCGTTTTTGGCCAATCCCCCCTCCTCCACTGTTTTGGCTGCCACTTGCTTTCTGGCCGACTTACCACATTAAAAGTGATCAGTAACTGTTTCCCAGCAGGTCTGGAGGTGGATGAGGCAAAAAAGAGGCAGTTTTGCGTCCGCTCCCAAAACGGCCATTTCCTTGACCCCGGGGTCAGCGTTTTTGGCCAATCCCCCCTCCTCCACTGTTTTGGCTGCCACTTGCTTTCTGGCCGACTTACCACATTAAAAGTGATCAGTAACTGTTTCCCAGCAGGTCTGGAGGTGGATGAGGCAAAAAAGAGGCAGTTTTGCGTCCGCTCCCAAAACGGCCATTTCCTTGACCCCGGGGTCAGCGTTTTTGGCCAATCCCCCCTCCTCCACTGTTTTGGCTGCCACTTGCTTTCTGGCCGACTTACCACATTAAAAGTGATCAGTAACTGTTTCCCAGCAGGTCTGGAGGTGGATGAGGCAAAAAAGAGGCAGTTTTGCGTCCGCTCCCAAAACGGCCATTTCCTTGACCCCGGGGTCAGCGTTTTTGGCCAATCCCCCCTCCTCCACTGTTTTGGCTGCCACTTGCTTTCTGGCCGACTTACCACATTAAAAGTGATCAGTAACTGTTTCCCAGCAGGTCTGGAGGTGGATGAGGCAAAAAAGAGGCAGTTTTGCGTCCCCGCCCAAAACGGCCATTTCCTTGACCCCGGGGTCAGCGTTTTTGGCCAATCCCCCCTCCTCCACTGTTTTGGCTGCCACTTGCTTTCTGGCCGACTTACCACATTAAAAGTGATCAGTAACTGTTTCCCAGCAGGTCTGGAGGTGGATGAGGCAAAAAAGAGGCAGTTTTGCGTCCGCTCCCAAAACGGCCATTTCCTTGACCCCGGGGTCAGCGTTTTTGGCCAATCCCCCCTCCTCCACTGTTTTGGCTGACTGGCCGACTTACCACATTAAAAAGTGATCAGTAACTGTTTCCCAGCAGGTCTGGAGGTGGATGAGGCAAAAAAGAGGCAGTTTTGCGTCCCCGCCCAAAACGGCCATTTCCTTGACCCCGGGGTCAGCGTTTTTGGCCAATCCCCCCTCCTCCACTGTTTTGGCTGCCACTTGCTTTCTGGCCGACTTACCACATTAAAAGTGATCAGTAACTGTTTCCCAGCAGGTCTGGAGGTGGATGAGGCAAAAAAGAGGCAGTTTTGCGTCCGCTCCCAAAACGGCCATTTCCTTGACCCCGGGGTCAGCGTTTTTGGCCAATCCCCCCTCCTCCACTGTTTTGGCTGCCACTTGCTTTCTGGCCGACTTACCACATTAAAAGTGATCAGTAACTGTTTCCCAGCAGGTCTGGAGGTGGATGAGGCAAAAAAGAGGCAGTTTTGCGTCCGCTCCCAAAACGGCCATTTCCTTGACCCCGGGGTCAGCGTTTTTGGCCAATCCCCCCTCCTCCACTGTTTTGGCTGACTGGCCGACTTACCACATTAAAAAGTGATCAGTAACTGTTTCCCAGCAGGTCTGGAGGTGGATGAGGCAAAAAAGAGGCAGTTTTGCGTCCCCGCCCAAAACGGCCATTTCCTTGACCCCGGGGTCAGCGTTTTTGGCCAATCCCCCCTCCTCCACTGTTTTGGCTGCCACTTGCTTTCTGGCCGACTTACCACATTAAAAGTGATCAGTAACTGTTTCCCAGCAGGTCTGGAGGTGGATGAGGCAAAAAAGAGGCAGTTTTGCGTCCGCTCCCAAAACGGCCATTTCCTTGACCCCGGGGTCAGCGTTTTTGGCCAATCCCCCCTCCTCCACTGTTTTGGCTGCCACTTGCTTTCTGGCCGACTTACCACATTAAAAGTGATCAGTAACTGTTTCCCAGCAGGTCTGGAGGTGGATGAGGCAAAAAAGAGGCAGTTTTGCGTCCGCTCCCAAAACGGCCATTTCCTTGACCCCGGGGTCAGCGTTTTTGGCCAATCCCCCCTCCTCCACTGTTTTGGCTGACTGGCCGACTTACCACATTAAAAGTGATCAGTAACTGTTTCCCAGCAGGTCTGGAGGTGGATGAGGCAAAAAAGAGGCAGTTTTGCGTCCGCTCCCAAAACGGCCATTTCCTTGACCCCGGGGTCAGCGTTTTTGGCCAATCCCCCCTCCTCCACTGTTTTGGCTGACTGGCCGACTTACCACATTAAAAGTGATCAGTAACTGTTTCCCAGCAGGTCTGGAGGTGGATGAGGCAAAAAAGAGGCAGTTTTGCGTCCCCGCCCAAAACGGCCATTTCCTTGACCCCGGGGTCAGCGTTTTTGGCCAATCCCCCCTCCTCCACTGTTTTGGCTGCCACTTGCTTTCTGGCCGACTTACCACATTAAAAGTGATCAGTAACTGTTTCCCAGCAGGTCTGGAGGTGGATGAGGCAAAAAAGAGGCAGTTTTGCGTCCGCTCCCAAAACGGCCATTTCCTTGACCCCGGGGTCAGCGTTTTTGGCCAATCCCCCCTCCTCCACTGTTTTGGCTGCCACTTGCTTTCTGGCCGACTTACCACATTAAAAGTGATCAGTAACTGTTTCCCAGCAGGTCTGGAGGTGGATGAGGCAAAAAAGAGGCAGTTTTGCGTCCGCTCCCAAAACGGCCATTTCCTTGACCCCGGGGTCAGCGTTTTTGGCCAATCCCCCCTCCTCCACTGTTTTGGCTGACTGGCCGACTTACCACATTAAAAAGTGATCAGTAACTGTTTCCCAGCAGGTCTGGAGGTGGATGAGGCAAAAAAGAGGCAGTTTTGCGTCCCCGCCCAAAACGGCCATTTCCTTGACCCCGGGGTCAGCGTTTTTGGCCAATCCCCCCTCCTCCACTGTTTTGGCTGCCACTTGCTTTCTGGCCGACTTACCACATTAAAAGTGATCAGTAACTGTTTCCCAGCAGGTCTGGAGGTGGATGAGGCAAAAAAGAGGCAGTTTTGCGTCCGCTCCCAAAACGGCCATTTCCTTGACCCCGGGGTCAGCGTTTTTGGCCAATCCCCCCTCCTCCACTGTTTTGGCTGCCACTTGCTTTCTGGCCGACTTACCACATTAAAAGTGATCAGTAACTGTTTCCCAGCAGGTCTGGAGGTGGATGAGGCAAAAAAGAGGCAGTTTTGCGTCCGCTCCCAAAACGGCCATTTCCTTGACCCCGGGGTCAGCGTTTTTGGCCAATCCCCCCCTCCTCCACTGTTTTGGCTGCCACTTGCTTTCTGGCCGACTTACCACATTAAAAGTGATCAGTAACTGTTTCCCAGCAGGTCTGGAGGTGGATGAGGCAAAAAAGAGGCAGTTTTGCGTCCGCTCCCAAAACGGCCATTTCCTTGACCGCGGGGTCAAGGAAATTTCCGTTTTTGGAGTCATCACCAAACTGCCTCTTTTTGGTCTGATCCACCTCCAAACCCGTTGGAAAACAGGTATTGATCACTTTTAATTTGGTAAATCGGCCAGCAAACAGCTGTCAGCCAAAACAGTGGAGGAGGGGGGATTTGAAAAAAAGCTTGACCGCGGGGTCAAGGAAATTTCCGTATTTGGAGCCGACACCAAACTGCCTCTTTTTGGTCTGATCCACCTCCAAACCTGTTGGAAAACAGGTATTGATCACTTTTAATGTGGTAAATCGGCCAGCAAACAGCTGTCAGCCAAAACAGTGGAGGAGGGGGGATTTGGAAAAAACCTTGACCACGGGGTCAAGGAAATTTCTGCTTTTGGAGCCCACACCAAACTGCCTCTTTTTGGTCTGATCCACCTCCAAACCCGTTGGAAAACAGGTATTGATCACTTTTAATGTGGTAAATCGGCCAGCAAACAGCTGTCATCCAAAACAGTGGAGGAGGGGGGATTTGAAAAAAAGCTTGACCGCGGGGTCAAAGAAATTTCCGTTTTTGGAGCCGACACCAAACTGCCTCTTTTTGGTCTGATCCGCCTCCAAACCCGTTGGAAAACAGGTATTGATCACTTTTAATTTCAGGGGAGGAGCAAGACAGTAGTGGAAAAAATGGAGAAAAAGGAAATGATGAGCAAAAATGATGCTCATGTAGGACATCAGTGATCCAGATTGTGTGTACAAATTGCTTCAAGTACATTATGCTTCTGAATTCAGGCTATCTCTCCCTAGCATTATCTCCCATTATCATCATTATTTCCTGGGTTGAATAATAAGATTTGAGGAGTGATTGACAGGTCATTCAGTGAAGTATATTTGATTTAGCCAGATATGATATGAGTGCACAAAAGTCATGACATATGGCTATTTTTGTGGCAGTTTTGTGGCTCTCAAAAAGGAATGCTCTTAAACCAATAAAAGTGGAGAGGCTCACCAAACATTGGGTTATGTAGCGCATAACTTCATTAGGCAGTGCCAGATTCAGCAGCACTTTTTTGCTTCTGATTTTAGTATGACAATACCAACTATTTGGCACTGACAAATGCAAGAATAGGTACATTTTTGTATAGATACTGATATATTTTGGTCCTCCATTTCCAGTGGCGTTTTTGGTCAAATCAAATGCCTTGCAATTTGGTTGTCATTACTCATGCCATCTCGCATGCATTTTCTTTTTTTGCACATTACCCCTGCATTGTATAATTGCGTGTGCGTGTGCGTGTGCGTGTGCGTGTGCGTGTGCGTGTGCGTGTGCGTGTGCGTGTGTGTGAGTGTGCATGTGCATGTGAGAGAGAGAGAGAGAGAGAGAGAGAGAGAGACTAAGAAAGAGATGAAAATGTAGAAAAAACATGTATGGGGAAAAAGAGAAGCAGGCAGAACATGCAGTGGAAAAAGTAAAGAGATGAGCTGGATGAGAGAGATGAGATGTGATGTTAGAGGTTTTGCTGAAAACCTCAGCACTGTACAGAGTGTCAGTCAGCAAATTTTTACACACACCGGGACGCATTCCAACCCAAGCATCACACTCTCCCAAGGGGAGGACACCACAGACTTTATAGATCATGTTCCAACATGGTAGAGATGTAGACTATAATAAATCTTTCTCTTGCATGGATCCAACAGATGCATTAGCTTATTCTTTACTCTTTTTGGCACAGACTTGATTTTTTTATAACCATCAAAACAGAGAAACCACAGGAGATAATGTTTTCTCAATTAAGTGACTATGTAAATGCCAATAGACATCCCAAATTGGTAAAGAGTGCAGATTCTCTGAATAATAAATCCTAAACACATTGAAACAAGTCCCACTCCTACAGCAAGCAGATGCAACCCGCCTCTCACCACTCTTTTTTTAATGAATGAATTTCAAAACAAACATAATCCGAATTGTGGAAACATAACATTTGCAGACTATATAGTTAACTTCCTCTGACTTTTTGTTCCTATATCGGTCAAGCTCTAAAATGCTGGATTCTGCAGTTTTTATAACATACCTCAAGACCATTTCTATGAGATGCTGCATGACTGGCAAACGTTTTTTTAAACATCATGCCAGCATTTTGTGATGCTTGCTTTCAGTTAAGATTTTGACAAAGCAGAGATAACCTTGGTGACGTTTTTAATGTTTAAGTGGTGGAGTTAATTTTGCAGCATCCAAAATATTGAACCGCTAGCCAAAGCTAACAATCTGTCCTCTGTTTGTCTCATACAGACACACATAAGCCTTCATCCACTTGTAAATTAGAAACTAGATGAGTCTTGCACTTCAGGGATGTTAGCAGTGTCAAAGACAATATATTCAAAAAAGAAAAGATGAAAACACATTGATTTTCACCATATGCTTACCACACAACTCTATTTGGACTTGTTCCTGGACCCGCTTTAGTCAGTTTCTCTTTCTCCCATCAGATTCTCTCAGCGGGGAGTGGCAGACACATGCCAAACAACAACACTGATTACAAATCAAATCCAGTATTCCCTGTAGTATTGGCACAGTCCAGTTGAGAATATGGGCTTTGGAACACACTTCAAACTCAACACAAATCCAAGATAAATCCCCTGGACTCTTTAAATGAAACTGCAAATCCCAGTGGAAGCCACTGTCGAGAAAAGTGTGCTGACTGTGGGACACACTTTAAATTAAAAACGAGTCAATACAGCCAGACGAAAAAACGCTTCACCTCTTAAAGTAGAATTCCTTTCCTCTGTTTCCCACACTGCAATACACTCTAAACAGTTCTAAAAATCGAGAGAAATTACATTTCATATCAAACCAGGTGAAGAGGTTTTGTTGAACCTTAATGAGAACCATGGTTACTCTCAAAGAGACCAGATGTCAGCAACAGAACAGCATCACTTGAGCTGTTGGGGATTCAGGACAGAAATTAAATATCTAGTCAGCAAAGGGTCCTCACTTCAGTTGTCCAGTTAAAGGAACAGTACACAGAAAAGTGAAAGATTTGTTATAACATACTCACCCTCAGTTAAGGTTGTATGATGACAAAACATGCAGCTACAACCTCCTCCAGAAAAACTGACAGATAACAGAAGATGACAGATATATTTACTGAACGGATTGATGTCAAACAATGGTGCTATCAATCTGTCACAACTATATTTACCTAATTATTCATACCTTTTCTGCAATTGTTTACTGTGCTACCAGTCACTACAGCATTAGCATACACTTCCTTTAAGTGGCTTTCAAACCCTCTTAATTACAGGTAGAGCTTGCTTCCAAAGACAAAGTGTTAAATACACACGAGGCAGATACATTTCACATACCCGACATGCCAAGATGAGGTAGTCTCACTGTTTGTTTAGCATTTGGTGCCATGCATTTTTAATTATATTATTTAAATACGACTTCCGTCCGACTCTGTGCCAAGTGCTGACCAAAGAAGCTTCAGTTTGGTAAAATACAATGATATGACTTATTTTCCCTTGTTGAAGTTTCAACCCATTTCAATTTCAAAAAAGGCTTTTTTTTCTTTTTTTTTTTTTAATATCAATTGATGTTCGAATGACTTATTTATTCCCATATGACATCTACACCACTTACTACGCCACACTTATCCTGATAGTAATAGAATGACACAATCCGAATAACTGCCCAAAAATCAAAACAAACAATCCTGGTAGCATTCAATGTGAAGAATAGAATACAACTGTAATGCTGTAGGGCACAACCTCTAAACTAACCAAATCTTAACACCCCTGCTAGGCTGTTAACTACAAACTACTGGCTTGGAGCCAACGGGCTGTGAGAAGAAGTTCTATAAATCAAATTAAGCTTTTATATGGTATGACTTCTTGAAGCTCTAAATGAGATATGTCTATTAACATATCTATTGTTATTGAGATATGTCTATTGCTGTTGTCACAACCAAAATCTAATTTAGTAGTAAAACTTCAATGATTTAAACAGACATCAATAAGAAGAGCATAAATATTTTGGCTCTGCTGTTGTTGTACGTGTTCAGAATCTACTCCCTGCTGGCCACAAGCCTGTAACACACTCCCCTGAGAGGATGATAATGTGCTAGGACTGCCTCTTGTTCACAGCAAGTAAGATCACAGAGTGACATAGGTACAGTATATGAACACACAGATTTACATACATTATGTATGCATGCATGCATGCAAACATATGAGACAAGCCATGCAGTTTTAATACCTGTAACTTCGTGCAAAATTTGATTTGATAAAACACAAGCAACAACAACAAGCAAGTGAACAATTAGTAAGAAAACAAACACATAGACAAATCAAATTATACATTCAACAGTTCATGTCAATGTCAGTGACATAGATCTCAGTCGCCTGCTAAATTAAGGATACGGATTGCACTTGGGATAAAGACTTCTTGAAAATATTTTTTGTTGCTAGAGGGACTCTATAGCGCCTCCTGGAGCTCAAACACTCAAACTGGCCAAAGAGGGGATGAGAGCTGTCTGCCAGGATGCTTCTTGCCTTTTTCCTCATGCTCCTCTGTAATCTGCTGAGTCAAGGACTTTTGGGGTTTGCCCACTATTTCGTTTTCTTTTTCTGTCTTGCATCTTTCCTTGCCACTGTCTACTTCTGAGGTTTGTGTTTGCCATTAAGAGAGATAGAAAGTTGGATTTCATTCCAAAACAAATCCATACCAATCCAATTAAGCACACTTAACACAATATATGTTCATAGATGTGTGTAAGTTTTGAAGAGGCACCTGGCAATTTGAAAAATTGATGACTCCTCAAATCCTATGAGGTGATGTCAGTAAACTGAAAATGGCACATAACTACTGAATACTTAAGGACACCAATGGGAAGAGAGAACTGATATTTCATGGTTATCCGGTCCAGCTTTCTTTGGAAAGAGTGCTCACACACCATTTTAGGAATCAGGACTGTTTCGTTTCGATTTGTCACTTCCTGCTGGCTCAGAACATTTCCCAACAGAGTCAATACCCAGCAGAGAAATTTAATTTAGGTAAATAGGGCAAATCTACTGAGTCTCCATTGGTGGGGATGAAATGCTGTTGTCTGCTGAATCCCAACTTTTTGGCTATAGCGGATATTTTCACATAAAACCATGATTTATTTCATTTTCAGCATCTAAAGCTTATATATTTTGGAGCTACACTCATGTAGCATGTTACGTCAGTTGCATGTAGTGTATGAAAATGAAAGTGTAGTATATTTGAAAGTGACTGTTAGCAGGTCTTATCCCTCTGTTCTGTTTTTTAAATAGTCATCCATGTTTTCTCCACCTGACTGTGATGTGTCCTCTTGTCCTTTTCCATTAGTTACAAAGCCTGTATGCCTCTGTTTCCACTTCCAGTTCTATCAATCTGTGCCAGCTGGTTTGAAAAAATAAACATGCACACAAGTGCACAGGCTCACAAACACACATGCAATCACATGCACACACACACACTTGCGTGCACAGTGTCTCCATTATTATTTCTGGAAACTTCAGTATGACTCCTGACTCCCGACCACTGTTACCTTCAGAGCAGTTCATTTGAAGTACAGCAGGAAGTGAGAGTGATAGCATGGCACTGGGGACTACTGCCGCTACTGCTGACACTGTATGCTACCTGATAGTAAAGTGAGAGAAGAAAAGAAGGGCAGGGAGACAGAGGGAAAGAAGTCAAAAAGCAGACGAGAAACAGGCAAGAAAGAGAGTGAGCAGTAATGCAATGCAAACTTTAAAGCAATGTGGTAGTTTGAATAATGCCATGCTCACACTGACTTTAGCCCTGTGTGAAGAAAATGTAGCCTCCTTACTCATTTGAATGGAGTCAGTCTGGTGGTGCAGCAGAGATGCCAACAAAGAGGGCTCAGGTAAAAAAAAATGCAAGGTCACCCAGCAAAAAAGTTGAACCTGGTTCAACTTTTTCTGGACCCTACTGCACTGTTATCAAGCTACGTAATGCAGTGGCCACTCAAATACATACAAGCCGATACCTGGCTCCTCCAGTCCATATGTCAAAGTTTACTTGGGCAAGACACTGAAACCCAAATTGCTTGCTGTTAATTATTGAAAAAAGCTTCTACCTTTCTGCCTGCTGTGAAAACACACATTGTCTTTTCTTAATGCGCTGCACACTGAATTCAGCACATACGAAAAATAACAAAAATCAAGAATGCGTGAGGCCAGTCAACATACAAAATCCTACAAAATCCATGTTCATACAGAAATAACATTGCCTGGGTTACATGCAACTTTTCAAGAAAAAATCAAGTACCCTGAGCTCAACATATAATTTTTAAAGTGAAGACAGTAATTGGAGCATGACAACTGTTATGTCTCGTCAAGTTTGTTAAAGTTAGTTCATGTGTTTTATGTATTTCCTGTTTTATTGTGGCGTTCATCTTTTCCCTCTCGTTTCAGACCCCTTGACTTTCTGCCCTTGTGCGTTTCCCGCTACTGTGATTGTCTGCCTCACCCTGATTGTTTCCACTTGCCCTGGTGTATATATGGTCTTTGTTGTCCCCTGTCCTGTTAGGATTTTGTTCTTAAAGAGCATCCTGCCACCTGACCAGGTGATAGGAGTCATGCCATGTCCCATAGAGGAAGGAGTGAAACAAGCCAATGCACAAATCTCTGTTCCCAGTGACAAGTCTGTTTGCTCCAGAAACTTTACATTCACAGGTCATCCACTGGGCCCACACTTCTCACCTTACACACAGTGTAAGGTCACAGTGGACTCTGTTTATAGTGAGGCAATGCTTCTGGTGGTCTAAACGGGAGGAGCAGATCCAGGAGTATGTTTCCGCCTGCATCGTCTGTAGAGGTAGGAACACCTTTCCTACCTCTCCCACTGGTTTATCACCGTTTCATTGTGCATGTGACTATCAACCCCCAGTGTTTCCATAAAGAGATTTCAGACCCATCTGCTCATGCACACATTCACCACTGCAAAAAGGTGTGGGCAGGAGTCAGGCAGATCCTCCTGAGGAGTGCAGTCAGGATGAAGAGGTCAGCCGACCAACATTGGCTACCCGCACCATCCTACAGGCCAGGTCAGCAAACCTGGCTACCCACACAAGACCTTCCCCTACACGTGGCTTCCAGGAAGCTGGCTCCTCAGTTTATTGGCCATTGGCAGAGGTCGTCAGTTCCTAGTGGATTGGAAAGGATATGGGCCAGAGGAACACTCATGGATTCCATCCAGTTTTATTATGGACCAGCAATTCATCAGGGACTTCTACAGATGGAATCCTGAAGAACCTGGGCAGTCCAGAGCCGGCTGTAGGGGGGGGTATTGCTGAGTCTTGTCAAGTTTGTCAAAGTTAGTTCATGTGTTTTACTGTATGTAATTCATCTTTTATTGTGGCGTTCATCTTTTACCCCTCGTTTCCAGCTCCTTGACAGCCTGCCCTTCTGTGTTTCCTGTTCCTGTGATTGTCTGCCCCACCTATGCTCCCTTCCCTGGTGGATACAGTCTGTGTTTTCCCCAGTCCTGTGCCAGATCATCTTGTGCCTTGTGTCGAGCATTCCAGCAAGTGAGTGTTAGTATCAGAGTTTTTGAGTCTTGTCAGGTTAGTATTTGTAGTGTTTTTGATCGTGTCTGTTTATTGGTACCTTGTCTTTGTTCTTGTACAACTGCACCTTTTACCTTCTGATTGCCTCGTGTTGAGCGTTTGACTCTGTCTTCTTGGGTGTAACAACATGATCACCAGCTGAGATTTGACAATGCACTTGGACAAAGCCAACATCACTCTCAACAGCTATTTCATGTGTGATATCAAATGTAATTGTATGCTTCTCCTAGTGTGGAAAAAAAGTTGGCAAGGAGAAAAGTGTAACTCAAATATGTATATGTGATGTATTAGATTTACTGGTGCTACCTTTCATTTTGTATTTCAGGTACAAAACTAAAAATTTTATTTATAACAGTGAATATAATGCGCTTTTTATTTGGTATAACTCAATTTCACAAAGTCACTAAACATGTCCTATTCAAACAGAGAGAGTGGGTGGGAAGGTAAAAATAAGGAACATTTCAAAAGATTAAGGAGAAAGATAAAATGATAAAATTAGATAGGAAAGAGGAGAGGGCAGGAAATTGTAAAACTGAATAGAAACCAAATAAAAATGGAGTGAGAAGCATGAGAGGGAGACAACAGTCTCTCCTCACCCACCCACCCATCTGTGGCCTGTCAAAGGTGCTTGACTTACTATGATATGCACACACAGACACACACATGCACTCCTTTCAAAACTGTATCTAAAAGAGGTTAACAATGTGAGAGATTTGCGCGCACACACTCACATGCATATATACACACACACAATGCTGTGCTGCCATGTATGATGAATGTCTGTTGCTGCAGCCTCTGTGACCCACTTGAAGAGGATCCCTTCTACTATGTCTACTGGCACTAGCTCATCAAAACATTACATATACTCCTACAGTACCTCCTCTTTCGTTGCCTTTTTCCTTCACTTTACTTGTCCTTTCTCCTACTCATCCCTCTATTCTCACTGTAGTCTCTTTTATGTCCTTTTTTTTACTTCAACCCCTCATCCACACTATCATTATCATTGCATTATTACTAATTAATATTTCTTTTTGCAGTCCTTGCCCTGTCTTTCTTTCATCTTTATGGCTATCAGCCAGGGCAAATCCACTAAAAATATACTAAAAACATCCACCTTCATACATCATCCAGCCATCCTCAACTGGTGGTAACTCAGTGATATCGCTTTTATATACACCTCCTCTGCTCTGTAACATGTTGGCCTCCTCTCACTCATTTTTATCCATCCAGCACTCCATCCACTTTATCTCCATTCCTCCTCCTTGCTTCCCTTCACTAAAACTAAAATCCTCCCCTCAATCACAGCTGCCCCTCCCATGTGCCTTTCCATCCGTTTACGTCATCCCTTTCAGTCTGTGTACCATCAGGACTATAAGCCAAAGCACAAACCCTTTGTTTCAATCATGATGATGATTGTTTATGTCTCCCTACTGGCCACTGTTTTGTGAGTGTGACTGGTCTTGACTTTGACTTTCGAGGACAGAATATTTTTTTCACTCCTGCTTTATCCACCAGACCTAATTCAATCAAACATCTTTTACAGTTCTGCCTTGAATTCAGCTCAAGTTTATATTGTAGAATTCAAGTATTGCAAAAATGCCAAACTTTTAACAAACCGGAAAAAATCTATACCTGCTTATCCTGACACAGAATGGGGAGCCTATCTCAGAATACGTTGGTCAAGAGCCCTGATACACCATGGGCTGGTTGCTTGTCAGCCACAAGTATATACTTAACCAATTTCCTCTGATTATACACTTGAATTCATACAGTGTAAATGATACCCTGTACTGTAGCACCACCCTCCCTTTTATAATGTAGCCTTCTATCATTGCTCAAATAACCAGTAGTAAAGGTAAATATTGCACTTTTAGCTTCATCTCCCTACTATTTACATTTTCTGTAAAAGGTAGAGAGGACGAAAAGCTATGCCGGCTTTCTACAGTGCAGACGCTTTACAGCTTCACTCTCGTCTCTGCTTACTTTTTTCTGCTGATAACCTTTTTCTGGAAGAAATTATGAGCAGCGGCTCTTGGATACCTATTAATCACTGGGACCATATTTTTTGTATATATAGTGAGCTACTGCTATATTTCAACATTTCTATGACCTCCTCATTATTATATGAGTGTGGCCTACCAATCGCACAAGCCTGTATTGCAGTGACTGGAGACGTGGCAACTCACTAAAGCTAATTAGCAGCTAGATGCCTCCCTTCTCTAGAGATGACTACTATAAACTTCTACAGAAGGTTGCAGTGCTGGAGACCAAAATTCATTGGCTGGACGTGTACGTGGAAGTGAATGGACTACGTGGGAATGACACCACTTTACCATGGACTCAAAACAGTGGAGATCATGCTTACAGACAGCTAATAAGCGCCAACACAACTGCCAAGAGACAGAAGGGTTATATGCAGGGCAATAAATCCACAAGTGGCAGTCTTCTGTAGAACTCTCTTGGTGCAAAGCCTAAGAGTAAATCATCTTCCTGGGAAAGAAATCATCGTGCATATTGTAGCTGCACAACCAAATGTAAAAACATTTGCACATAGGGTCAAATGATGTTGTGAGTCAGAAGTACTAAAAGAAGACTTCACTGATCTGTTGAACACAGTCAGCTGTCTGAATACTGTGGTGTTCATCAGTGGCCCTCTACCAACAGTCAGAGGAGGAGTCGAATGATTCAGTAGATTGTTGTATCGCAGCTCATGGCTTTCAACCGCATGCACTGTCCACTCACTGCATGACCCCAGATCTTCTGCAAATTGTAAACACATCTCTTCTTTCAGATCTCCCACAGGCCCTGAACATGGCTGTTATCAAGCCACACCTAGAACAAGAAAAAGAACAATCTAGACCAGGGGTCCCCAAACTTTTTCCTGTGAGGGCCACATAACTTTTCCCTTCTCTGATGGGGGGCCGGGGTCAGTTTGTAACACAAAAAGTGAGACGATCGCAGGGGTGCCTAAATGTAAACATTTATTGTTTTCCAGAAAGCCACACATAACCAAATATTAATAACCCTTTCCGGGATCTTCACAGAAAAAAAAGTCAGGAAATAAACAACACTATTTCTGAAATAAAATTACACTATTTATGAAATCAATAAAATTTCAATCAAAGATTTTTTTTCTGGGGGGGGGGGGGGGGTTCAGATAGGGGCACAGACTGCAGAAGGGTGGAATAGAATATCACGTTCTATGCGTGTATTAGTCTCGATGGCGTGGCCAGACTGAAAAAAAAATCATAATGCGTCTCTGATATTGTTCAGGGGCCGGGCCAAATACGGCCCGCGGGCCGTAGTTTGGGGACCACTGATCTAGACACTTCACTAATGAACATTATAGATTATCAAATCTTCCATTTCTGAGTGGACAAAAATGGCATGTGCAGTTCTCCAAGGCTTCATGCTTGGGCCTCTTCAGTTCAACATCTACATGCTCCCACAGATCATGGATAACAACAAAACATATTAGCATAATTATGCAGACCATATCACCAAGGAACCTTTGTCAAAAACAAACACTAAGTACATTGAACAAATCAATCATTGGATGACCAAACTTTCTTCAATTGAACAAACAGTAAACAGAAAATGTTGTTTTTGGAGACAAGTAGGAAGGATTAAAAGTGAGCTTCACAGCTTTTAACTGTAATGTTAAGTCTACAAACCAAGCCAGAAATCATGGTGTTCATGGACTCAGACCTAAACTTAAAGCCTCAGCAGGATTCGCAACAGCTTTTCAATGTGTTTATCTTCTGCAGGCTCAACTGCTTTAATGATGTCTCAGTGTCTTTATAGGCCTCCCTAAAAAGTCAATCAGACAGCTACAGTTAATTCAGAGCACTGCTGCTCGAGCCATCACTAAGACCAAGAGACTAGACCACATTACTCCAGTTCACAGATCTTTACGCTGGCTTCCTGTCTGTCAAAGAAGTGATTTCAAAATACTACTGTTGGTATATAGAGCTCTGAATGGTTTGGGGCCAAAATACATTTCTGACCTGGTGCTTTGCTATAAACTATCCAGACTTCTCAGATCATCTGGGACAGCATCATTCAGTTTTTATGCACCACATAGCTGGAACAAACTCCCAGAAAAACTGTAGGCCTACTGCAGGTCCACTCTCAGTTCTTTTAAACCAAGGCTGAACATTTTTCTGTTTACTGCTGCCTTTCATTAAATCAAACATTTTATGCACTTCTTTCTGTGTACTGTAACTTTTATTCTTGTAATTTCATAACTGTCTTATACTATTCTTTTTTATTTTCTTGTGCTCCTGCTTTGTATTTAAATATCCTTTTATAATGTCTTTTATAATGTGTTAACAATGTGCTTATTTTGCACTCTGTCATAATGTTTTTAACATTTTATGCAAAGCACTTTGAATTACCTTGTTGTTGAAATGTGCTATACAAATAAACTGACCTAGCCTTGCTTTCTTCTACTTACTTACCAAGACTTTGTATTTCCCACTCTCTCTCTGGTTGTTTCCTTACTTTACACACTCTCCCTGCCATCCTTCTTTCTGCATTTCCTCCTTTCTGCCCCTACATCTTTCCTTCTCCTTCTTCCTAGTATCTCCTCCCCAAGCCCAAGTCCTTACCTCCTGGTCCTCTTTTCTGTCCTGCTTCTTTTCCATCATTCCTGTCTCCTGTTCATTTTCCTACTTCATCATTTCCACTCATTGCTTTACTTCCCCTGGCTTTCCCCCCTGTTGCATCCTGCATTTCTTCCTTCCTCTCATCCTGCTACAGTTATCATTCCTTGCCCCATACCCCTCCTTGATTTCTTGCATTGTTCTCCCTTTCTGCTCTCCTTTGCAGTCTCCCTCCTTCCCCTCCTACCCGCTTGCTTTCTTCATTGCCCTCAAACCTTGCTGTCCTATATCACTCCTTACTTTACCTTTCCATCATCTCTCGCCATACACTCCACACTTTCCCTTCCTTACGTGTTCTTTTCTTCTTGACTCTCCCTTTTTGCTCATGCACTTACATTCTCACATTTTAATTTCTGTTCCTATCTGTTGAGTCTAGTCTTCTTTCTCTTCTCACCTCTCTCTCACTCTCTTTTGCTCTGCCAGAGCTATCATTAATACAGTATGTACTATGCGTTTTGACTCTTGAGCACCTACCTCCCCAGCCATAGCAACCCTTCCATCTATATTTGTTGCATTCATTTTTTTTCTCAGCTGGAAGTGCTGGAGATAATTCACTGAACACTACACCTTCCCTACCCATACTCTTATACACACACTCTTACACACTGTGTATGTTTTGTACAGCGCTCATTTTCCACTGAGTCTATTCTCCTAGGTATGCCACAGACAGACCAAGTATCTACTCCACCAATCCCTCCCATCTCCTTGCTACCTACACATCCCCTGCTTGCTTGCACTCTTACTTCACTCTATGCTCCTGTCTTCTCACTATCTCCATACTTGCCGCTGCTTTCTCTCTCCTCTCTCTGCTGGGCCTGCAGTGTATCAGGAGATTGAAGCCTGTCTTCCACTATTTATTTTTTATCCCCTCTTCCTAAAAAAACCAACCTACCTTACCCCTGGCTTTGCCTTTATCGGCTCTCAGCACATCTTGTATCTCCTCTCCCTCCCTCTGTTTTTGCAATCCATTTGTTCCCCCCACTCTCCTCTCCATATCTATCCAACATGCCCTGACTTCCCCCCTGTAACCCCTTCTCACGGAGTAGCCTCTACTGAGGATTAAATTGAAAAATAATCAGAATGCAGTAGGGTTGAGGCCTACCCATGCTACCTCATGCTTTGTACGCAGGCAAACATACACACTCACCAACACTGTGTTGAGAATGGATCTGGCAAGTCAGGTAAAATAGTAAAATAGTTGGTCAATGCTGCCATCTGCTGGAAATATGCTCAAACATAATACCAGTTAAAATGCTGTTTTCACAGAAGACATTTTGATATGGCAAAGTAGGTAAAGTACAGGTGCAAGTTTCAGGGTCCTGATATTGAACACAACAGTCATTGTTAATGTTAATTAAGGACACCTGTACTCTCTCCATCGTGTTAAAATTTCTGTGAGAAAGGACTATCGAAGGTTAAAGGATAAAAAAAAGGTGTATAATGCTTTGAAAAGGTGAGTGGTTGTATTGTCCTCCATAAGAGTTCAACAGCTAAAGATTATACGACAATATTAGAAATGAGAACACTGTTAGAGTCACTAATTTATTCCAACCACCAAACCTGATACACTCTCCATTTCAGTTGACCAGAAACAAGAAAATATCTTATATATGCACATTAAAGCCTGTAGACCTCACAAGTGTTGTTAAATCAAAACACAACAGCAGCGCATACATACAAACATGCACATTCACCCTCCTCTTCAGCTATGCACTATTCCACTATGTTTAATTTTTCAGCAGCTGTCACATCTGTCATGTCCATATCTAATATTTATGCTCTGTGCACTTGGCAGGACCCCTGACCAGTATTATCTTTGTGTGGTGTGTATGAGTGTGTGTGCATGTGAGTGTGTGTCTTAAACACTGATGATCCTCAGTAACAGTTTACTTATTGAGCCATCAAACTTGTAAAAAACAATGAATGCATACAGTAAATTTCTCTCTTCTCTTGTCTCATTCGAATGTTGCTGAATGGGGTTTAAGAACAACATTCGCTAACACTTCCAAGGATCGTGCATCACTGTGGCCTAAGCACACACCATGTAATCACATAATCTGATAAACCATTGTAGTTTGGCCTGTGGTACTGCCCACACAGTCACATCTGGTGTTGCATTATCAGAACATTACTGTAATAACACTTAAGTAGCAAGAAGCAGATATTGTAGGGAAAACACATGAAATATTTTGAAGTTTTGAATTTAGATTTTTCTGATACATTCATTATGACCACCTTGCATTGGCAGTGAACCAGATAGATAACAATGTGAATGTTTCCTTGTTTTTTAAAAAAGAGTCTTTTCATGTACTTCCATGAGTCCACAGAGTTCATGTGCTAGTTTTGTTGCTTGTGGCCTCTAGCAGGAAATGCTGTGGGGGAAAAATGACACGACACAGCTGCGAGAAAATACACTGCGTTTCATTCTCACACAAGGGTTCAACAAGTGCTGTAATATGAACTGCTATTGTAAAAGTGTTTTATAATCCAATAGCTCACTTTGTAATTTTCCACTATTCACCCGTGTACACTCAAATAAATAAATAAAGGGCATCTTGAATCTTAATATGGTATGCAGCTCAACCCATTCACCATAAACTATATAAACTGTTATTTGTAGGGAAATGTCCATGAATTCACCAACACAGCTTTCAAGTCAAGTGGTGGAGTAGTTTTTGAAGAAACTGGCAAGAGCAGTGTTGAAACTGAAATAAACTGCCAGATGCATTATTGCAATTAACTCTAAAAGAAAAAGTAATGGTAAAAGTAGGTACACATTTATACAAATGAATTGTGAATTGTAATGTGCAATTTATTTGTAATAATTATCTCAGTTGTAAAGTAGCTAACGTTGTGATGCTGGGTACAAGAGAGTTTTGAATAACTATGACATACACCAGTGTTTATTATGCATACATTTTGCTTAAACTATATTACAAAACTGTGAACTCAATTCCGGTGCTTTGGCACCGAAGGACCAAATTCTACACTATACTGTAGATTGCTGTTCAGTATCTTGATCTTAACTTTGAACTACTTGCTAGACAGGGACAAACACTGCTAATTGGCATTGAAATTAGCATGGAATACAGGCTGTCTGTTTGGCTCTCAGTAAATCGGTTTGACTGATCTATTGTATAAACTGCCTGCAGGTGCAAAGTGTAATCATAGATGGTTCATGTATCATAGATGGAGCTGCAGGTTATAAATCCTTGGTTATAAATTGCATTTGAGAAGATGACACACTGAACGTGTCATTGTTCTGGTAAAAAGAAACCACATTTCCTTTGAGAGGCCACAGTATGGTAAAATGAAAACTGACATGTAGTACGTGCTAATGTGCATGTGTGCGAGGTGCGAGGTGGTGGGGAGGGTTGCTGATCTGTCCAGTACATGACAAGGTATATATATAAGTCTAGAAAATTCACAACTTTTTGTTTGGTCACAACTTTTGCTCTGACTGATACTCATCACCTTCAAGGACCGGTGAGTTGATCTCTTTGCCTTTTGAGTCAAAAACATATGAGATTTGATTTCAGATTTAACATGCCATTTCTTTATTATGCTTACTGATGTCAAATGTCTTTTGTGTGTCTAGTGTGTGTCAATCCAGAAGCTGTTTGCCTAACTGCAGTGATGAGGGGTAACAGGCTGATTCTTGTGCCACTGTGTCTGCTCCTCTGCTGGATGCTGCCTGTCAGTTCGAAGAAGGTGAGTGGTACATGTCGCCAAGCTTATTGTTAACAGAGTAATGAAAACTGACTCTAATACTAAAAACTAAAAAACATTTTTCGTTAACTGACATGAAAACACGGCGTTAAAAAAAGCCAAAGTGTATTATGTGTTTACAAACCTAACAAACAAAAGTTATTGAGAAAATGTCCTGTTCACAACAGGGCAGGTTACGCTAACAGGTTGTGCCAATATTTAGTGGGTGTAAAGAAATGTATGCTCATCACTCATTATATCTTATTTAGTATATATAGTGTATGCTATATTTAGATGATGGCCTTAGTTTCTTACAGTGATAATTGTATTTATTTCTACTTAATTTTTTGTGTGTGGTGTATAATGGGAATAGCATAAATAAGAAAATTGATTGGTGATAATAATTTATTTTGTGTATCATTAAGCAAAGAAAGCAGTTATTAATACTAAAATGCAATACTAAAAGTAGTTTATCAACCAAACAGCAACAGTTTGTCCAAACTTTTCAGGCAGCCAGAAATATTATCCGCAGGCTAAAGGAGCACTTTAGCTTTCTTAACATTTCTTTCTTTCTTCCCATCTAGATCAGTTACATCTCCAGTCAACCCAAAGCAGACTTTGGCTTGCGAATGAGCATGGTCGAAAATGCTGTTGATGACATGTACTTTGGCTGCATTGAAAGCATGACAGAATTGGTCAAAGACAGATACTTCAAAAAAGAGATCAAAGAACAAGGATTTGCAAACGTCTGGAACCATGCAGAACAGTGTGCAATAAGAAATCTAAGAGATAAAGACAAGGGGGATGAGGCTTTAACTAAGGATCACATGCAAGCGATCTGTGTTTATACATCTGATTATGAAAAGTTTTATAAAACATACAATCATGCAGTACGAACCAGCAGAAAAATCTATGCCACTTCTTTCCCATTTCACTCCTTACATTTCTGGATGACATCCGCTGTGCAGATCCTCAGTAATAATAAAGGATGTCGCACTACGTACCGCAGAACCCAGGTCAAGCTAACTGGTAAGGTTAACAAATTAATTCGCTTTGGTTTCTTTGCCTCCAGTTCTTACAGAACAGACATGAACCAGTTTGGTAACAAGACCTGCTTTAAAATCAAGACCTGTTTAGGTGCTTTCCTAAACAAATATTCAGCATTAGGGAAGCACGAGGAAGAGGTTCTCATCCCCCCCTATGAGATGTTTAAAATTATCGGGAAAAAGAAGGGTCGATATGTAGAAGGTCTGCATGATTGTAAAGATGTCTATACCTTGGAGAGTGCAGGAAGTCACACTAATCTAAATTGCAATGTTGCATACTTTCCATAGACCAGTGACCCTTGTTCAACTGGTGCAGCAAAGTGAAAATTGAGATGAGAGTTTTGTCTTGTTCAGCAAACTATGTGCGCTTAATCTTTTTAAAATCCAAGCCCATTACAATATATCCATACATTCACCTCAACTGCAAAAATCAAGCTTAGGGGCTCTTTAATTATTACAGGCTTAAATTTTGATTCTTATGAAAATATTGTACAGCATATTGCTCAACAACATGAGCGACAACTTGTTACAACTTTTTCTAAAAGGCATTTGCGATGTGTTCTTACATGTATAAGCTTTTCTCTGTGCAACAAATGTATTCTATGATATTAAATTTTTTAAATGAAATAAATACATTTTAAACAGAAACATGTAAATAGCAGTATTCTGTCTAACAGTCCTTTTCTGCAAAATTCTTGATCTGTGATTTTTCTTATTTAGGGTAACATTTTACAATATTGGGACACACTACACTACTGCCTTTATTCCCAGTCAAGTGTGTCAATGCACTTTTGATCATTTCATGGCCAGGCTCACCTGGTAAAAATGAAAATGAATTCTGTGAACACATGTCAGCTGGTTGAAAAATGGAAAGATGTCAGTGCCACAACAAGAAAAACATGACAAGGGGAGTTCGTGTGACGTCAGAGAGGTTTATGTGGGTGCGCCTTCAACAAATAAACTGACTAAAACATAATAGAACAAAAGTGCAAATTTCTGCTCTTTGTCCAACTTTGTCTATATGCAGTTAGACAAAGTTGGACAAAGAGCAGTTGAACAGTTTAAAACAAAGAGCCACTAAAGGCAGGAAATGTGTCATATTCCCCTTAGCAGCTCAGAGCAACACCCTCCTTCTTAGCCACGTGTTTGCAAACTTGATATTAACATTCACATGTATATACAGCACACAAACACCCAACACACCCAAACAGACGCTTATTGCTTTCATAAATTAAATGCAGTTAACTT
The DNA here is from genome assembly GCF_042242105.1 of Pempheris klunzingeri. Classification (NCBI taxonomy): domain Eukaryota; kingdom Metazoa; phylum Chordata; class Actinopteri; order Acropomatiformes; family Pempheridae; genus Pempheris; species Pempheris klunzingeri. Next base: position 18,740,558 of record NC_092014.1, on the reverse strand, counting down.
ACACACTTGCATGCTTTTGAATGTGCATGTGAATGTATTTGTAAATTGTGTGTCTTTGTTTACAGATTTACAGAGATTTCAGCATCATTATATACTGACTAGTAAGTATGTAATTTTAAGCAACGCATTTTCATGTAAGATAAAGATCATCAATGGTCATTTCTAAGAAGTGACAAAGGCTGACAGTGAATGCTGTGTACACATTCAGCTTACGCAAGTCATAATGCTGGGAGATTTTTTTTTTTTACCCACAACTTAACTGTGACAGTGTCAGCACTGTTTAGGTCCCAGATACAGTAACACAGCTGCTGCTGATTGGCTGGTTGGACCCCCAGCAGTTTGTATTACTATTACTAGTACTGCTACCACACATAGTACTACAGAGCTAGTACTACTGTTACCTGTACTACTACTAGTACTACTACTACCACTCATAGTACTACAGCTATTACTACTGTTATCCATACTACTACTAGACAGAGTCACAGAGACCGACTGAGGAGAGCAACAACTTCACTGGTACACAGTCAAAACTGCAGTAAACTGAAGAACTATAAAATACCTGAATTACCTGAGAACAAGTTCCCCTGAACACCCCCATGAAATCTGTCTGCTAACTGAAATCTAAATACCACTACAACTAATAATGATAATAATACTGCTGTTAATGCTTCTGCTACAACTATGCTGCTACTCCACCACTGGTAAACAGTGAAGTGGTATTGTTACACCTGGCCTGGACGCAACACAGGAACTCAGGAACAGAAACTCCTCTCTTTCCCCACTCCCAAGGATGACCCGTGCCACAGCAGATGCAATACAAAGAGTTGTTTTTATTAGTGAGTAGCTTCAGCTTCAGGGTGAGATCAGCCCAAAGCAATAAACAAAACATCTTATTAAATACATTAACTAAATTACCTAACCGAAGAAAATAAAATGAAAGAAAATACAGGCCTCTTACCTATTTCCCTAACAAGAAAACAAGAGAAAAAGGAATCAAAAAGAAGAAAGGCTTCTCACCCCTACAACCACCTTGTACTAATTTAAGTGCACATTTAATATCAACTCGAAAATTGGCACATCAGGGTCCCGTTGAGAGCTGAGAAGGAAAAGGAGTGGAGTTGGTCTCAGCAGGTGCCAGTCTTTAAGGTGAATGCCATCAGGTCCTCAGCCAATCCGCAGCCACCACCTGCAACCCAGACACTGGACAAACAAGGCAAAAGCACCACCCTCAGGCATTGATGAAACACAACAGAAATCATCATCCCAAAACCATTATGACCTGGGTCATAACAGGTATAAAGTACAGAATATTGCTTCCTTTTTTTCTCAGTATTTTCAGCTACATTCATTTAGCATTTTGCAAAGCATCACTGAAGAAGAAGCTTTGCTACTTCATTTTGTAGTTATAATTTGATTTTCATTGCAGATTTAAGATGGGTGCAAAGGAGAGGTAATTATCTTTCAAGGTTTCAATAATATTCTAAAATTCACTTGCATTCCCATTTGTATTTGCAAGCGAGAACAAGAAGTAGTTAGATTGGGCTTTTCTGATATGTCTGCTACAATTATATTGGTGCTTAAGATTAATCTTCTGTTAAAAGATTAAAAGGAGGTTTTGGCTGTCTTCCAAGCAGCATCTCTGACAGAGACAGCCTTGAAGATGTTTTGGGAAAAACAGGGATTAGAAAAATATTTTACCCATGTAATGTTTTACATTTTCATAAGGTGCATTTTCAATTTTATCAAGGATGCAGTTATATATTTAAAAAAAATGCTCAATAAAATGTTTGAAATTTATTTTCTTTACCATGCAAGTATTTCTTACATATGGCAGATTGGGATTGCGAGTTCATTGACATCTTGAGCAAAAATTGCACTAGTGGGGTACTTGAGTGGCTCGTATGTTAAAATAAGATCTATTGTGGTTGATAGATTTGATAGATAGGGTTTGATTTGTTTGATTGTGTAGGACTGAAAATGAAATTATGTAGATTAAGCTCTATATAAGTTTTTTGAGAGCCAATCCAAATTCATATCACCCAAAATAATCAAAAATTAACATGGGAAGATTTTAATTTGGCTGCCTCAAAATTTGCAGAGGGAGTGTTACTGAAACTGTAAAACAGTCATTACCTCTGGGGCAGATGTCCACAACAATATGTTCATAGTAGTTTGGAAGTGTGATAGCAGCAACATAATAGGCTGATAAGCATACTCCACCTCCTTTTGATTATCTGTCAGTTCGACAGAGATTATAACCATTCAAAGTTACTTGCAAGTCTTAGACTCTCTGAGTAAGCCAGAGTATGGACAAAATCCATTTAGTTGCCATAACCCATGGCTTTGCCATAATGTAAATTAATTATCATTTAAGTTGCAGTGGTTGTGCAAGGGGTGGTTGTCCTCTCGGGAGGCTGAGTATTGACCTTTACTAGATTATTCAAAAGAGAACCATTTGGTTTAAAATGCAAGTGTTACAAGTGTACAAAATTTGTTTTCACTTGCAGATTATAGGAATTGAAATATTGATAACCATTAAAATCATCAAAATCTGTAATAGGCAACCAACTTGGCTTCCTAACTGGTGTGGTATTACAATTTCCTTTAAAGTTACAAGACACAGAGTGTCCATACCTGTAGAGGGCGCCACAGAACAAGGTGACTCTGGGCACAGAATGACAACATCAGTGGGCAAAGCAGCTTTGATGCTCTTGTACAATGAAGATGTGAGGTCAGTGTACATATACACAACCTTTTTTTCTTCTGCTACTTATCATCAACTCTTTCTGCTGCTTATCAGTTCTCAAGGCTCTGAAACAAGCCTCGCCAGGGGAAGGAGAGAGGAAGGGTTCCAACTTGATCAAGAAAAGGGCTTTCAATGCAGTCATGATCTTTTTGGTGTCTACTTTTGTCAGCTACGTACCCCTGATCGCTGCGTACATTGATGATTAAGAAAATAGATTAAGATTAAGTGTATCTGGCAGCCGTTGACTTACTGTATAATGATTTTGCTTGGAGCTATCTATCCTCTCCTTTACCTTAGGTCTGGGAAATGCCTAGTAAGCAATTATTTATGTTCACGGGATGAAAAAAAATTTGGGACTAATAGATATCACCATAAAATTCAGTTTAATAAATAATGCATTATCTTATCAAATCAAAAAAACTCATTTTGAGAAAACGGCCAGTAATTGCAAAATATTGAAATAACTAATATAATTAGAAAAGACAAAGTGTAGTAAATTAAACACCTAAACGTGTATTTTGGACTTTCCACCAGTCTGAAAGAAAGACATGTTATTAAATCAAAATCAAAATTGACTGGTGCAGGAAAAAACTTCTTGTCTGCAGTGCCTCGCTATGTAGGAGAAACTAATCTAGAAATTGCTGTTCCTGTAATTTACTTTGTTGTTTTGTAAAATAATATAACACACAGTATTTATATGCTCTGCTCTACCATTTGCAAAAGCCCTCCAGTAGCTTTAAGGGATGGATTTTTCCAGGACCACGATGCCATGCAGGACCATGATATGGGGTAGAGAGTCTTTGTCAGGGACTGTGCATCAGCCCTAGCCCTGGCCCCAAAGTACCTTGGGCTTGTATCACAACACAAAATTATTGAGTTATCTAAATATGCACTGACTCAGGATTTTTGGAGGGTGTTTAATTAGTAATTGTATGCAGACCCCTAGTTACACAGTACATTCATTGGAGTCATTGGAGTACCAGATAGGTAAATAGTTACTTATATGTCAACTTCTATGGTTTGGTGTGGTGCCAGTCATCCCATATTTAAGACGCTACCCTCTACTTTCACCCACCATTTCACCAGAAATACAAATACAATCTCAGAGATGCATTTGATTATATTTTTTATCAAAGTTATCTTTATGTTTTTCATTGCAGTTTAGGAAAGCACTCACAGTGCTGTTGAATATAAGGCATTGGCATGCTTCAAAGAGCGGGGTAAATCAGATGGCCAGAGAAGATGTTTACGCCCTCGATGTTCCCACATAGCTGCCTGCCATTCAGCAGCTCTACATAGACCTGGTCTCCTTGCTGCAGCGACAGCAATACCGTGTGGGAGCTGCAGTCTTCTGAGTCGTCTCTGTTGTTTTCCAAAGTGGATGCCACCACCTCCATGTTTTTCACAAGCTGCAACTTGTAGTACATCCTCTCGCCTACCCCGCTCACTTTGGAATAGGCCGAGAAGGAGAAGGAGAACAGACCAGGACGAGGAGCTGTGAATAGTCCTGGAATGAGGATCATTTTTCAAAACTGAATTAACACCCGGCACATTTGCACTGCCATGGATAAACAGAGAAGAAATTCCAATAAAATGAATATGACTTTTAAAAAGGCATTAAAGTTAAATCTACTAACAAAATATTAAAGCTGATTAGTTCACCACTCATCTGTGGTTGAAGTTGTTTATCATTCAGAAGTTCTGCAATCACATGAATCATGGTTGGACAACACTTTTATATGGTATTGAAATTGCTGCGTGTGTGCATTTACCCAGGGCGGGGTTGTATCCACTTCCATGGTTGAGGGTGACGACTTCATAAGGGACAGGCCTGTTTCTGGTGAAAGGTCCAAAGCAGTTTGTTCTGCGGCTCATGGAGGCTGTGAACGCAACCCTTATCCCTCCTGAGACAGAGGTAGGTCAACAGGAGAGGAAAAACACACTCTCATGTTGTCAGATGTGTCTTCATCACAGGGCAGAACAATCTCACCTTGAAGTCCAAGCTATTATGGAGCTTTTGATAATATCACCTTCATCACCAAATGGAGTTTGCTCACTTGGGATTGTAGAGTTTAAAAATTAACCTTGCAAACATGAACAAAATATATCTAAACTGCTCCTCGAAAAAATGAAAAGTTGAACATCTACAGTAACAAGAGGTGAGATTGTTTTGTAAACATCTAATTTTGCTTCAGTATGTGCAAACAATAGACTCAAAACAACATATAGTTACAACAACAGTTATAATCACATGAATATGGTCTTGCTTTGAATCTATAGACTATTTCCACCAGTTTCCAGTTTCCATAGTACCTATAACTTCAAGAATGCTGTCACCCAGCTGGGACATGCTCGTCGACAGGTCCATCAATCTCACAAAGATTTGATCCTCCACGTCTTGGAGCTCCGTGGCAGCACAACAGCAGCCCAGCTGGTGCTTGAATGCGCACTCACAGTCCCACTTTCTGCACGGCAGCTCCTCCTGCCACGCCACTACAAATGTGGAAAGAAAGAGAGGAAAAGGGTGTCATTGATTTTGAAATCAGCTGCTGTTTTGCTTTGTTGGGTTGGAAAATAAACTAGCACACTCACACACCATGAGTGTATAGCAACAAATATATGTAATACATACATGTAGCCTTTACAGATTATTTTGCCGTGACAATTCAAGACAAACACCCAATAGTGAAATGCAACGGAAATGTCAGCGGTTGATTTTCTCTGAGCAGGACTGGCAGAACGAATTAATACATCCAGTATAGGTTATCATGGGGACAAAATAGAGAGTTCACACACAAAACCCTGTTCTCTTTATTCCTCTGCACCGCTGGCTGCCAAGAATCTTTGTCACCCATCCATAGCATACCCACCTTACCGGCATGCCTCGTTAGCCCTCTTTCTTAAGGACCTTTTCAATAATTGAACAGTTTGGTGTACCTGCTTCCTTTCGTAGGTCGCTGATAGTGACTTCAGCTCTCACACAGTCCCCCAGCAGGGCAAAGATGAACAGAGTGCATGTTATAGCTCTCATCTCACACCACAAGGAAATCTCTGCAGACAGAGAGGTTTGTGTTCTTTAGTTATACAGAGCAGTAACTAAATGACAAACTTCTTAGTCAGTAGAAAAAATGTATTTTATCAACATATAAGCCGAATTGATTTGTATTTTGTAGTTTGTTTCTTTGAATACATTTGTGTTAACTGACAAAATGATTTCACAGGTTCAATTTCATTAATGGTCTCATTGGTCAAGATGGCCAAAATGTTCCAATTAGCATATATGTTTCAGTTCTTTAATTAAGTTTAGCGTTAATCACACTGCTGGACACTATTTGTCCAGATGTGACTTTGTATTTGTATCATTTTACTAAAAATGGTCACTCACTGCAATCCAACAGTGAAGCTCCTCTTCAATCTGTATCCACGTAAAATCTTTTAGTCCAGCGTTTAAACCACTAGTGATCCTGATAAATAGAAATAGGTTAAAAAAAAATAATAATAATAACACTGGAGTCATGCAGTAGTATGCACAATGACGGCTTGTAAGAGATGTTGCTTTTCAGGTCACTTTTATTTCCAAGTGGGAGGAGAGATCTCTGTGTCCAGTCAACTGGCTCTCCAGTGAACAGTGAACTTCATCCCCTCCCATGCACACTTTCAACCCTGCGCTCCACAGGCTATAGGTGTGACCTGTGAGAGCAGGTTTCACCAGGGACTGTCCTGATAAGCTCCCCAGTGTATACATTGGTTATTAGGTCAGAGGTGTCAGATTGGTTGATGGGATCGCTCACTTTGTTGTTCACGATAAGCCTGCTGCATTATTCCTCTGTACCTGTCCCTCAGTTGGAAACTGATGAAACTGGGTCAAAGAAGGCCCTAGTTTTGTCTAGGCTGGTGTTTCCAATCGTGCATATCTTTATTTAGTCATTGGATCACATGGATGCAGTTTGACATTGTATTTTGACACTAGTGTTATTTTTTTTAAAAACATTTTACATAGTTTTCATGAGTAGTAAGGACACTTTGTAGGTCACAAGAGTTGAATAGTCTATTGTGTATCTCATTACTCATAATTGATACTTTACAGTTCTGTAATACAGCAAGATTAATTACACACAGTAACCTCACCTGTCTCACAATAGTTGGTTCAATGGGTTTTCTATAAAACTCCTCCAAAATAAATGTATTTGTGTTAAGTACAGTGGAAACCATTTATTATTACCACTTATATATTCATTATATGAATTTAAAGTAATGAAACTGACAGTTTTGCCGTTTATTATGTTAGGCATTGCATTATCGGAACATATCAGTCCACCTGACAAGTGGACTCCTTCAACCACAGGTGCTTTCCCCCTTTCGTGCACATTTGTTTTCTGTCACCATTACAAGCATTCATGACTGTTTCTTGTGAGTAGACTACACAAGGTCACCTGAGGACAACAAGTTTAGCTGCTGCACCTCATTGGTTTGTTTTTGGTAGTTTGTTCTCAGACTTTGTTTTTCATTGATAGAAAATGACTTTCAGTGAAACTCCTGTCATAATTTCAATGTGCTCGCAGCACCAGCCTCAGGTAGAGGCCAGAGGCAGACAGGCTACCGTGAGACAAAGTAAATATCATGGAAATAAAGTAAAAGAAGAAGAAAAATAGAATTGCCTTAATTCAAAAGACTTAAAATGAACACTTTAAGCAGACTATTTGAATACTGCTAGCAAATTATTTAAACAAAATATGTACTGCAGTAGTTGATCACTGTAACTTTGAACATCATTGTGTTATAGTAGACTCACAATAGTTTGTCTTTCTGTAGTGGAAGTGGACTACCTGTTGGAGAGAGAGCAAAAATGAGAATGAATTTTTGACTTCTGAGCATAAATACGGCTCCCACTGAATGATATTGTTTCTCAAAAATATGCTGGATGTGTAACTAACAAATTCACCATATAAATTTTACAAAGTGATATTATGTCAATGTTGTGTTCACAGTGCATTTCAAGTGACCACAAAAGCAGTTGCATTTTTAAATATCTTTAAAGAATGACAAGACATTTCACCATAAATAACCAACAGTGAATTTGAATGGATGAAAATGATAAAACACATGCACACACATCAATTTCTAGGATTATTTTTCTTCATTATGAATGAAATTGAAATCTCAGTATTTATAATCAATCAAGAGTTGAACATGGCAAAGTAGAGAATACAGGCTTTGTATTATGAAATTCAATGGGAGTACAAACACTAAACCCAAGTGATGCTTATCAGCTTTGGCCTATAGTGTGAGATATAGAGGAGGAAAGCTATTGTTAAACATGAACACCATAGGATAAGCATTGTTAAAATGCTTCCTATGAATCCTCCATAAATGGCATCAGTGTCACATTACAAGGAGGATCCAGGTAGAACAATTAGTGTATCTTCAGTGTTTATAGTTCTACAAAGACTCTTTATGTTGTGAAATTGTATCCCAGCTATTTCTGGAAATCAGCTAATCTTACTCTTCATAGTCCTTAAGTAGTCCTTATCCCCAGAGAACCTATAGAGAAATTGTTTTCTGTAAACTGTACTGTAATTCAGACTGTAAATTTAGGTGAGGTCAGGATCCAAACTGTTATGTATTAAAAAAAAAAGATCTTACTTCTGAAAACTACACAATTTCTTAGTATTTACTATATGTTACTATTTACTCAAATGATGAAAAAAAAAGCACCATATAGGTCTTCTCTTATGATGTTACATCACAGTATCCCACCCAGGTTACAGAACAGTAAAATAGATGAAGTATGATGTGATAATATACATCATAATACACATGTAAAACTGTCATGTTAATGCATTTTCTATTTATTTATTATTTATTTAGATTATTACATTCACGTCTCTTAAAATTCATTTTTCAGCCTTTAATTCTTGAAGAAAATGGACATTCGTAATTGATTCAACCTGGAGCAAAACAGCGCGAAAGGTTATATTATATGAGCGTTAAGAATCACAGCATAATGTTGTCAGTAAGAAATACATAAAGAACAAAGACAACGTAAGAGTGGCCCGTACTGTGGCTTAATCAGTACTGTATAATTCTCTGTTCTTCACTGCTTGTTAGATTTTTCTGTATATTGTACTTATATACATTTCCTTTAATGATATGAATATGTTCTATGATAGGAATAATAATGGGCTGATTGGTCATGTAGCAGGCACTGAAAGGCACTGAAATATTAAAATAAAAGCTTAGCAAGTGAAGCAGTGACTACTAATATAGTGTCATTTCTTGAAACCAGCTAAATTCTAATCCATTGCATCAGAGTAACAGAAGATTGCACCACATCACTGTATTTCAGAGCATCTACACTAACGGCTACATCAATATTAAGGCACAGTGTTAAGCTGTAGTGCAAAGCGGGGGTTAGTTTCTTTAAAGCATGCTTGGCATAAAGTGGAGTTTTATCTTTTGTTTGCTGATAAATCACTGACAATATACAGAGCACTATCAGTGTTCATGCTATGACCCAATTTGTTTCCCATCCTGGTCGTCATTTTGAAACTCTAATTATGTTTTTTTCTTTACTTGTGTTGTCATACTATGCTGGGCCCTCAGAACATATACAGTATATTTGTTTTGTCTTCAAAAATAGATTAACCAGTGAATTTATGTTTTTGTTTAAACTAATTTAAGTTGTTGAGGAAAGAAAGTTATCATGATCTGCAAGCAGAATTATGCTTCTTTCACTTTGTCATCATAAGTGCCGCTGCCCTTGTAAGCTGTCACATAGCCGCTGGTGTCGGGGATGTCCTCACGCCCGGCTTTTCCTTTGCCTTTGCCTGACTCGTCAAACCGCTCCTTGTGAGCTCCGGTGTACTTGGTGGTATCAGTCAGTCTGTCCACAGCTGCTGCCTTTGCCGCTTTCTAAAAACAATTGAAATTTAAAGTGAAAATTTTATTGATAACAAAGTGGCAATAATTTGACTCCTTTGCTCATACAAGTGAGAACTTATGGTATACACACATACATTTATCCCCCATGCTTACCTTTCTCCTCAAGTCTCAGTTATTTATATTTTTACAACACGTCAATGAATTATCCCAGAAAAGAATTGGTTTGTAATGTAAAGTGTCTGTTTAACTCCCCAATACATTGGATAGGATTTTTCTCTGTCAACTTCCAGTCGTATAATCAAGAATAACTCTGTAGCAGACAATAATGCACGTCCCTAACCTTATTATTATTATTATTATTATTATGGAGCTACACAATGGCAATGGCATATACACCAGATTTAGCCAATAAAACAAAAAAAGAATATGTGAACAAATTGTTATGAAACTCAAACAGACTGAAGTCCTTGTAAGTTCTTACCCAAACTTTAAACATATCTAACCTTACCTAACCTCTCTGAGATAAATGTCAGTATTCTCTCCATTATAACTAAGCTGATCCATTTTGAGGTGTAAACATGATAAGGCATCTGTTATATGGTGGAGGGTCATTCAGAACACAATCACATGTAACATGAGAGGGATTCATGATGCCAGTCCCTGGCTGCTGCGTGCTGAAAGGTGTGTGTGTGTGTGTGTGTGTGTGTGTGTGTGTGTGTGTGTGTGTGTGTGTGTGTTGTTAGAACTGATGAAATACTCACAGTGACTCCGAGGTTGGCAGGCCCCTTACCACCAATGAGACCATAGAGCTGCTGAAGTGCTTCCTCTTTGCTTTTGCCTTTAAAACGTTTGGGAGCCAACTCTGTCATGGCCTGGATGAACTGCTCAAATGTGATTACACGAGCTGACTTAGCCCTGAGGAAACACACAGTGTTGCCAAATGTTTTCTTCAGGAAACTAACAAAATTATCCAAATAATGTCATGTGCCTATTTGCACATGAATGTACTGCCATGGGGCAAACAAAGGGAGAAGGCTATGACTATGACTGTGTGATTATTAGGCAATCTTTGTATTAAAGAGCAAGCACTACAAATTTTCCTACAAAGCTAGGAAAACAACATTAATCCTTCCGTAGACACTTCTGAGAAAGCAATGATGTACCAAACAGCAATGGGATGTAAGTGCGAGTAACAGAAAGACAGACATGAAATGTGATTAGGGCAACAACTATTACTGTACATGCATTGTTGTGACATTTTGTACAGACGTGTTACAGAGAGCATCAATCCTAATACTTTATACTGGATTGTTAACCATGAAATCTGGTGCACATGCCCATGGTGTCCAAAGGATGAAATGACAGTTCCCCACCTTTTCATCTAGCATCAGGTCAGAATTTTAATTGCTTTGGTTTATGATCAAATACCAGCAAAGCTAATGGCTGTACTTTATGTTTAGTGCTAATTAGATGAATTTTGTTTCAACAACCAAACAATGATGACTGCTCACTCTACATGTGAATGTTTTAGCTGTTGAGGGTTGAGCCTGAACAAAATCTTACTTGACTTTGCTGAAAACTATGTCAACATCAGTAGTGGTGACGTTCTTGCCGTCAATGACGTGGCAGTCCTTGCAGATCTTAACAAAGTTCTTGCCATTCATCTCCTTCCCAGTGGCTTTAGTGTCTCCATGGACGGCAAACTTCTGGAAGGCGGTCTCCACTTCTGCTACAGACACTGAGCTCTCAGCCATGCTGACAGACACACACACATAATAAATATAGATTTCTGACACAAAAATTGGGATTCATGTTGGCACAGGTTCACACGCAAACACAAACTGATGTAAACTAATGTTCAAGATATCAGCTTAATACTGTAGTAGCATATGATTGTGTTGTCCAAAGTTTGAAATATCCCTTCAAAATGTGATGACAAAACATCCTCACTCTGGTTGATGATCAATTACTTTTAAACCCTTGAGAGGACAATTTGTGAAATGACTCTATTAGCTGATTGGCACTCCTGCTGCCAAGAATTGGCTGCCATCATGATCAGTCTAAGTGAGCATTTTCTCTCTCCCTCTCATACACACGCACACGCGCAAACATTCACATCCATCATTATGTTGGCATTACTGAAGCTGCTCTGAGGCCAACTAAATTACATTACTGCTGCTCAATCTATAGTGAATCTAAGCGTCTTCCCTTTCTCTTCTCCTCCTCTACTCCATTTCTCTCATACACACTAACACACACTGGCACACACTTGACTGTTACACTTGTGACTGCCGTTTGCCAAAATAGGAACAACACAAAAAAAGTTAAAAGTAAGACATTGATTCCATATTTGAAATGTACTTGAAGTGCATCTAAACACACTTTTCATGCATGCCTAAAGTAGCAGCTTGTATTTAAATTTAGATTCTTTGGATGGAAACATTTTATTGGTTAAGTTGGGTAAGCTGTCTTACCATAAAAACAAATATTATACAAAATCATGTACATAAATAACACTGTAGATTAAATGTTGCATTTCTGCCATGGCTACATGTACTTTTGGCAATAATATTAAATAAATGAAGAAAATCTAATATCTAAACATACAGTTGCATCAATAAATATCCACAAAAATATTATACATTATTTGTCATCACTGGAGCATGAAATAGGACATCTAGTTATGGCGACTGTCAAATATGTAGTCCTAAGACTTGTTTTCTGCTGCTGTTTCCATTACTCCTTTGTTGTATAAGGTACCACTGCATGACACGGTGATGCTGAAAAAGAGAGTGAAGTACCTGCTGCCGTAAATGAAAGGATGCTGGGAAAATATTCAGGAAAATTCTGATTCGCGTACAGCTGCTCGACCTCCTTGTTGTCCTCCTCCTCCTCTTTCTTCTTCGTTCTCTTCTGCCTCTCCTCCTTCCTGCCACTCCCAGGCTTTCGCGCAATGACGACAGAAATGGAGAGATACAGAGAGGCTGGAGGAGAGAGGGAAGGGGAAGGGTGGGGGGAGAGAGTACCAGCTAGCACAGTCAATGACATCATGGGCCTCTCTTGTGTCTATTCAATCTCATTAGCTCCTCGCCTCTGTGCACAGACTTGCTATTGTGGGAAGATTTCAGATTTTGTTTATTTTTTTAAATTTCAATTCATTATTCTTTTCATTTTTGTTATATGTCATCTGATATTTCTTTTGCAACCAATGTTTTTGGGGGAGGTGATGTATAAAAAAAGTGTTTTATTCCTCCATTCTTTACAGAATTTGCTGTTCTCCCCCCTTTCTCCGCTCTATAACATTAAGGTCAACACCCACACCCACTCTCCATGCTCTCCCACCCTCCTGCCTTCTCTCTTCTTCTCTTTTACCGTCATTGTCACAAGAGCCCCCTTGTTTGAACAAAGATGAGAGTGGCCCTTCAAAGAACAAAGAACAAAGAGCGCTGACAACGTAAAGCTGACACATTACAGGAAGGATTATCCCATCTCATCATCATCATTATCTCACACTTCATATCAATCAAACTGAATATCAGACCTGGGATACACAGCAGGCCTCTTTACACACTGATGAGAGCGGGATCTGATTTGTGGATAATCCTGTATTAATAATGTAATATTCACATTGGTATTATTTTATTTTTATCTGATTCAACCTTAACAAATTACATACAGTATTTACTTTGGACTACTAGTCCAAAGATTATTCAACTTCAATAATGACCACATGGCCCAATCCCAACCTGATTAATCCCATCAGAAAATGGTCATCATTGAAGTTGAATAAGTCAAGTTATTGTTACGACCAGAAGCACACTCAAGAAGACGGACTCAAATGCTTGATGCGAGGCAAACAGATGGTAAAAAGATAAAGTTTATTGTTGTACAAGATCACTGAATACAAGGCACCAACAAACAGACACAATCGAAATATTTACTACAAAAACTAACCTGACTAGACTCAAAATCTCAACTAGATACTAACACTGACTAGGATGCTGCTTATCAGCAACATAAGAAAGTCCTCAGCGACCTCTTTTAGGGTAAACAAATTAAACCATAAGTTTAGTTGATTAAAGGTATAATGTTCACAGGAGCAAGCACAGCCTCTAGTAGGTGACTGATGCTGATCTGATCTTGCCTCATTTGTTAGCAGATCACACAGAGATCAGTGAATTTTCATATCAGTGACTTGACTGTCTAATATCAGTGTCATCCGTAATGTTATTATTTCTGAGTGGGTTAGAACAAAATTAATTATGAATTATTGAAAATGAGAGGAAATTAGTATTACTGGGGTGAGCTCAAATAATAAGCAATTACATCCTTTGGTGGAAATTCCTCTCTGGTACCCAATTATTAGTATACAGCATCTAAAATGTGATGTGTGATTTCATGGGTAGATTTAACTCTAACCTGACTCAACCTTTCTCTCTTTTCCTGGAACCCTTTATATTGGCTGAGCCAGGAGCTGGCTTTGAGACAGTGTAAATAGAGCTCCGACTTTACATTTATATTAATGAAACCAACTAATTTTCAAAGCCATTTTAGTCAAGGTCCTATTCAGACATATCTTGCTCCTGTACTTGAAGTTATGTATGTATAGATAAACATTTATATTTTAACCGCTGGAAGTAGATGAAAATTTGATATTTTTCAATTAATTAGTCTTACAAATATAGACTTTTTACTCCCGGATTTACAACATTATTGATACATGTTTTACTGCAAAAGCATGAAAGAATACTGAAAGGCTTTAGTTGTGGCGTATTGTTAGTCTGTGTAATAGACAATCAATGTGGGAGCATGCAAATCCTTTCCTTCTAGTTTTAGTACTTTAGCACCCACTTGCAAATAACAGATTATGCCTGTAAATGAAGCTTTAATTAAAGACGTAAATGTAGTGCTTTCAGCGTCGTCCTCATACCTTGCATTGTTTTTAGGTTTTCAACATGTTCCTGTGGATACCCACATACTGATACTGATGCCCTTTGTTTTGTTCAGAGGATAAACAGAACAAGCTGTTTTGACATCATGCACCACCATGAAACTCACTGCTCAGCCAAATGGAAAGCAGAAGGGTGAGAAGAACTAAGTGTTCCTGCTTGGAAATACTAACCAGTACAGTTAGATTTTCACCCATGGTAAATAATAGTTTTAATGGAAAATTAAATGGTAAATGGATGGTACTTGTATAGCATCATTCTAGTCTCTTCAACCACTGAAAGCACTTTTACACTACAATCACACAATTCATACACAGATGGCAGAGAGTACAATGCAAGGTGCCAGCCTGCTCATCACATTCACACACATAATCCACAATTTGGCATTCAGTATCTTGCCCGAGCACACTGCTACATGCGGCCTGGGGAAGACATGAATGGCACCGCAGATCTTCCAATCAGTGAACAATCTGCTCTACCTCTACAGCCACCCAAATTAAAACAACAGTAGACAGTGGAGCTCCTTCCTGAACAAATCAAATAAGTGTGTATGGTAACTGTGCGTATGTTTCGTGTCACAATGAACCTTATTTTGTAAATATACAAAATGTCAAGGCTAACACAGATATACCAATGACGAAACCCGTTGATGCTTTTTTATATGATGTTTATTCATTCATGTTCTGGGTAGACTATGTTAGCTTTTATTTTGCTGACAACTTAACCTTGCTGTGTGAGTTTACCAGAAATTTGTGCTTGCTAAGCAGATGCCGTCATGGTTGCAGACCTCAGTACTTTCACTCAGATGGTGGAAAAAAGGGTTCTGTGGGAAGACAACACATGTCTGCTTATAGTACAAACAAACCCTTCCCTTTAAATATCACCAGTGAACAGCTTTCTCTCTGGTTTGAAAAGGAGCTCTTCATCTGGTGGACTTACTCGTATAAACCGTTTGAGGATTCACCCATGACACAATCTGACTAAAAACTTTTCTGATCCAGAGTTTGTCTCATCCGACATCATCATGGCTGATTCTAGTTTCCCTTTACCACCAGAGGCTTACTGTCCATTGTGTGTGGATGGACTGAGGGACCCGGTTACCATCCCCTGTGGTGACACCTACTGCCTAGAGTGCATCAAGATCTACTGGGACCAGTTTGACCACATGGGTGTGTACAGCTGTCCACAGTGTCGCGCAACCTTCACCCCACGGCCAGTGCTAAGACGCAATCTGCCTGACGTAAACCATGAGCCACGGCGCCAGCTTCCAGAGCTCACTCCTTTCCCCTACTTGCATCGGGAATCTTTCTGCGATTTCTGTGTTGGCCGTCGCAACAAGGCCGTTAAGTCGTGCCTTATGTGCCTTGCCTACTATTGCGAAACGCACGTCAAGCCACACTATGAGTCGTCCACCTTCAAGAGGCACAAGCTGGTAGATGAGACGGGGCACCTGGACAGGAAGATCTGCCCCCAGCATGAGAAAGGCCTGGAGCTGTTCTGTCGCTCTGACCAGATGTGTATCTGTGTGCTGTGTACTGTCAGAGAGCACCGCAGCCACAATATTACCTCAGCAGAAGAAGAACGCATTGAAAAACAAGTTAGTTGGTATAAAGCGGAGAGGCACTCACTCCAACTGAAGCTACATCCAACATGATTCAAAGTGCCCCCTTAAAAAAGCCTGTCCTCTTATTGTCTCGTTTTTCCAACAGAAAGTCTTGGTGGTAACCCAGTCTGAAGTCCAGCACATCATTCAGGAGAGGATGAAGGAGCTGCAGGAGCTCAAACATAATGTGGATGTTCTCAAAGTAAGATCAGGCATTGCCTAATCAAACATGTCTGTACATTTTAAGATATGACCTGAGCTACTTTGCAAAAACATCCATGTTAAAGCCACTATATATAGAATTTGAAAACATTTGGCATCATGTGATGGAAGCAAATGTCACACCCCACCCTTTTCTTAGAGTTGTGCCCAGCGAGCACAGGCAGAAAGCGACAAGACATTCCACGAGATGCTGCAGGCGGTGGAGCGCTGGAAGGCTGAAATCAATCAGATGATAACAGCCAACATGCAGTCAGCGATGTCGCAGGCTGAGGGCTACGTGGACCGTCTGGGGCAGGAGATACTGGAGCTGCAGCGCAGAGATGCAGAGCTACGGCAGATCCTCGAAACAGAGGACAACATTCATTTTTTGCAGGTGCTGAAAAATCATACAGAGCTGCAAGAAATATTGGACTGGCATTCATGTCTTAATACCTGTCATTTAGTATAACTGCAGTGTTTTGAGCTTGTTTTCTGAATCATAGAGATCATATGTATTGATTTCTTTCTTGTTGAATAGAATTTTCCTACCCTGTGTGTTCCTCCTGAGGCCATGGTGCCCAAAGTGCTCATCAACCCTCAGTTCTCCTTTGGAGAGATGAGCAAGACAGCCACAGAGATGAAGGAACATCTGGATGACATCTGTAAGAAGGAACTGAGCAAAATCTCCAAGACAGGTTTGTGTCCAGGCAATACTGACAAAGTATCCGCATAGTGTGAAACCATAAAGTGGACCAGTGACAGACTAACCTATTGCTGTATGCTCCTCACAGTTAGTGAAACCCCAGTGTACATACTTTTGCCAAGAAATGGAGACAAACGACTCAAAGGTATGTGTCTGTCAACTGAAATATATGCATCTTTACATTTGAAAGAGGGAAGAGAACAAGGAAATGAAGACAGAAAGTGTTTCAAAGTTCTCTCACTTGATGATTGTAATTATGTGATTCACCGTAGATTTATTTAAAATAAACAATAACATAAAATGTATCACAAAATAATATGTTCCCATGCTTTTCTATCCAAACAGTTCCTTCCAGAGTTGATTTTCAGGAACCTAAAATCAGGACAGACTTCTTAAGATGTGAGTAAAGTGTTTGTGTTCGGTGCATCCAGTGCCGATCACTGTTGACAGAAGCAAAGTGACTACTTCGACATATTTGTTTTTCCTCGACAACAGCAATATGGATTTATATTTATTAATATAGTATTTAGTTGTTGACACATCTAAACATGAACAAATGTGCATTGTTTTTGGCTGTCTTTGCTCAGACTCCTGTAAGATGTCCTTCGATCCGAACACAGTATACAAAGAGCTGGTCCTGTCAGACGGGAACCAGAGGGTCACACGGAAGAAAACAGTCCAGTTTTATTCAGATCATCCAGACCGCTTTGATGGCTTCTCCCAGGTGCTGTGCAGGGAGCCTCTGACTGGTTTCAGATTTTACTGGGAGGCTGAGTGGAGCGGAGAGTTTTCCATCGGGGTGGCCTATAAGAGCATCAGTCGCAAGGGGAAGAATTCGCACAGCCTGCTGGGCTACAATGACAAGTCTTGGAGTCTCCTCTGCTCAGACTCAGGCTACTCTGCTTGGCACAATAGGGTAGACCGAGACCTCCCTGATGCTCCCAGGGCCACACGAATTGGTGTGTATCTGGATTATGCAGGCAACACTGTGGCCTTTTACTCAATAACTGAGACTATGGAGCTTATCCACAGATTCAAAGCTCAGTTCAGTGAGCCTTTGTTTGCTGGTTTTGGAGTGGGCTCCTCTGTTACCCTCTGCCAGCTGAAGCAGAATACTGTACCTTACTGAACGGGGAAGTTGTGGGTCCATTGTGTCCCAAAGTTCATAGTGAAGGGTACAGAACTCACAGGTGCTGTATACGTTTTAAATACTGACTTTGCAGTACAATGTAATGCTGTAATTCTAAATCCCTCTCTTGCACAGATTTTCATGTTGTTGTGATGACACTCTGTATGTTCCTATAATATACGATGATACTGTCACACTAAATTTCCCTGAATTGTAATTTCAGGGCTGTTGATTTAAATCTGCCAATGTATTTGTACCAACATCTCTCCGAGTTCCTGTTTGAAGAGATATTCATGTAATACTGACACTGCAAGTAACAAAGCAATCCTCTAACGCTTACAACAGAAGTCCTATATTTAACTGTAAAGTCTTATGAGCATTAACATGTCGTAGCTGACATAATCTGCAGATGACAAATATATTCATGCAGTATATCTATGTGCTATGTTTATGTACAGTAAGAAACAAAGATCTACATGCTGCTGCTCAAGATTGCATTCTCTTATAGAGAGCAACTTTGTAGACATTTCACAAATACACATGCATTTACTGTACAGTTTCACCGCCCTGGGGTTTTGGTATTTCTCCAAACAAAAGATGTAACAACTGCCTTTAGGAGTTTAAGCAAATCCCGCTTTGTAAATCGAAAGCCGTAGCAACAGTCGACAGCCGCTGGCCACCATGTACCACAAAGATTTACACCTGAGGAGTATCACAGGATGGATGGTTGCAATTTATCGACATAGCTCTGCATCAGGGGAAATTTTCTGAATAGACAGAGTGATATAGTGATCCAGGAAATACCAAATGCTCAAGACACAGCGGATGGCTTTATCCACAATCTGTTTGAGGGGGATGAAATCAGAAGCTATTTCTTGTCGCCATGGGTAGGGGGCACAAAGACAAGGTTTGCTGCGTATGCAACTCCCACCAGGGTATTGGTATTGGTATTGGTATTTTTTTCAGGTGATGCACACAGTGGAGTTATATGAGTTATTTTTCTGTATCATTTATACAACCAATAAATGCGCATTTTCTTCTTGATGATAAACACATTAATCAACAGTGGGCTGCTGAGCATATTCATGTTGTGGATGCATGTTTAATGATGCACAGACTGCCATACTGTAAATGTCTATGTGATCATTTGTAAATCTTATTTATATATATTAATTAATCATCATCTTATTGTTTATTTACACTAGACTTATTTTTAATTTCTTTACTTCACTCAAATTTAATTTCATCCAATTTTTGTTCATTTGTAAGACAATATTCCTTCTGCACCATGCACATTCATCTCATATTTATAAGATCCAGTGTACACAACACATTGTTATACCACCCAATAAACGGACAGTTGACTGAAATTCAGTGACCTCTCCTGGCAAAAAGATGTTTTAATACACACCTCACACATCATATCAGGAAATGGCAAAATCTCAGAGCGCTGCTCCTGCCACTTTTACTTCACAGCCATTAGGTATTAAGGCAAACAGCTGTTAATACAGGATAGAAGCTTAGGATCACATAATATTATATTTCATTTTACATTTTAAATGTATATGGTGTCTTCCATGCTATTGTTATGAAATTTGTACCTTATCTGGAACTTTCACAGTGACTCATAGGAGGAAAATTAGTCTCACTAGCTCACATTTGCAAGAGAAATGATGCAAAGGTACAACACTGATTTGCATGTTTGCCACGTTGTAGACACAAAGAACAAAGTGCAAACATACAGGTATTAGAGGAAGTCAACCAGCAAACTACTAGAGAAATGTTGGTGACTTCTATATTGTTCAAATTGAGTGTAGCAGTATTAGCGTATATTTCAACAATCATAATTGTTGTGTAAAATCAGCCTACATACATTTCGACTGCAGCAATCCATGTGTTAAAAAGGCTATAAATAAATATCATTATTCTATTCTATCCTCTACAAAGAGTAGAATAATAATATCTGTACAAGCTTGCATGCATGTGCACTTGCATGTGCCTCCTTACACACAATGTGGGGCCATTCATAAAAAATAACTGCAACTCCATGTAGAGAATCAAAAAATGCACAGGGAACCTTTTCGACATCATCAAGACATTATGATCTACAAATAAGTGAAAAGATGCAGTACATCTTAAACAGCACAACAATGACAATACATACATGTATGTATGTATTTAGAAAAAAAAACATATATGGACAGATAGAAGGCTTTAGAGGGAAAAAAAGTACTTTAAAATCACTTTAAATAGTTCAACTAAATAGAAAAAAGATTTCAAGATTTATATCAGAGAATAGTAATGTCAATATAAAACTGAAAAATATCCCAGACATCACTGGGGGTCAGTGGTTGTTGAAGTACTCTGATCTTTTACTTCAGTAAAATAGCAATACTACAGTCTAGAAATAGTCAAAGTCAAAATATACTTTAAGTATGACAAGTAGTCAAAAGTAGGATGTTATGCAGAAAGGCCCATTTGAAAATAACAGAATAGCTTTTTTTTCTCCCTCAGGGATCAATAAAGTCTTATTGATATAATAATGTCATAATTTATTTGTTGATTATATGTTCTGGAAAATAACTAGTTACCAAAGTTTCAAATGAATGTAATGAAATAAAAAGCATAATTCACACAACCTGGTTTCAAAGCCAGTGAGCCCTATTTTCAGAACGTCTGTTGTTATTACTATTAACAAAATTTCCATTTGCAGCCTGAGTGCTGATGGTTGTTTTTGTAGTCCATTTGATTATGCCAACAGTAAACCAAGTAATAGGAGCCTGCAGGGATATTTGTGCATCACTTCAAACCTGCACCTCAATGCTGCTTGACCAGAACTCTGACTCAGAAACTGCGCAACTCTTTACCAGGTTTGAAACGACGTTTGTTGAATTGTGTAGAGTCTGTCATGGCCATGAACTGCCTCACAAATTATTGTGAAGGTTTGCGATGACAAAGGTTGCTGTGCATTCTTTATGTTGTATTAACGACACCAAAATGATCAAATGAACATTACATTTCAGGTTGGACCTTCCGAAGCTGTGTCCTCTTCTTCATAACAGACACAAAATGAACTCCACCTCCATTGTTACATTTTATCAAGTGACTTTAGTCACCACTTCAGTTTCAGTCAACAACATCCTGAGTCTTCCTTTGAATGGTTATGTCATTTGGCTGATATTGGCAGGCACCAGTGAGACTTTGGCTACAGATTTTTTTTCTCTCAACCTGGCTATGTCTGAGCTCTTGTTCTCTTTGCTCAGCGTATTCTATTTTGCTTATTTATTTTTGGGATCGTTCATCTGTTTTGAGGCCTTTATGTTCTCAATTGGCCTCATTTTTACAGCCCGTCCTCTCTTCCAATGTTGCATTTGTGTCGAGCGCTATGTTGGGGTTGTCCACCCTGTGTTATTTCTTCGGTTTAAACCTCTGAGGTACAGAGTGGCCTGTTGTTGTGTTGGCTGGTTAACTGCCTTGGTTTCCTGCATCTTCTCTAAGCATATAATTTCAAATCCTCTGTATTTTTATGTGTTTTTTGTCCAGAATTTACTCTTTTTCGCTGTAATGCTTTTCTGCTGTCTCTTAGTTCTCAGGGCTCTGAAACGCCCTGGGCCAGGAGATAAAGACACAGAGAACAAGAGGAGCAATACAGTGAAGAGAAGAGCCTTTAAAATTATTTTTCTTGTCATGATTTCCATGGCCATTAATTTCTCTTTGTTTGTGGCTGCTATTCCACTGCAATGTTGCTTGACGTCTATGGAGTTTACCAGTGCCCTCACCATTTGCATAAGCTTAGCTTTAACAATTGGATTTATACAGCCCCTCCTCTACCTCCACAGGGCCCAAAGACTTCTCTGCTTCACAGAGGTCTGATTATCACTGTCAATATGCCTATGTACATGTATGCACTGTATACTGTAGTATAATTCAACATGTTTTCTGGTGGTTTTGGTTTATACTAACATTACAAACCACACATTTGCAAGAATATCATACTCTTCTTTTGGTTTAGGATTAAAATTGCTGTAATACCAGTCAATACCCATGGCTCACAATCAGCATGGGGGAAAATAGTGGAGGAAATAATGCAGACAGATGTCTGCTTGAATTCTGCTTTGATTCTATTTGATTTTTGATGGTGACATATTTTCTTATTGTTTGTGCCAAATGCAGTACAATAAATCTTGTACATTTCTTTTATTTGTTTTTAAAAATGTCTTTGTTGTTATCATCAAGATTAGAGAAAGATGGTGGTTTTAAAAATATATGTATAAGAGAATCTTATCTCTTGTGTAACTAGCTTAGCCAACGGTAACAAAAAGTTTTCTAAGTTTTAGACTTTATAGTACAGAGGATGAAGCTAAACACTGAGTGAAAAAATGCCAAACAAGTCACAAGTTGCATTCCCCAATTATTACCTGTAAGAAATCACAGGTAAGAATCAAAGCCACGCTTTTTTGAGTGAGTTCTAGTCACAGTATTGTACTGTTAGAAGGCCTTAAACAAATCCAAAAAGTGCTCTCCAATTATTTTTCAGTCACATACAAAGTGGCCAAAATCTGAGCAATGTTAAAAGTACTTCACAATACCTCCTAGCTTAATGGTTTATTTCAAGCTGTTGAGTGGAATGATAATTGAATCTATGATAAAAACGTTCAAAATGACTTAAAGAGATCAGAGAGGTAAACAGTGTGATGTTGAGCTTTCTCTGAATGGAGGCTCACTCAGTGCTGCTCAGCTTCACTGCATGTTATTTCCCACTGGGTGGCAGTGTTTCCCTTCTTTGTCTGTTTGTTTAATTTAAACATCAGGTCAGACTGATACCTGAACCTCTGTATCACAGTAAGAAAAGCAGTTTTATTCAGATGTATTGGCAGTATTGTCACTACGTTGGGCTGAACAGTAACGTCCTGCATCACAATCCACAACCTAGTGAATCTGGTACAGATTATCCCATTTCTGTTATGTTGGCTGTGCATGAACAAACATATATCCTCCTTTTTTGTGAATAAACAATTATCATCTATAATTGTTTACAGTGACTGCCTTCAAAATTCTTGATATTCATGTGAACTGTAATGTGATGTCCACCTTTTGTTAAAATGCACTATTTCTATTTTAGGCTAAAAAGTGACAAAGTCCTAAAGAATACAGATTCATTATAACGATTTAAATATTTTTTAAATTAAATAAGATTTAAATAGATTTAATAAATCTAGTGGATCTTTTACTTACCACTTGTGCAGTACAAATTAAATCTAATTTTATACTGTAAGATTTGTTTCTTTCGAGGGGTTTCTTCTTACAAATTAAAATACTTAATATGCTGCATCCAAAAATGTCATTTTACCAATTTTTTTGCTAACTGTATGTAAAACATGTAAGACTGCTTATTTCAGAAAAGAGAAATTTGGCTCTTCGTTTTCGTAATTTTTTCTTCATTATTTCTTTGTTTTGCTTTTGCAGCCATCACACACGTCATCAACAGAGTTTGGACCCATGTCTAGTTGAGTGACTATATTTGACCCTGGTTCAGCAAGTGGTAATTGCTTACTTTGCTATTAATTGAGTTTACACATCCATGAATTATGCATGTCGAGAAAATTTAACACCTTCAGAAAAATGGGCACAGACTGAAAAACAGGGGATTTAATCACTTTTTTAATAGTTTGACCAGATTTTAAGACAATTGTTTTCTTTCATGCAGCCAGTTGTAGACACCACATAATACAAAACTGAGCTTCATAATTTATTATACAATTCTGAATACATTTTCTAGACATCACTTTCTGACTATCGGGCTTTTAAAATTTTAGCCATGATTTTGTATTTTTTGTTAACATCAAATAGTGCATTGAATGTGCGAGACTGCTTATTTCAAAGAAGAACACAATTCAAAGTGGAAAGATCTTTTCCTGTGCTTTTCAGTTTATAGACCACCTCACATGGAAGACTCCTCTGGTCAGATCTCTTCTCAATCTTTGTGACTTTAAAGACTTCATAAGGAGGAATCAGGGCTTCTCTCTCTGACTCCCCAAGCTTAGAGTACAGTGAGATGTCTGCTCCAGAGCATGTGACTATCTCAAAGCATGACTTGTCTCCAAATCTTGCAGTGCTGGGGTACCAACCCATTGAGGTGGAGGTAAAAGAACCAAAGCGGATCATCTTGTTGAGAACATCTTGGCGAAAGTAGCTGTTGACTCGACGATAACCAGTGAGACATCTTTCTGCTTCGGGTTTGCGAGCGTTCAGTTTTTGAAGGGCATCAGTTAGAAAGAAGTGAAGTGAATGATACCTGAACGTGGTCTTGTATTTGGATTTCTGGGTTCTAACTGCATTATTAAAATCAAGATAGACTGCTGGTGTGTCAAGAGAATAAACATAAATAGCCATGATCTTTTCTTTCCCCAACGAGGTCGAAGGTTGCTTTCCCATTTTACGCTTCCATTTTTTGTTGTAATATTTTTCTGCTTCACTCCAGGCCACGGTGAAATTTTTGTCTTTGTTTCTCTCATTCGGCAGGTACTCCTTCTTCACTCTGTACTCCATTTTGTCGTTGCAGCCAGTGTACATATCATCAATGGCGTTTGGAGCCAAATCCAGTGGAATTTGATTGTTTAACCCAGGATCTGCAGAGTTCTGAAGAATAAGAGGAATAAAAACTTACTCACTTGTTGGTCATTACACAGCAGTCACACTTCAACAGGCTGCCAATCAGCTTATACACTACCTTAGTAATTGCTACAGAGGCTCCATATGTCATCAGCATTGCTGCCCAAAATGACATCATTGCCATCTTCCACCAGCACAAAAACCTGCACATAAAAATACTTCTTCTAGTAAACACAACATTTGCTTTTTTCTGTATAAATCGTTAAATTTTCATTCATCTTATTAGAATCTGTTGCCACCCTGCCGTCCTTGCTGAGTAATCAGTCAATTTGTTGACTGTAAAACATGTTCAGTTGGATCAAAATGGGTGAAGTGAGCTGCTTAATATTTATTTCAAATCTATATCAAACAGAGGAAAAATTAAGACTACTGTTCACTTACCAAAGTTAAGTTACACGATCTACCACTACTTCAGTGACTTGTGTGCTCTGTTACGCTGAGCTCCTGCTGGTCTTTCACCAGCTGCAGTCCATTCCAATCAAGGGTGGGACCTTCATAAGGACTACACAGTCAAGTTATTCCTTTTTGATCACAAGGCCTTATGGGCCTGAGCATCGGGTATTGAACAATTGTACCTAAGAAGACAGCTGAGAAGGATGTTTCAATTTTATGAGTAACTCTTAAATTACCATTGTGGGAGTTAGGGAGTTATTAGGAAATGTATGACTCACAGAAATTTAGAACAGTAACGTCCTGCATCACAATCCACAACCAAGTGAATCTGGTACAGATTATCCCATTTCTGTTATGTTGGCTGTGCATGAACAAACATATATCCTCCTTTTTGTGAATAAAACATTATCATCTATAACTATAATTGTTTACAGTGACTGCCTTCAACTGTAATGTGATGTCCACCTTTTGTTAAAATGCACTATTTCTATTTTGGGCTAAAAAGTGACCTAAAGAATACAGATTCATTATAACAATTTAAATATATTTTTTAATCAAATAAGATTTAAATAGATTTAATAAATCTAGTGGATCTTTTACTTACCGCTTGTTGTGCAATACAAATTAAATCAAATTTTATACTGTAAAGTTGTTGAACAAGTTTCTTGTGTGTACAACAAATAAACATTCAAATGAGTTTCTATCAAAGATAATTTATAATACTTAATATGCTGCATCCAAAAATTTTATTTTACCAATTTTTTGTAAGACTGCTTATTTCAGAAAAGAGAAATTTGGCTCTTTGTTTTCATCATTTTTTTTCTTCATTATTTCTTTGTTTTGTTTTTGCAGCCATCACACACGTCATCAACAGAGTTTGGACCCATGTCTAGTTGAATGACTATATTTGACCCTGGTTCAGCAGAGTCCTTTAAAGAAATTCTATATTAGACCATATACATTGTAAAAACAAATGTCTTGCTTTGTAGCCAACTTGTGTCTCTTTGAAATTAATTGAGCTGCAAACTGAAACAGTCAAGCAAAGATTGATCAAAAATCCACTGTTGGGATTTTTATGTACCCCAATTTGTACCATCAAGTAACCACTAAATTTGAATTGTCTCCAGGGAAATTTGATCAACAATAATCAACAAAATAGGAACTTGTTGTTTTGCATTTATTGTGCATAGCATGGTCAGTGAAAACTGAGCTGGTGAACACTGGTTCACTGGTTTTAACTCTCCAAAACATCAGGTCTGAATTCTCTCAATGACAAACACAACAAAATAAAGCATCCCATCAACACACTGTCACCCCTCTTTGATCAGTGATAAACTCTCAACATCATCAGAATAATCGTCAGCACCAGCAGAGCACCCATCACTGCAACCACAAAACACTTCTGCCCGCGTTTTACAAGGACTAAAGAAATTATAATCAACAGTGTTATGCACACTGACATCATCTCAACACTGCTTGCTTGCCACTGTGTTGAAACTGCTCCATAATATGTTTTTATTTGCCTTTGATTTAATTTACAATTTAAATCTCTCCGTGGTATTTTGGTGCTCTGTAGCTTGTAGACCACGCTGCACCATGGGTCATTTGTCAGGACATCAGTGATTTTGAAGACCTCATAGGGTGGAATCAGCACCTGTCCCATTTGGTTTGCAGCAGAGTAATATGTTATATCAGCACCGAAGCATGAATGGATCTCGAAACAAGACATATTTCCATTAAAATCAAATGACTGCATGCTTGAGGCCACCAAGGTGAAAGCACCAAAACGCATGTTTGTGTTGATGACATTGTGGCTGAACTGTTTCCGTGTCCTGTGATAGGTGGTTTTGCAAGATGTCTCATTGTGGCGCAGAACTTGAACTGCATCGGTCAGGTAGAAGTAGAAATAGTGGAACATAAATCCGTACGTGCCGTACTTGTGTTTCCCTGTTTTCACTGCGTTGTTGAAATCCTGTTGGATATTTTTCACTTTTGTGTACATGTACATGACTATAGCATGGTCCTCTTTCAGGTGCTTGTGCACAGGTGTCTTTGCGTTACTTTCAGCTAAAGCCCAGGCAAAACTGAAGTTTCTGTTGAAGTGCCACTCAAACACACCAAAGAGGTCGATTATAGAGGCTGTTTCAGATCGGCAGCCGTCAAACATGTCATCAATGGAATCTGTCGCCATATCCAGGGGTAAACCACCAGTCGTAGTTTTCTGCAGTGACAAACAACAAACAACTCCAGTGAGCAAAACATTTAGCTGCAGAATGAGAATATTCGGAGTGAATTGTAAAAAACAATGGAATTGTGATGACTGATTTTCTGCTCTTCCTGGCACAAACTGTGTTTCCGGTGCATACAAAACAAAGAACTGTCATCCTACCTCAGCAGGTTGCTGAGGCCACCAGAGGAGTAGAAATGGGTCATGATACAGGAGGAGCGCCACCGCCAAAAACACACAAAAGGTTGGCCAGTTTCTCAGTGACTTCAGTGCACATACTGGTCCTCTGGCAAACTTCATACCTAAATGAAAAGAAAGAAGATACTTCTTAAAATTTAAAGCTTATTCAACATCATCACTATGCACCACACTTTGTATTATTATTTTATTTAGATGTTGTTTTTTGTGCTTAAGTAAAGGTAGAAGTACCAGCCTGGTGGCTGCAATAGGCTGTAGTCTGGACACACACAGTATTCCCATATAGTCTGATCCATCTATAAAAATCCTAATATTCTCCACCAACAATGTGTGAAATCTGAATCTGAATCTTACCTTTCCCCTGCCAAGTGATTTCAACAGCAGCATGGTATTCCTTTGTGGGAAAAAAGTGGCAGTGCAGATGCAGTGTTGTCAGCTAGCAAAGTTCCAGCTCACAGGAATTACAGGTAAAACCACACAGCACAGACATTCATCTACACCTTTGATCGAAGGCACCAGAGCTACTGTGTCATGTTTACACAGCATTTAGTGTTTGGTGAGAACCTACATAAAAATTGAAATAGTTCTTACTTTTGGCTCCTAGTTAGGAGCATGTTAGTATCAAATGTAAATGAAATTCTTGTAGCACAGTGGCTCTGTTATTTCACTATTTGCATTACGAGAGGGAGGTTCTACATGTGGTAATACTAGCAAATCCAGTCAAGTAGCTTGCCATGGTTAAAACAAACAAAGGTGAGTCAGTGGGTGGCGAAACACAAAAAGCACAGACTAAAACAGAAGACATTTTTCACTGGTTGCATAATGACAGTTCCTCTTCTCAGATTAAAAGATATAACTTCAACATAGTGCTGCAGACGTGGTAAGTCACCAACTGGTGCTTGATTCATTTTCCCTAAATGTGTTTCCCATTCGTGAGCCTCCTAGTGATGAAATGTGGTGCATGGCCAACAAGAAGAGAGAACCATTATGAATTGACAATTATAGTAAGCAAACTTACATTGTACTTCACATTTCATAATGAGTTTACAGGTACCACACACCTATAGTGACCTACCTGTGCAGCCTCACATTACAGATATATTCTTGTCCTCATCCATTCATCGTAGGGGTTTCCTTGATTCAAGGATAGACAATATGAAAAACATTTTGGAAGCAAATCCACCCCGACCTCAGTTCCTCTGGTTAAATGACTGACTTCCTCTTTTTCAGATGCACCATGCCTTCCTGGGAGAGGCCAGCATGTGACAGAAAAACTTTTTCTGCATGTGCCATTACTTCACTTGTTCTTTCAGCGGTACTGCTGACATTTGTTGTCATATATCTAACACTCAGCTGGCACGATATTGTCACACAGGTATTTAACAATTCATCATTTAAAATATGAAAGGAGTACCTCATATTGTGCTTAAATAAAAAGCATACTATTCTCATGTTTATTGTAAGTATGCAATATTACAGCAAGACAATGTGACTTTTTTGGTGAGCAGTGGCAACAGCGGCCTCTCCTGCCACGAATGGTAATTACAGCATGCTGGAACATTTAATTAGGGCCCGAGCACCAAGTGGTGCGAGGACCCTATTGAAATTCATAGATGCAAGACGTGCAAGGGAGGAAACGTGCCAGTACCCAAGAACCAAGAGGTGTAAGGACCCCATAGGCCCCGAGCAGGAAGGGGTTGAAAAAATACGTGAAATGCACACAAAATGCATGCAACCAGGGGGCCGAAAACATAGTTGAAATGCAAGGAATTCTTCTTCTTTTTCTTCCCCGAAAAGAGTTGCTAATTTGGGGGCCTGAACATGCACGAAAACTCACGAAAATTTGCACATGCACCAGTCGTGGTGAAAAATTACGTATTTTAAAGGTTTCGCAAATGGGCGTGGCAAAATGGCTCCATAGCGCCCCCTAATTTCAAGCTCCGGAACTGCGTTTCATGTACATGTATGAAATTCGGAGGGTTCATGTATCTCTTCAAGACTAACAAAAAAGTCTCTTGGAGCAATGACCTAAACCCAACAGGAAGTCGGCCATATTGGATTCTTCACACATTTTTTGCCATTTACAGGGGACGTAAATGAACAAGTCTGAGGGGGTTCAAGTGATCAGCTTCAAACTTGGTCAGCTGGTAGAGAAGGCATCAACAATGAAAAGTTATTAAAGGTCTCTACAAAACTTTAACGGTTTGGGCGTGACGAGCTGTCAAACTTCAGTGTATCGCCATGACACGGTCAAACAGGAAGTTAATAACTTGACTGTACATGATCCAATCAGCACCAAACTTGACATGTTTGATGAGAGTCCCGCCCTGAAGACGTCTACATGTCAATATTCATTCACAGTCATAGCGCCAGGAAATGCTATGTTTTATATTATGATGGCTCAAGACCAGCCAGTGGATCAGATCCACTTCAAATTTGGTCAGGAAAGCCTCAAGATGTTGTTGTTGGTCTGTAGTGTAAACTGTGAGTCTCTGTCAAAAGCTGTTGCCATGACGACACGGCGAATTTCGATAAATTTTCCTTCACCATGCACATTAAAAGTGCTGTAACTCCACTATACAAGATCCTATCTTCACCAAATTTACAGTTTGATGACTGTCCGGCTCTGAAGACATGTACATGCCAATTTTGAACAATTGTCATAGCGCCACCTAGTGGCGGGAGAAAGGGCATGTTTTTTCCTCGGACGTCTCTCTCTCAGCAGGTTAATCACAGCCATCTCAAATTTGAACCAAACATTCTCAAGACGTGGATGATGCAAAGTTATGAAGCTGTTGGCGTTTCATCAGACGCTGTCACCATGGCAACGCTGTTCACCATGAAACAGGAAATTGCTATAACTTCAGTGTACATTATCCAATCTGTTTCAAACTGTTTCACAGTGTAGTCAACACTTCATATACTGGAATATAGGACATCATTAGTGGCTGTTCTCTGGCACCACATAGGGGACACAGGAAGTGACATGTAACTTCTTCACACACTGTCCAAAATACACAAAAATTCTGAGCCGCGTGGAAGGGTCGGAGTCCGCCAACGGGACTGAGCCGCCGCACCCCCCGATGCGCACGGAGGTGCGAGGGCCCTCCAACGCTGCTTGCAGCTTTAATTGCGTTTGTACCTGTTGTGCAGAACGGGACTGGCTGAACCCACAATACAGACCGACACTGAGACACTGGTTAGGAGACTGGTAAATTTATTAGCAATAGGGCAGGAGGTAGTAGCCGGGAAGAACAGGCTGGCTGGAGTGAGGGACTGGACCGTGGTGGAGACCGAGGGAAGCTGGCTGGAGAAGAGGGAACAGGGCCGGACTCCACTCCAGCGACAGACAGGGGGAGACAAAACACACAAGAGGGAGAGAGACAGCAGGATCATGACAGTACCTGAGCGATCAGCACTATTTTATTTTAACAAGAGCAAAAATAATCGAAGGAGAGCAGACACAAGACACAAGACCAGGACAGACAACAAAGGGAAACCAAAAACAGCTGCATCCACAGCAGTTAGATCCCATAGACCCATAGTTGGTGGTGTGTGATGTAGTGCTGTTAAGCATTATGCACTTCCCTCAGGAGATCGTACCTGCTCAATGCGAGTTGCACAGTGCAAGAACAGGCTTTCAGGGTGCAGTTTGGGAATGGAAAAGTGCCATTCTCCCTATTACAAGTCAGTGTACCAAAATAAATAAAGAAGTTGCATAATGGTGCTTTAAATGAATTCTAAAACCCGTTATCTGTACTTGTTTTTAAGGAAAAATGTGGAATGTTTCCAACTTCTTATTTACGTTTCCATCTAGTGGGTAAATACTGAACAACATATGTCTCATTTCAGCAATCTGATCAGAATCTGACCCATGACCTGAATGACAACATGTATGACGACTGCGGGTCCAAAGCTACAGTTGTGGCTGATGAAGCCATGATGCAGACATGGGACACCACTACAAACTTCAGTCAGGCCTGGAGCAATGCACAGCAAAAAGCTAGAGAGCCTGCACACAAGCACATGGAGAAGTATCACTCAGTTGCCATATACATGTACACAAATGCTATTCTGCAACCTGTCAAGCGAGACCTTCAGAGTGCAGAAAGAAGTGGGAAACAAGTAAAGGAGACATTTGAGTCCCATTCCCTTTATTTTTCCCTGAGTGAAGCCATTCAGATTCTGAAGCACAGTCAGGTGACATGTCTCAGTACAAATTACAGAACAGACACACTTTTAAATCTGAGCATCTCAAACAAACAGATTCGCTTCAGCACCTTTATATTAGGTGCTGATGGTTGGAACTTCACAAGGAACGCTTCATGTTTTGATGTATACACTTGTTTTGGTGCTGACATAACGCATTACTCAGCCTTGAAACAAAACAGCCAGGTGCTCATTCCTCCCTATGAGGTTTTCAAAGTCACTGACACTGAGACGGATACAAAGGGGTGTAAAGTTGTCTACAGACTGAAGAGCAACTTGAACTGCGTTTATGATAAAGAGAGCAATACATTGCATCCAATATCTGCATTACCAGTAGATCGATTTTGGCTCATTTTTACCATCAGTTGTATGATTACGGTGTCTCTTTTGCTACCCTTTGTCATTGTGAAGGTGTTAGAAAAGCATAAGAAAACTGTTGAATGCAATGGTTCATCTGTACACAACAGCACTTACTTTCCTGTTAGAGTTGTCATGTAAGGAGCAAAGTTCCATTTTAATAAAATATCCTATGAGCTGTACAATCAGCAGATATCACATTGTGGCGTCACATACGCTGACATTTAATATGTTTAAAAATCTATGCAAAGGAAAAGAGGAAAACATGGCTATAGCATTTATCTACCCTACTAACATGTTGCATACTTGCCATTTAGGAATTCTCATAATTCTGTGATGTTGGTGTTGATCATTATCTTATTACTGATGGCCACGTTCCAGATTTACTTACCATGCTGTGATGAAGTGCTCTTTTCATAACTGTTTCAAGGTTCAAGTTTTAAGCCTATTCCAACACACGTAGCAGCCATGTTGGGTGGGTCTGAGGAATGCAACACCAATCAAAAGATTAGAAAGGGATTCCACAAAGGTACAAATATATACAGTATGATTTTCACTGGAAATGTAAGAGAACGTATTGCATTCAGAGCGAAGTGTGAGTGTCAGACAGTTCCAAATCACACCTGGAAGCATCAATCAATAACACTGTTAGATGGGTAAAAAAACTTTTTCTCCTTTACCACCATTCAGTTGATACAAGACTTCAGAACTATTTATCTCTCACTAGCTCATTCTTTTTCAGCTCCCTTGTTTTCCTGTTTCTTGAGGGATTAGGCAAATGATAAACACATTATGCAGACAGCATCTTGTTTATTCATCCATGATACATGCAAAATATAGAGGCCAACGCGCTCTTGGTATTGACTAAGATAAAAAAAAAAAATTACTATACTTCCGTAGAGAAGAAATGGATCTGAAGGTATATTTTTCTTTCCTTTTTTCCTATTATTCTTAAAGTGAAAACATGAAAAAAAAAAAGTGAAACATTCCTAAAACAGTTGCATTTACAGTACATAACATGTGCTAGAAAGTCTTATCCCAACTTATATTCAAACATCATAATTTAACTTAAGTTATCTTAAGTTACAGTTGTTTTGATACCCAGGACGTATTATTTGGGAATTTTTTCATGGTTTTATACTCCAACAGTGTATTCACAGAATTTGATACATGATGTAATAGTGTCAGTGGGTTCATCGGCATCCAGGCAGGATTGAAAGAAAAATTTCCCAGTTGTTCTGCTCAAAGCAGTCCTTGACTTGGTCTTTACAAGAGATTAAATATCAAAGTCCAGTGTACGCACTTGATCCAGTCTACAGTAATGTGTGGCTCAGCTGTTGTCATCAAATACTCACAGCGCTCCACCAACAGATTTAAATGAGCTCTGCTCTTTGTCTGCTCTTATTGTAAATAGCCATATTTCTGTAGAGCAAACAAGACTGCCCTGTCTGAATTCATAGTCATGTTCAGCTCTTAACAAAAGTTCATCCAGTTTGTTGCTTGCCGAGTGCACAAGGTGATGACAGGCACTGAGAATCTGTTATGGTGTCTCACGCCTCCTCCAGAGCCCCGCTTTTTCACCTCTTTCTCTCGCCTCTTCTGTGATCTTTTGTACATTGTACATGATTTCATGACAGTCCGCAGGCAGGTTTACATATGAGGACCCAACATGTGGGCGCAGTGACAGCAGGCACTCCCATGTGTAGGTGAGGGCCTCTTGTTGGCCTGTCCAGCAACTATTTCCAGGTTTCCAGTTAAAAACTGACAAAAAACATGATTTTTCAGGATAGAAGGGGAAATAAATTATAATGGATGGTCATAGCATTAATTATGACTTATAGAGGACACGTTTTTGTGAAGAGAGAAATGGATAGTGGCCAGACTGTCCACAGACTGATATGAACATCATATATATACATATATATATATATATATATATATATATATATATATATATATATATATATATATATATATATTCATGTCCACAGACACAAATTACTAGATTCAATTTTGTATTTCACGAACTTTTGTAAGACTGCTATACGTATTCCTTATTTTTTGCCCAAGCAGCACTTATGACCTTTTTCTTGACCTTTCTTAATGCTAATATAACAATGAGATTGGCACATTCATGCATTTCCAGAGTGCCTAAAAGGCTGGTGGCTGAACAGACCAAGCACCAGTCTTTTCACGTATTCGTTTCCTGTTTTATTTTCTTGCTAAACTCTCCCCTCACTTCAGAGTCTTCACCTCCTCCCATGAGTTTTTTCCCTCCAATGTTGATTGTTACCCCTGTCCACCCTTAATTTGTTGCACCTGTGTCTCACTACCTGCATGCCCTAGTGTACTTAGTCTGTATCTTCCTTACCTTCTGTGCTCATTAGACTTCATTCCCTGTGACATGCGTTCCTTTGTTCCTGGTTAGTTTGGTCCCTGCCTCACCCTCACTGGATTGTTTGCCTGGTCTCTGACTGCCTACCTGTGTACTGACCATTGCAAGTAAAGACTTTTTTATCTGAACTGATTGTTGTTTGAGTCATCCTACATGTGATTTCATCAAGTGGTAACAATCACAGTCATTTAGTTTAGACCATAAGCTTCACAGAAAGTCTTGAAAAGAAAAATGCAGTCGTACAAAAATATGTTTTTGGCACCCATTTATTGACAGTTACTAGCATCAGTCAATGTGCTGCTCTAAAGTCACAAAGGCAAAATTTGGTGTTTTGAATTGAGGATGGGCCAGTATGTGATTCACACATATTCACGGGGGTGGAGTTTGTTGGGTTTGATGTCACTTCATGGTTCAGAGCTGCTTTTAGCCATGGCCATTTATACACCTGGCTTTAAAGAGCAGCATCTGAACGAACAGGTACGTCAGTTACTGGTGTCACCCAAGTCCAGGCTTCTGTCTGAACAAATCTATCCATCTCAGATCTATGAAAAGGTTTAAAGACTGCAATTAAACTGTTGCAAACATGCTAGCTGCACAAACCTTAAAAGTGTATTTACATAACATCTTATCACAGTAAGAAAGTGTCCCAGTAAGCCATGATAGAGTGACAACACGCCAGCATGTATGGTACCAGGACCCTAAAACTGAAGCAGCAAAACGTTTTCTGATATAAATAAATAAACAATTATTAGAAGACTAGTTGAGCTAGCAGGAATGGCGGCTGAACTGTGGATCAAATTTCCCACCAAGCCAGCTGAGCCAGGCACGGTAGATTATTCTAAGCAGGCACAAATGAGACCTATGATATTCAGCAAGCCAAATATCTGCTCTTTGTTTGAGTACAATTTAAAAGTAAGTTAAGTGGAGCGCTAAGTGTGTTCATGGTGACAGCCTGATAGCCACTGCAGGGCATAATGATGAGTCAAAACATCCGTTAACATGAATACTGGCCTTCTATAGGAGTGCTCACCCAGCTCTTGGCACTTTTGATTTTGTATAAATAACTGAGGAATGTTTCTTTACAATGTAATCTTTGTCACAATACACACACATTCTTCTCTAAAATTTCACAATCACTTGATGTAGTAGGACAAGGTTGAACAATTCAGCCCCTTCATACTGTCAACAACTTTACTGAGGGAGTGACAAGGTGAAAGCATATCACTTCAGCGCCTTAGTTGTGAACAGGGAAGAGTTTATCTTCTTGAATCTGTTGCTTGGTTTGTGCACAGTGACTCACACATGCTGAACATCATACAAATTTGGACAAAGAATATGCTGTTGAGCAGGATTTTTGAGATTGATGCAGACAAGATTCTTATCTGCCACCCTCCAAAGGTGCTGCTGTGCACACAAATGGGTTCCTATTCAAGTGTGGAATTATTGTCAGGGTTTTACAGTGATTAGTTATATCCCAATCAGATGAACGCAGGACTGACATTTCAGTGTGAGGTCAACATGGCTGCCATTTGTTGTATAGTAACAAAAAACAAGTGAAACATAGATATCTCATTTTTTAAAGGCTTTATCCTCATGTTCATCACTCTCGAGCTGCTGAAAATGAATATCATCTTGTTACCTTCACAAACACAGGTCACATCAGTGCCATGGGACAGTTGGCACTGTATAATTTCTGGGAATGTCTGGTTGTGTAATAGATTTCAAAATGTGTGTGTGCATTTTTTGTGAGTAAGGTTTTTCATGGTAAATTAGTACACGTACTGTATTTGATCGTTGCAATTACACATTGATTCATTGCTCAATAGCCTTGCTCAGGACTGGAAACAGGTAGATACAAGTAACCTGGTTCTGTCTAAGATTTTCAATAAGTGTCTTCCAACACATACAGTGACTTAAAGCTCACTATTTAACTATCTGATTAAGCAAACCAGGTACAATAATTTAATTTGTGAGCTTTACAGGTGTTGGTAGATGTGTTTTTCAAATATTGGAGAACGCGATGGATGGATGGATGGATGGATGGATGGAGGGAGGGAGGGAGTCTAATGGATCTGGGGTTGATAAAAAAAAATCTAATTTGTAATAGACCATTTTCAGAGCAGATATTTTCACTTTTAATGATGGATGAATCCATATAGGTGTCCACTTACTGGGACACTTGAGGGAATGGAGCCATCATTAATGTTATCCCCTGTGTTAACCCCTGTGCTTTTACTTCAAGTCAAGATGTTTGCCAAGAAAAGAACCTGTGTATAATGAAAGGCGTGCACTCTCATTGTTGCACACATGCAGCAAAAATGCAGTGTGTATGCAGGTGTGTAGAAGTTTTTCTGGAAATCTACTCATAAGCTCAGTCACTCAAGACAGACAGACAGACTATAAGGGAAAAGGTTGAGGGCACACTCACACACACACACACCTAAACCTTTCAGATAACACAGGAAACACACAGGTCTACACACAGTATAATCTACCTGGGTGCAAACATGGAATTATACTGACATAAGGCTGGACTGCAGAAAAGCAAAGTACCCACAGGTAAGACTGTGTAAAGTGTATTTGCATCTTCTTTATATTGTTAACTGTATCAGCAGTGATATTAAGCTTATTGTACCATATTTAATTGTTTTAATTATGTTAAAATGATCAGTGACATACTGTTTTTGGAAATATCGCAAATGCTTCGATATGAATTAAGAGATTACTGTCTTTCAGGTTACATCAAACATTGACCTTTAAAAAAACATGAGATGCTGTTGACCTTATTTTCTTACGTTGAAACTTTAGGATTAGTGTACAAGCATTTGAATATCCTACATTACAATCATATTCTCTTCAAAAATCTAAATTTTAGTGTGATCGCCTGATATCATGTAGCACT
The DNA here is from genome assembly GCF_042242105.1 of Pempheris klunzingeri. NCBI lineage: Eukaryota > Metazoa > Chordata > Actinopteri > Acropomatiformes > Pempheridae > Pempheris > Pempheris klunzingeri. The sequence goes on along the minus strand of NC_092014.1, from coordinate 18,702,989 downwards.
GATGTTATCTTTTTGTGTGTTATTACTGTATGTGTTGTCAGATCTACCTTCTAACTTCCTGCTTTCTATGTTGATGTCTCTCTTCCTCAGGTGTTCAGTTGGCATTTACTGCCTCCTGGTCCACTGCTAGTAACCTCTCTGTGCTTGAGTACGTTGCAACCTACTGCACTCAGTAGGGGAGATACCAAAATCCTCTGTGTTCAGTTGATTTTTGGGCAGAAGTGATTGCAACATCTGGGACAGTTGAGAAAGGTGTAGAGACAGTATCTATCCAGATTTCTTCTTTTTACTTCATCATCCTCGTCCTCCATAATGGCTGCCAGACAGACATTCATGGTCCTGGTGGTGGTGGTCCTCTGCCTGCCTGGACTCATTAACAGCTTCCAACCACTCTTCTCATTTGATGGCAATTCCACCACTCATCGGGACATCACACAAAGGGCAGTCCTCAGGAAGACAGCGGAGGTCTGCCGAGACATTGCAACCTCTGAGGGACGGGACTTCAGCCTGACTGTGAGTTGGAAAGCCACGCTAAAACTGGGTGAACTGTGGTGCATGTCTGGATTATTAATAACATGCCTTTTTTAAAACATATGTCTGCTATGTGATATGGGGCCAAATTTTCCACATCCCAATCATGCAGTTTTATGCATGATGATGATATGCAGGGTCAACTTCTTATGGATGATGATGGCAAATTTATAAATAAATAGATTAACCGTCCCTGCATTGAAAATGTTACTGAAGTAAACATTTGTAAGTGTAACGACAAAAATGCACTTAAAGCAGAAAAATGTCCCCTATGACTGTTATATTATTATACTGAATATTATGTCATTGGATTATTATTGATGCATTCATGTCACGTGTTTTTTTTGCAGTAATTGGTTGTGGTGGACCAAATGTTTAACCATTTTTATATAGGACAGCAACTAATGATTATTTTCATTATGTGTTAATCTGCTGGTAATTTGTGCATTAAGCGAATGATCTTTAGTTTCTAAAAATTTTGTGAAAACACTGAAAAATAATTAACCAGAGCTCAAAGTGACATCTTTACTACGCTTGTTTTGTCCATACAAACAGTCTAAACCACAACATTGTTAAAGATACATTAAATTATAAATTGAAGAAAAAGCAGCAAAACATCACAATTATGAAGCTGGAACCATGAAATGTTTTGCATGAAAAATGACTTGATTATTGAATGACTCATTATTATTGATTATTGAAATAGTTGCCGATTGAATTCCCATCAATCTAAAAATTGATTGATCAACTAATTGTTTCAGTTGTACTAATATGTACTGATGGGTAGTTTAATTTATAACAAAACATCACACTTTCTAATCTCTTAGTATGGTTTGTATATAAAGATCTAAAGTAAGTAGTGAATGAAGCAAAGTTCAATATTGTGGAGTACAAGAGGAAAATAGCATAAAAAGACTCAAGAAAAGTACAAGAATCTCAAATTGGTACTTAAGTACTTGAGTAAATTTATTTTGCTACACCAGTACATTCTCGGACGTATTCCACCAGCGGTAGGTGCTCTTGAGCTCTGGCTCCCACATTGTCCTCTGTGCCCAGATCACTCACATAGTTTTTCCCCAGAAAAACTAGAAAAAGATGTACATGTGAATCTCTATTGGTGATCCTAAGAATTGTTTTAGTTCTCTAATAAATCACACTTGTATTTGTATTTGTGCTCCAAACATGAGATCAGTTGTTTGTTATGTATTTGTCATCAGATTGGTAACAGCCTGTCAGCTGAGGAGGTGCAAAGGGCCTGCTCCTCCACGGGTACCTCCACTTCTCTCCTCTCAACTGTCATGTTCCAAACTTCCATTGCCAATATCTACTTCAGCAATGCTAAAGTGGACGTGGTTTATGCGCTAAGTGAGGAACACCATTTTGATGATGAGACCTTCCAGGGAGGACGGGACATCCTCACAGCAGGTACTCATTATACATTGTTTTCCTACATAAGGCATCCATGAAATAATAAGCACGTATATATCTATATTTCAGTCTTTTGAATATAGAGCTTCAAATGCAATGTGGTCAGTTTCTCAACCAAAATACAGAGTTTCCATTAAATAATGACACCAGCTCAAGACAAATGGCAAACAGAAATATAATACTGTACTGGTTTGTAACCTTAGGAAACACACAGGAATAGAGATTCATATTCCCTCCTTAGTACCAACTATAGCGGCAATGGTGAAGACATATAGTCATATATAATACTTCTATGAATGTAGCAGTCCCCCATTGCAATTGAGAGGACAATTTGCATTTTACTCTTTCATTTTTTTATTATCTTTCCCACTGGTAAACACACCAGTCACCACAGGCGCCAGAATACATTTGGTCAGTTAGAGAGAATCCATCCATTTCAGTTTGTTTTTCAAGTCACAATGGGGCATTCATCAGCTGCATGTCGTGATTCAAGTATAGCAGGTGTATATGTACATCTTGCAAAGTGCACCTACGGTAACTCAGTGACTATTCTCTACTCCACTGTTGAGGCGTGTCTGCTGTGAAGGCCAGTGTCAAACTGGAGAATTTTGTCGCAGGGAGGTGGACACTTGGACGAGTCTGTCATACTCTGCAGGTGAGACTCATGATTAGAGTCACTGATTTTTGTGGAGATGGTCATTTTTTCCAGGATGTGAGAGGCATGATCAAAACAACAAGCAGGCTATGGTGGTGTGGTAAATAATGTTTCATATTTTCTATTCCCAGGACTTCTACAGTCACAGTAACTGGGTGGAGCTGGGGAAAACCACTCCTTACAGCGCCCTGATCAGACCAGACCAACCTCTGGAGAACCTGGCAGGTAGGGTGCTGCTGTCTTTGCATGTAGAGTGTGTGATTTCACACACTGTTGTCCTCAAAAATTGCTGTTTGGTCACATTGACTGTGTACGCTTCAGTGAGAAACCACACTGGGCACATTGTCAGTTTACATATCACCTGTCAGTTAACAAATATCCACCCTGCTGAGGCTCGTAAAGCTTTACAGTACATCCATACATACATACATACCAAGCCACACATTTACTCAATGTTTTTTTTGTCATATTTCACTAAACACTGAAGTCTAGGGTTTTGTACCTACACAATACAAACAGTATTGGACAACCCATTATTTTACATTCACAAAAAGTCCATTGTTCACCATTGTGTAGCCCGCTGAAGAGGAATTTCTACATAAACAATCTATCATTAGTTAGAAACTGCAATGGTCATAATTTATTCTGTAATAGAGACCATTAAACGATATTTACGATTGTTAACATAGATACAACATATAGATACTTCTCTGGGGTTCAAAGTGATTTAATGTGTTTGTAAATATGATATCCCATACTTTTAGATGAAATAGCCATTCTAGGTTTGATTTTGTCTTTGAAATTGTTGCAGGCCCAAGCACTCCAACTTGTAGAAACTGTACAGGAGGGAATTGTGCAAACAACCTTCTGCCTGAACTGCTGCAGCAAGGGCTTCTCACCTCAGGTTACTTCAACATCTTCTCCTCAGCTAAACCTGCAGGTAACCCCGAGGAATCATTTACATTTGTGTTCCACTATTAGTATTTTGTGAACAGATGTAGGTAACATAACAAACTTATTCTCTCTGCACCAAGGTAAATGCAGCCACGGTGGTTTGTTTGACCTAACAAGCAAACAGGACCCAGTGGGGGGCATCAGTAAGGACGATGTTAGGTCCAGTCATGGCTCACTTCACCACAAAGCAGCTGATTTGGCCGCGAATGCCACTATGGAGCTTCTGGAGGACATCAGAGTAGCTGTCGGAGACAAGAACTTCCTGCGGTATGGACCACCTTCAGTTGAGCCATTTTGGATTGAGCTGTAACACCAAATGATGGCGAGATTCCCTTTTATAACAGCCAACAGCTATTTTGTCTAGGAGAGCCCAAAATCCATGCTTAGTGGGCTGCCTTTAAAGACACAATTTCTGTGCTAAGCAATACCATGATCCTATCAAACACAGTCTAATATAGAATCTATACTAACATGTTGCTCTGGTATGCAGTGCACAACCCACATATTTCGATGATTTAGTCGTTTTAAGTCAAATGGTATGGTAAATATGTTTTGTCTCTCTCGTGTTCCCGCAGATTGATGGGCCTCTCCCAGTCCTCAGTGCTGTGTTTTGTCATTGACACCACGGGCAGTATGAGCGATGACATAGCTGAGGCCAAGAGAGTTTCCTTTGACATCATTGACAGTAAGAGGGGAACCCAGCAGGAGCCCTCTGCCTACATACTGGTTCCTTTCAATGACCCAGGTACAGACATGTTTGTAGTTCATGGGTGAAGACTGTGATTGAGTTGAATTTACCGGCATATGCTGCCTCTGACAGCTGCCAAATATAGTAGGCCTGGTGAACATTAAGAAAATTTTACTGTTAACTGTGCATATGTACCGTAGCCTCACCTCAGTTGATAAAGTAAAATGATTAAATGGGGGATGGCTGTTCTATGTCCAGGTTTTGGACCTTTGGTTATGACAACCGATGCAGATGTCTTCAAAGCTAACATCAACAAGCTGTCCGCAAGTGGTGGAGGAGACATCCCGGAGTTGTGCTTGTCTGGACTGCAGGTGTTTTTGTTTTTTGTTTTCCACTATTATTCTCTTAGAATCAGTCATTTAGACAACGAATTTTGTACAGCAATGATTCCACTTAAAGTCACAGAAAGATAAAATCGAATTATTGTCTAGCTATGCTTACTGCTAAATAAATGAATACAAAATTTGTCCCAAAATGTAAATCAAAAGATCAACTTTCATTCAAATCACATTTTGTCAAGCTTTTATTCTAAAAATTGTAATCCATTTTTCACACCATTTGTTCCTGGTTCACAAACAATTGCCAGCTTGCTCTGACTGCTGCTCCACCCTCCTCTGAGATCTTCGTCTTCACTGATGCTCCAGCAAAAGATCATCATCTGAAAAGCACCATCACTGCCCTCATAGAGAGCACCAAGTCTGTGGTCAGAGTTGACTTTTTACCATCCTCGCTCTCTAAATGTCAATACATTCCGTAAAGACATGATAAAATACTATGCGAACAAATGTGGACAGGTGTCCACTTCTAAAATAACCATTACATGTATTTGTTTTCCATCCTTATACTTTTAGGTCACTTTCATGTTGACAGATGTCCTGGCCAGTCGACGGCGCCGCAGTAGCTCTCAGGGTATGATGTCACGTGCAATGAGCCAATCAGATGCCCAGTTGTACCGTGACCTAGCGCGGGCCTCTGGAGGTCAAGCCATTGAGGTCACCAAATCAGACCTCTCTCTGGCTACAAGTGTAATAGAGGATTCATCAGCCAGCGCTGTGGTAAGACACTTAACATAAAAATCATACATGACTGAAGCTGGTACCCTTCAGTATGTAAATAAATGCACTGCTTCCGATCCTTCTCCTTTCAGGTGACAGTTTTTCAAGTAGTGAGGAATCCTGGGACACCACATAATTTTACATTTACAGTCGACGGTTCTATGAGGAACGTGACTGCCTACATCACAGGAGCCTCATCTCTCACCTTCAGTCTCACCAGTTCCACAGGTGTTGTTGCTGCTATTGTCTCAGCCCAATACTCCTGCCATTAGAGGTTTGTTTGCGCTGGTAGACACTGTTGTAACATATTTCCTTCTCTTCCAGGTGTTTCTCAGAGTTCCAGTCAGCCCAGTGGTCCTCTGGCATCCATCACCACCGCAGGAAACCTACGTCGTTTAAGCCTCACCACAGACAATCAAACAGCATCATGGGAAATCAGTGTGAACTCTAATGACCCCTATTCTGTTAAGGTCACAGGTCAGTAGTAGGATAGAGTTCACCTACATGAGAGAAATTTTCAAAATATTTTTACATCTTCCTTTGTCTACAATTGGGTTTGCCGTTGTTAATGGAAGCTCTACTGACCTTTTGTGTGTGTGTGTGTGTGTGTGTGTGTGTGTGTGTGTGTGTGCGCGCGTGCATCAGCCCAAAGTTCTGTGAACTTCATTTATAACCTTGTTGAACCTCATGAAGGAGCCCACGGGGACTTTAGTCTAAAGGAGGGACGTCCTCTTTCAGGTCAGACCATTTTCTCAAAATATTCCTATCATTATATTTTCTTGTCTATTCCAGCCTTTAAGGAAACTAGATTATTTTTGAAGGATATGTCACAATGATATTCAACTATTTTCCCTTTCTCTCTTGTCACAACTTTCAGGTGGTAATGCAAGCCTCTTGGTGTCTGTAACAGGAAGCAACACAGTAAAGATTACAGAGGTCACTCTGTTTGACAGCTCAGGTCCTACAGAAGTCAATGGATCATTGAAGGCATGTTACATATTACACTTGAACAACTTAAAGGAGTATTTAGAGTGTACACTTCAAATTGCTACCTACAACTTTCCAAATTAAACCTTTTGAAAAAATTTTTCGTCAATCATCATAACCCCTTTTATAGCTCAAACATTTGTCCGTGTGATAAAAATGACCTAAAATGACAGAAACGATCTTTCGGAAAAATTTTGTAGTTTTAGCCCACATCTCATCTGCTACCATGGAGAAGGCTGGTTTGTGACCTGTACTGCAGCAAGCCACCAGGAGGCAATGATCACAAGGAAGCAAGGTCACAACGAGAGCTTGTTATCGAAGATTGCAGACAAAACCCTCTGCTACATGTATTTGGACAAGTTTCCATTACATATTGACTGTATTATATGCACATTTGACAATGTACAATAACACTCTCATGATACTGTCTATGTTGTGACAACAATTGTCTCTCTCTTTTTTTGTCCTCCACAGGCAGTGTCAATTGGTGACTTCCTGGTTACATTCAGTGAAGTCCCAGCTGGTGACTTTGTGGTTCGCCTGAGGGGGGAAGACAGTAGTTCCACCTCCAGGTCAACACCACGCAGTTTCCAGAGACAGGCCTCCACACAGATCAAGACCTCAAGTCTCTTAGTTACTGTGAGTTCAACCATTTGTTTTCTTACATGCAGTTCTTTAGCACGTATAAAGTAAATAATCATGACAGGTCTGCATGACAGCTATCTTAGTTTATTATATTACTATTATAAATTGTAATATTATCATAGTTAGCCAAGACTGATACTCTACAGCAATGCTAGTGTCTCTGTGAGGCTATGCTTAGGCACAATGGTGTATTGAGCTAAATGGTAACAGTATGCCAACACAATAATAGTGTTATGCTATTTAGCAAATATAACATTTACTGTGTTCACTAAGTGTGCTGGAAGGCAAAAAATTTGCTAATTAGAACTAAATACAGACAAATAATAGGGCTGATGGAAGCAAAGATATTGGACAAATGAAATTTTTGATCTAGATGAAAGTGACAGTGGGGGATCACCAAAGGTATTAATTAATCCTTATGGTAACAAACATCTGGGCCAAATGTCATGGAAATTCATCCAATGATTGTTGAGACATTTACACTTAAAGCCACAAATGTCATTCCCATGGTGGTCCCCAAGTCAGGGTATCACCAGAGTCACTTGTCTTCATCCTCAGGGGACCATGATTGCCTTCACAACATTTAATGGAAATCCATCAAACTGTTTCTTAGATATTTCAGTCTGGTCCAAAGTGATAGACCGACCAACTGACATGCCATTTGCCTTGGTAATATCATATTTACAATAAGAAAAGGCTGAAAGTTTTTGTCCTTGTCTTTGTCTTCCCTCTTTCATGGCTTCAGCCATTGGCAATCGCATCTAATAATGGAACACTTTTAGATTGTAGCTGGTTGATTGGATGTATGAAGACAATCTTTACCAAAGTAACTTGTTTCTCTATTGTAAATCATCTTTATAATGTTACTTGTATTTCTAACATCCTTTCATATGTGCCTCTTTCCACTCAAGGCGACTATGATACAGTCCAACCCCTCATCAACATATAATTACATATAGTACAAAAATATATGTATAATCGTGTGCCTTCCTACTTTCCCGTCACAGGCCCAAGTCAACAACACCAGCATAGAACCAGGCTCCAGCATCTCCATTCCTTTCACAGTCGCCACAACCACCAATGGAGTAGTTAATGACTCTGCAACTGGGACATTCACAGTGCGTGCCAACAATGACCGCGACTATACTTCAACTTCACCTAGCACCGTTACTATAGCAGCGGGCAGTGGAGGCAAAGCCAATGGCACTGTAACCTTGACACCACCAGCCAGCGCTGCATCAGGAACAGACGTGACCCTTACCATTGAGGCAGAAAATGCAGCTGCCACTGACATCAACTATGCTGTCCTCAGGTTTTCTGTGACTCCCAAGGTAAGATAAACTAATTTTACTCAGTTGGCTGTGGAAGCAGGATACGGTGTTGATTTGGTGAAAATGAAGAGTCAGATAAGAGTTTTGTGGCAAGCAGCACTGTATGTACTGTATTTTTCAACATAAATAAATCACTGTCAAATTAGTTGTAAGAATAAGAATACACTGTCTTTGTATAACACCTTTCAAAACATAGTTAGAAAGTGCTTCACAACAGCAATCTAATAAAATGACAAACAAGTGTATTATAGAAAGAACATAAAAGTAAAAATAAACTAAAGAATGAAATAAGATATGATAATATTCAAACAACTGAAATGATTACGAGACACACAAGTTACAATGAATCTTAAACAAATAGGTAGCCTGTGTAAAGAAGATGAAATTGGGGTTATATGTACTCTATTGTTAGAATTTGTGAGAAGCGTGGCAGTGGCTTCTTTTGCTGAGCATGAGTGAGTAGGTTAAGTAGTCTAGATGGATTGAGATGAATGCTTGAATGACTATTGGGTACAATGCAAGGGGCCGAGGATTGACCCCTGAGCAGGAGCGTAGCACCAAATTCTGGGCCCTGTACACTCTCAATGTCAGTGGGCCCCATCCCAGTGGAGCCTATTATTATGACAACTAAAGATAAAGAGAAAAAATAATCTAAAAATAAAAAAATCAGATATTGATTTATAATGTGTCAAGTGTTGTGATGGTTTCTCTCTCTCTCTCTCTCTCTCTCTCTCTCTCTCCCTCACGAACCAACATACCAACGTAAGTTAATTGGACTTTGCATAACAAGCAAACTCGGTTCACCTTTGGGAAAGAAAGCAGTCAGCAGCTGCCACTGCCTCCCCTCATTCTGCCTTCTTTCTTTTTCTTTCCTCTTCTGATACCCCGACTTGTGCTTCTTGGGCAGCATGATGTCTAGCCCCCAGGTCATTCAATCTGGACTCACTGACGTTATACTTGTCGCCGGTCGCTGTCGGGCGGACTAAACCATTTTGTGCCTCCAAGAGGGGGCCCCCAGAATGTCCAATATGTTGGGAGGACTTTGACATAAAGTTCATTCTCTCAGTTGATGTTATCAATATATTTGAAATAAATTATGACATCAATTAATTGGAGGGCCCAATTCATTCGAAATGAAAACATCACAAAAAATATATATATATATCAGGATTTTCATGGGCCCCTCTCCCTACTCGGGCCCTGGGTAATCAGGTCCACTTTTCCCCCCACTACCACGCCCATGCCCCTGAGGTACTCACAAAACAAAGACTGTGTGGAAGATCTACAATGGCAAACACCACAACCAAAAGTCCTATCTCAGAGACACAAAGAAAACCAGTCAAACACATTACCAGAGAGGCTAACCCATTTCTTAAGACGCTTAATTAAAGTTGAATGATCTATGGTATCAAAGGCAGAGGTGCTTTAAGAGGTGAAGTGTGCACTTTCAGAAATGCAATCTCTGTGCTATAGCCCATTCTAAAGCCTGACTGAAATTTTTAAAGACACCATTTCTAGTCATGAAATGACTACACATGAAATGGCCTGCTCTGCAACTATTTTCTTTCCAGAGCCTTGGCCAAGAGTAAAAGTTTGGACATGGGGCAAAAGATGATCAGTATAGTAAGGAATTTTTGAAAAGTGGTTGGACCATTGCAAACTTAAAATGATTTGGTACAATGCTAGATGTGAGATTAGGAATTGACAGTGATTGAAGTAAAAGGGAAAACAAGTGGCAGGATTTCTTTGAGGATGCAGGAGAGAAAGACGTCAACACAACAGAATGCAGGCATCATATTGGTTTATTGATATATATTGAAGTAATGGTCAATTATGTAATGTATGCTGACTGCAAACAAAGGAGAGATGACGATTGCTGTAGTGGTGCCTTTTGGTTATAACATGTATACTAATGTGTCATATCAATAACATAACAATTACTTATACAAATACTTTGTGTGATGCCTCTATTCCTGCCTTATTTTACCCCTCCCACATCTGTTTCTGTGTCTCCAGGTGACAGATGTTACCCGCCCAGTGTGCCAGGTAGTTAGTACATCAACCAACTGCTTCACCTCTTCATTGCTCTGTTCTTCCTCTCAGTGGAAATTCATTGTTAATCTCACCGATGGCATCAATGGAACTGGCATTGAGAGTGTCACCATCCGCCAAGGGAACGGCACCCTCAATACCAGCACAGTTGCTGGAGCTGGGGGTGAGAACATTACAGTGGCCACCTATAGCGCCTCCTGCTGTTCACAGAATGTACAGCTGGCTGCTGTGGACAAAGTAGGAAATGTGGGGACATGTGAGGGACAGGCTAGAGCGCTCGTCACTACAATTCGCCCTGTGACTACAGCTGCAGTCAACACAACATCCAGTGGAGGACACACTTTGAGCATATCGCACTGCTTCTGGATCAGTGTTGTGGTTTCTCTCATTTGGAAGCAAAAGGGATAAATCAAAATTCCACTATAAATGTGGAATTGTAGCACATGAATCAAGTGTGTTTGATTTATTATATCTGGTGTTAATTATCACTGCTTGAAGAAAGAAGAATATTTTCTTCAAGCAGTATAACATAGCAGTGATGGTAACGCTAATGTAGGAGTGCCCAGAAGCTGCCGTTGCTGCTATGACTGCAAGATGTTAGACAAAACTCAATGGAAAGATCAAAGTACTCCAACTTCTCTCTTACAAGTAATAATGAATATTTTTCCACAATAAGTTTTAGGGGTTTCAATTCATTGTTCTTCCAATTTCTTCCAATGTGTATCTTGGTGGCATGAAACATTTTGTATTAAGGGGATATTCCATTTGAATAGAAATGTGTTTTTTGATGGTGATGAGCAATAAACTCAGCTCTGATTTCTTGACAACTTCCTCATATAAACCAAAGCCTGACATCAGTCTTGCATTATTGCTGGGAGGCTATACTTACAGTAGCTTCTCTCAGTCTTCCCTGTCTACTTCCATTAAAGGCAATGAAAAGCTTTTTTCTCAATCAACTTCGTGTTATTAGTATTATTTGTGACTAGTGGCAGTTTTGGTTATTATATCTGAGAGATTCCTGTATTTTGAGCCTCTACCAGTAATGCAGGTTTGAGGTGGTGATCAACGGTGGGCAACATTTGAATCAGACTCTGTTCTCAAAACAATTTGATGTTTGTTGAAAGTTCAGATTCCTTGGAGTGGCAGTTGATTATTACCAATCGATGTCTTGTTGACAGTGTTACTACACTCACACTGGGTGGAGAACCAAAAACGTGGTTTCACTAGTTGTATGATGGTGCCAGACAATGCAATAAACGTTTCCAGTATCTGCTCAGTTTCTTAGCGAGGACACAAGGACATAATAAAATTTTTAGTTATATGTACACATGACAAGGTAAGAATGTGCCAAGAAATACTTGGCACTCTACAGAACTAGCAGCTAATGGTGATGCTAAATTCAGAGTACCTTTTGATCAGGGAGGCCAATTGAATTTGTGAGTTAAACCTGGTTAGCAGAGAGAAGATATACTTGCTTGTCAGTGACCACTGTGTGACATCAGGAGTATGAAGAAGACAGCACTGCAGCTGTGGAGGTGTGGAGTTGAAGATATTGGTCAGAGGGTGCACAGGTTACATGTTTTGTGGATTTTAAACTAAAGAAACATTCTTAAATTTGTGAACCTTGTTTCTAGTAACTACATTTGCACTGCCCAGAGGATTAAAAAGAGATCAAACATCACATGCTTAAGGAGACACACAACCCCTCTGTGTGACCTGTGAACTTTTGTGTATTATGCTATAACCCTACAGCAGTAATGGACAGTGCTCTTTATACAAGGATGAGTTCAACTCCATTGATTCAATCATCTTTTCAATACTCCAGTTTTGTTTTGTTTTTCTCCATCTTTCTCATAAATGAGTTCCTGAAAAGTGGAACATATATTTAATAAAAATTCTTCTCTGTTTTTTTCTCAGATGAAAAGCAAGTAACAGTTTTTCTGTTGTTTTTCTGTTGAGCAGGAGGATACTCGTGAATGCATGTGACCAGTTTAGCAGGAGGATACTCGTGAATGCATGTGACCAGTTTCAAGAAACGTGTCATCAACAAAAGCTGACAAACTTGATCACTTGATAAACTACACACACATATGGTGGTGCATTCAATGCAATTTGTACTTTCAGACACTCACCTTACACACTGTGCTGATAATGCCAGAACATAAGGTGTTATTGGAGTTCAGTTTGAATGTCAGCTGACTGCCATTTATTATGTAGTACAATGTTAGTAAGAGAGAGCAATGGTAACTGGTGATGTCTAATATTCACAATTCTTAATACTTCTTGGTTTTTGATTACATAAATTCCTTCATCACTGAGTTGCTTTCATGACAACATTTTAACAGAAGCATCTTAAATCCTCTAAATGTACAGCAAATATCATCGGTTAAAAAATTACAAACGCAACGTTATTGCATTGCTCATTACTACAGGACGCGTTAAGCTGATACAAAACAAAGGAATGAGGATGTGAACTCGCTCACTCTAAAATACACCACCACAGACAATCAAACGCAGTTACCTGAAAGTCTAGTTAATGTGGAAACGTAACTCTACACACAGTGATATAGCTTAATGTGAACATCAAAAGCTGACAGAAAGGTTCAAGCTGTGAATGAGGCTGAGCTGCTGGCTAAAAGCTGAAGACTCAAAGGTAAGAGTGTGCTGAATTAATTAGCATCTATTGTAAGTGAGTTTTCCTTTTAAAAACATTTTCATTACCTCTGTAATTGATAATAATAATGCATTTTATTTATAATGCACTTTATATCTGACAGTGCAGATCTCAAAGTGCTAGTAATTGGTGAGGCAACAGTGCTAACCACCACACCATCATGCTGCCCTGATCCTTTTATGCCAAATTGTTAAAAAAAAAATTTTTTTTTTGTTTTTCTGTGATGTTATGTTTACAGTTTCCACCTTCCAGCTACCTGTGCTGGCCAACAGAGGCCTGGGCTCATCGTGTCATCACCCAAAGGTCGGTTCTCAGAAAGACAGCTGAAGTCTGCAGAGACATTGCTGCCTCTGAGGGACGGGACTTCAACTTAAAGGTGAGATCTTATTGAACTGCAAGGGCCGCTTTTTGTGCCCAAGTGCTCTGTGTAATTTTTTCTTTCACAAAGTTAGTTAATATATTGATGGAGAAGTTCTCATGTCTGATGTTTTGTCCAATTAAACAACATTAAATACAAAGACAGAATGAGGCAAGAGCAAAGTAGAGTGTGTTTAATAAAATGCCCTTATTTCTCCATCATGTAATCAGTCACTTGACATGTCTATGTCTGCAGATTGATGACAATTTGTCAGTTACCAAGGTGCAAAATGCCTGTTCCTCCACAACCGCCTCCACTTCTCCTCTCCCCGCTGACATGTTTCAAACTGCCCTCAATGACCTCTACTTCAGCAATGAGAAGGTGGATTTCTCACTTGCACTGATAGCGGAGTATCATTTTCACGATGAGACTTTCCAGAAAGGACGGAATATCATTACAGCAGGTTCACTTCCGACATAAGATATCCATTGCACAAAAAAACATTACAACATTGAAACCTCCTATTGACTGGATCCTATTTTCCATTTTTCCACTGTTGAGGTGTTGCTTCTTTGAAAGCTAATGTGAAGCTGGACAACTTTGAAGCAGGGAGGCAGACTCTTGGACAGGTCTGTCACACCCTACAGGTGAGGCTGATGATTATTTTGTTACTGCAGCTTTTTTTGTTGTTGTTTCTATTGGATAGTGGTACCATTTTGGATGGAAGAGGCAATTATGGTTTGGCAAATGATGTTGTGTATACTAAGGACTTCTACAGTCACAGTAACTGGGTGGAGCTGGGGAAAGCCACTCCTTACAGCACTCTGATCAGACCAGACCAACCTCTGGAGAACCTGGCAGGTAGGGCGCTGCAGCCTGAGTGGGGTGTATGTTAAACAGCAACATCTTGACCCACAGAGTGCAGAGGCACATTGTCCACCGCCTGTCATGCATCATCACCTGTCTATTAACCACACACACACACCAAGCCACAGATAACAATCAGAACATTGTTACCTAACACACATACACAAATTAGCACCCACCAAAGCACAAACCAAGGCTGGATTACCAACAAAATATTAAGTAGACATCTGTTCTGGAACCAAACATTCAAAATATGTTATACACTATTTCCAGATGTATTACTTTACGATACATTCTAGTCATATGTTGCTGTCATTTAGTAACTTCTGTCTTAATTTGCTCTAGGCCTAGATACTCCAACCTGCAAGAGCTGTACAGGAAACATTTGCACTGACAACATTCTGCCTGAAGTGTTGCAGCAGGGGCTTCTCACCTCAGGCTACTTCAACAAACACTCTTCAGCAAAACCTGCAGGTGACTTTTATTTGTCTTCTAAATTTGTGCAACAGTACTCATGCCTCAAGAGCTAAATATAATAACCACAAAACTAAAAACTAGTAGAATAAGTGATGTCCATGTAATATGTCAAACAAAAGATGTATTGTCCTACCTGAAATCTCTCTACACCTGTTGTAATTCATCATAAATGAAGTATCATTTTCATGCTCACTGCAAATGGAGGAGGGGACAACCCAGAGTTGAGTCTGTCTGGACTGCAGGTGTGTGTGTGTGTGTGTGTGTGTTGTTGTTGTGTATATGAATAAAGATTTAATACATAATTTTGTGAGTACTGTAATTGTAATTGTTATTAATTTGGACAGTGAGATTTTTTTTGCAAAGCAATTAACACTTATGTGATCATGTCATGATGACATCCATCTCATGGCTCCACAAAGCCCACTAGGTTTGTAGTCTAATCAGAGCAAATCAAATGAATAATAGTCCTATTTTATTCTTCCTGACAGCCAGAGGCAGTGCACAACACTGGATGTTTCACACACATGTAGGTCAAGGATTTACTATCAATAAAGACCTGGGATGATGTGGCGTATATAAGCCCACATCATCAAGAAAGATGAGGGTGTCCTACCCAATAAGAGGACCATGAAAGTGGAAACTGTTTGGTAACTAAAGTCAGCATACTAACCTTGGAGTGTGCTGAGATTAAAGAGTTGCTCCACAATCTTAAGTCAACCTCTGGCAGTCATCCAGAATTCACAGAACTGTATTTATATATGTTACTCTTATTTTTCCTGTCCTGCACATGTCTCAAAGCTGGCACTGACATCAGCTCCTTCCTCATCTGAGATCTTCGTTTTCACTGACGCTCCAGCCAAAGATTTCTATCTGAAAAGCGCTGTCACTGCCCTCATAGAAAGCACCAAGTCCAAGGTAAATCAGTGTATGAGTCAAAGTTTTTTTCCGTTCTTGCACTTCAGATGTCAATGCAGCCCATAAAGAAACAATAAAATAAAATGTACATAATGTATGTGGGCTTTTGTAAACAACTGAACCACATTTGTCACCTCCAAGATGTCTGTTTAACCACTTGGCTTCTGAAAAAGGGCTGCAGAGCATCCAGACCAACATCAGCAGTTCTTGTTGGGTTGTTGTAAAAACTCAGTATGAATGAATTAACATTGGCAACTCCAGAATGTATGACTTGATAGAAACATTGTTCAATCTGTGACTTACTAAATAACTGCACACTTGTTGGTTAATTAGAGAGTTAATTAGAGTTAATTAAAGAGAAACCCACAAGTATTTGAATGTATTTTAACCAAATAGGATCACACAGCCACTTGATTAAAATCACTTCATGCATACAATGTGGGAACTTTTAGCTTAACAATGCTTCCATGATTACAATGTCATCAACAAATCAATCATCAGTTGAAATTACATATATGACACACATCAGAGAGGATGGAAAATGAGTTATTCTGAGCATGAGCCCAATATTGGTTTGTTTGTCAATAGTGTAATTAATTTGTTCACTCTTATAATTAATTGTATAGGCTGTACTTATAACACTATATATTTTTTTGTCTGTACTTTGACTTTTAGGTAACTTTGATGTTGACAGATGTCACTGCTAGACAACGGCACCGCAGTGATCTTCAAGATTCCTCATCTCGTGTCCTGAGCTCAGGGTCACAAGAAATTAACGGATCATTGCAGGCATGTCATCTATTCCACGTAATAAACCAAAGACTGTACAATATACACAGACTGGTGTTACTGTCTGAATGGTTGACAATAAGGTCAAGTATCCATAACTTGTAGTTAATGGAGTAAAACATACAAAACCTGCAATGCAGTCTTTTAAACTCAAGCATGACATATTAATGCAATGGGAAAGACTTTCCTCTTAAATAATACCAGATTTTTTTTAATACAAGATAGAACTGAAACAGAGACAGTTCTGCATAAATTTTAACGTAAATTCTGTGCAGTTACAGTATTGTATGAAAAACAGCTCACATAACACAGAAGAATGGGGATACCAATGGGCCTACATGACATTAGTCCAGTGGACTCACATTATTGATTGTGACTGAAGTAAGCAAGGTGAGTAATCAGTTTTTCGCTCCTCCAAAGTCTCTCGAAAGTGGGAACTTCCTTGTAAAATTCAGTGGAGTTCCAGCAGGTGACTTTGTGGTTCACCTTAGAGGTCAGGACGTCAGCTCCACCTCCAGGTCAACACCAGGCAGATTCCAGAGACAGGGCTCCACACAGATCAAGACCTCCACCATCTCTGTTACTGTGAGTTCAACCACCTTTGGTTTTCTCTCTCAGCGAAGCAGTCCCTCCCTCCCCGTTAAAGCAGCAGTTGGTTGGATTGAGAAGAGAGTGGACTTTAAAGATCAAAACTGTAGCTCCCTCCCCCTCCCCCTCCCTCTCCGCCTCCGCTGTGCTTCAGTTCTGCCTCTGAAGCTCCTCCCCACAGAGGAGGCTGTTGTGCAGCACGCAGGCAACAGTACACACATCTTTTCCATTTTTTCAGGAGACAAATTTTTATGGCTCCTTCTCCTGCCACTTGCAGAAACATAGCACACTGCACTTTGGCAATATTGCTAGCGGTGCAAAACAGCTCAAACCTCTCGATCCATAATTACCAGTTTCCTACATACCAAACTTGATGGTAGCTGTGCCTGTGACATTTTTCACTTTTCTTCTCTTTATAATCTGTGATTTATTCTGACACCATCTTACATTAATGAAGACAGGACTGCAGACTGAACATATTGTGTTTTTATCCCTTGTTTCTTTTCTACAACCTCTGTCATTGACATCATACACACTGCCTATACTCACACAATACATTAAAACACCCTTCCTTCAACCTTCCCTCCAAAGCCACTCCCCAAAGTACATGAATATGCGTTCCCTCATGTTGATAGTAGTGAGAAGACCAGCCGCCTCCACCACTAGGTCTCTTTTTCATTCTGTACACAGCCGCTGACTGATAACCTCTCTTAGCTTTTCAGTAGGTCAAGTAAAGAACTCTGCTGAATGCAACAATCATATAAACACAAACAAACCTAACCTTTACCTCATAGTAACTGCTCACTAAATCCACAGTTCTTCTGGCCACTGTGTGTGTGCTGATATTTGTAAAATGAAATCAGATGATGAAAAATAAAACACGTAAGTAAATAATAAGTTGTTTTCTCTCTCAGTTGGGCACAACCTTACGCTGCCTGTGGTGATTCTGTCAATCTCTTTTAAGAATAATCTTTTAATAGATTTTTCCTTTTTAATGGTATTGTTTTTCCCAACAACTTATCAGTGAATTCATTATGCTCGAGAAGATTCCCTCTTGAATCCATTAAATATTAAAGAGACCAAATACCTGCGTCCACCTAATCACAAAAACAATGGTTGTCTTCGTAAAAGACACATCTGTTATTCTAGATCAGAGATCTGAGCAAAACTGTGCAAATAGATCAGTTGCTAATGACATTTAGACAGCTTAATTGGTAGTATTTCTTTTAAATCAGATAAACACTGCTGTTATTGCCTTCTGTACATGACTGCTCTCCTGGCCAAAATCAACTCTCATAACCATATTGTTAAATAAAATACAGAAATCTAATTTATCTTCCTACATTGTGTTTCTTCTTCTTTCCTTTACTTTCTCTCTTCCTCTCCCTCCACTTTTCCAGGCCCAAGCCGACGACATCAACATTGAACCAGGTTCCACCATTTCCATCCCTTTCACTGTGTCCTCAGACACAACTGGGACGTTCACAGTGCGAGTCAGCAATGACCGAAGCTTTTCCTTCACTTCACCCAGCACTGTCGACATAGTGGCAGGAAGTGGAGGCAAAGTCAATGGCACTGTAACCTTAACAGCATCAGACAGCGCTGCATCAGGAACAGATGTGACCCTTATTATTGAGGTAGAAGATGCAGCTGCTGCCGACATCAACTATGCAGTCCTCAGGTTTTCTGTGACTGCCAGGGTGAGACAAAAAATACAATATATGTATATATATATATATACTTACTGCTGTATGTACTGTACAGTTTTAAGGATTACGGATGTAAAAATACTACTTAGGTGAACTATCCAGGTTTTGTTTATGTAAGACCACACTCATGTCTTAACATCCTCTCACTTTTCAGTCAACAGATTTGGCTGGTCCAGTGTGTCAAATCATAAACATATCAGGTATTTGTCTGGCCTCTTCATCGCTCTGTGTTTCCTCCCGGTGGGAGTTAATTGCGAACTTCACCGATGGCATCAATGGGACTGGTATTGTCACCATCAACGTCCACCAAGGGAACGGTACCCTCAATACCAGCATGGTGGCTGGAGCTGGGGGTGAGAACATTACAGTGGCTACCTACAGCGCCTCCTGTTGTTCACAGAGTGTACAGCTGGCTGCTGTGGACAGAGTAGGAAATGTGGGGAGATGTGTGGCACGGGCTAGAGGGCTCACTATGCCTGCCCCTACGCCTGGGACTACAGCTCCCCTTGGTAGCACAACTGCCCACGTGACTACAACTGCTCCCACCACTATGGCTGTAGTTAAGACAACATCCAGTGGAGGGCACACTTTCACCCTATCACACCGTCTCTGGATCTGTGTTGGGGTTCCTCTCCTTTGGCAGTGAAAGCGACAAATGCAAATTACACTGAACATGAAAATGGTACAGAATGAATAGGGTGTTAAAGATTAATCATTACAGCTTTTTCCTTCTTTTTCATCTATTGTGTTTGACTGTAATCACCATTCCTGGTACTTAAGGTAGTAACAAGATAGAAAAGATTCTAGCATTAGGAATACAGCTGTGCTTAGTTTCTTTCCAACTGTCTTGACTACCTGATTAAAGTTTGTGAGAAAATATTGTACTTTTTACTCCTCCACATTTATCTGTAGTTACTTTACAGATTCAGATTAGCTCCACCTGGCCAGCTGCAAAACATTAAAAAAATCCAAAAATATAATATTGCACTCCAAAAGGCCCCATTCTGCCGCTTAATGACTACTTCTACTTTTGGTATTTAAACTACATCCACTACTTCTACTTCTAGATAAAATTAGAAAACAAAAATGAGTCCCAAAATGCATCCCTAGTGGCTGTGTGTTTAGGGTGGATTTTTTCTTAAATGGTTGCAGATGCATGTTGAGTGAAGATCGGCATCAGTTGGCAGTAAAGAGGACAAAGATAAGGTTTAACCAGGGCCCCTACAGTAGTAACTTCCCGTTAACTTGCAGTATGGTTTTAAGGATAGAACGTAAGAGGTTATGTGAAACATGCACAGTGAGTGGAGTAAATAATAAGACATTGCAATAGCTAGTAAAGTTTATTTGTCTGTTTCAGAAAAAGTAAAACAATACTTACAACAAAGAACCAAATGAACCTCAAAGGGCAGTAAAAATATAACAAATACAATAATAGTTAAAGTGGAAGAACTAAGAGCGACTTCCAGCAGCTGAACACGAATGGCACCTCTGGGGCCTGTTTCACACAGCAGGATTATTGTAGAAAGCTGGATTAGCCAGAGCCACACCCGAAGACTGAAGTAGACTCAGCTGCTCCTGGTTTCCCTCAGTGCAGGTCTACAGCTAACCCAGAGATCCCGGTTGGTGAGACAGGTCCCGGTTATCGGGAGACAGCACAACAGCATGGCCGAATGCAAACTGCGTCAGGAGGAGGGAGTGAAAAGCTTGGTCCTTTTATCCAAAGAAATAATGATAAACTATTTAAGATTTTCCTTCCAACAATACAGCAATCACAAAATCAAAGTACAGCAGATTTACTACAAAAAAAGAAGAAAGAAAAGCGAATCACCTCTCAATTAGCATGGCAAGTAAACGTCAAAGCAGCCAACCCACTAAAAAGAAAAGCTTCATTTTGTTTTACAACTTGTACGAACAATTTTAGCCCTGCATGGCCACCCAAAAGCAACTGGAGAGTCAAAAGTGCACCACTACAATGAGGAATCTTCATACTCGATTGAGAAGAGTAAATTTATCTGAATTCAGTATCCTCAATAGATGACAATGACGTCATAGTCACAGACACATATTACTTCTAGATTAAAGCAAACCTCGAATTAATGTCTGTGGAAAGGTCATCCTTATCGCACAAACACTAAAGAATATCCTTCTCTGTCTATTTGAGCACATTCATGTCACATCAGTGATGCAACTTGGAACAGATTCATTGTAAGAAACCTACGATATGAGTAATTAACAATGGTATTTACAATACCTAATACGTTACTCTTTTAAACAGAGCAGTGCTTAATGTTACACAATTGGATCTTTTGCATTATTTTTAATAGCCCGTGGTAGATCAAACATATCCCTGGATCTTTGTGTTCCTGACAAGAGAGATGGTCAATACCAGAGTTGTAAATATGTATAGTCTATACATAATAGATCAATACACAGGGCCAATAACTGGTATATAAGATTTTTATCCTCAAAAGGCAAAGACAAAAGCTACAGTTACAGATAAATAGCTACAGTTGTTTTGTATTTTAACAAAAGCGAGTGAGAAACTGTACATAATATTAAGAGTATTTTATGGCAAGACCACTGAGGACTCTCTCCTCAACCTACTCTCTTCGAAGCCACTATGCTGTATTACAGGACTTTGGTCCAACAATCCCAACAAGACTGTAATGTAACATTTCTTCATTGTCAAAGGTGTCAAACACTGGAAAGTGCAAAATGCATTTCCGCTGTAATGTTAGATGTGATTAGTATGAATAGGGCGAACAAAAAAATACTAATTTCCTAAACTATAATAACATGTTAGCCCTGTCACTTGAGAGTCCGATAATGTGGTTTGATATGATTGATTGTATCTGATTATGTTGAAGATCAGCTACTGTATTATGGAGTTGTAGTCCATTTTCATTCTTGGTTAAATGCAACACTTGAGATAGAAGACAGGCAAAGAAATGCAATGAAATGTTGTTTTGTTTCTATAGATGAAATACGGTATAAGAGAATTTGGTTTACACACATTTAGGCGATGATACAATAATTGCATGCAGAGGCACTGAGCTGAAAGAGTTTGTAGGCCTATATTCTCTGGACATGCTTACATTTCACTCAAAATCTGCTTTTTCTACTATACAAAATTAGTACAGATCCTCCAAAGTTGGCATTCACTTTTTTCATACAGTTGCATCACCAAATATACTGTACCAATCCATTCATTTACAGTATATACATATATACTTCACATAATATGTATGCATGTTGTGAACATTCCATGCAGCATATAAAACCCTCCTTGAATATCATCATTTGGAAAAAGGGGGTTCAAAGAATAACTTGCTGTCCTCATGTATTTGTTTCTCCTTTAAGGTTTTAAATGATAACTAGCACTACAAGCCCAGCACAAATTATGGGTCACTGCAAAGGATGTTCCCGTTTCTAAATCATTTTGCACACCCACCAAAGTACTGGCTCAGTGTTATCAACCGGCACTAGAAAATCAAAGGTGTCAGCACTGCTGCAAACACTATGCAGCTAACGAAGCACATACTCAAGTCAGCTTGATGCACGTGCCCCTCTACTCAAAGTAAGCTTTGAGTTTTCATTACCTCCACTGTGCACAAAGATCAGGCAATGTTTAAAAACTCCCCAAAATGGCCTTGTTCCTACATATGACATTAAAGTGATTTGCTGATTTGATAAAATTGGATCACGTTTATGTCACAAGAGATGTCCAGCATTAGTTTCAGGCAACTTTTCACTAAGGTTATTTTGTTGTACTGACCTCTCAGTCAACTTGAGTAAGATATATGCAGTAATAAACTTCAACAAATTCAATTTTAGAATCATTAAACTGTCATGCTAAAACTGCAGGTTTAACACTAATATGCAAATGCTCCGCCAAGGTTTTCGATGTGTAAACATTACAAGGGTCAAGTAGACTGGTATAATACATACAAGTGTTGTATTGTAATATTTGTGGAGGTATAAAATGCGGCTGTTTGGCAATAAGTAGGGAGAGAAAGGTACAGTAATATCCCTGCCTTTGGAGTGTGATCTAGGTAGAGTCGGGGAGACCTGAGGTGTAAACTCTCTATGATTGTACTGATCTTGCATCTGTTATATAATTGGAGTTTTGGATGGAAAGGATGGATGTAATCTGATCCGCAGGCCAGTTTGGACGGCTAAGGAAACAGTTAAGCTAAGAGGTTCTGTTATGGGGGTACTTGGCGTGTGTTACTCTGATATATTAGGTCTACTGTGCTACTCTAGTTTGTGTCAATGATTTAATTTCTAATTTTAAACATACAGCCATTTTACAGACTGAAAAAGGACAGAGGTTGTCAGGCATTAATTTGCGCACATAGTCAAAACTAATAAACACCACTGGCTCCGCGGTGCTAAGGCAACTACTTCATTACTCAACAGCTTGAAAGCAATCAGCCCGTCTGATTGAAGAAAACATAACTAAAGAAATACTAAGAATAATTTATTCATATAACATAAGGAACCACCACTCAAAAAAATAACGGATGCTATTTGTTTTGATTAGACATCACGGGTGGTTGTTGCAATAGATGAGACATGTGACTGGCTAGACTCACAGGAAGAGGAAGTCAGCCACTTTAGGGTGGCTGAGCATACAGCTGCCTGGATGGTATTAGTGATGCTGATGAAGACTTCTAGGATGATTGTTGTATGTCCAGGGTTATGGCAAATCATTGGATATGGCAAGAGAACTTGAACATCTGGGCACTGGTGTTTGGAGGTTAGGCTAGTCTCATTGGGCTACTAAGACAACGGGGTTGGGGGAATAAGTAAAGCAAGGAGTGGGGGGGGAGACATCCCAAGGTCCCTCTACTGCTCATCCATCTCAGCAAGATCAGAGTTGGAAGAGGGTGGTGTGGATGATTGGAGGTGGTTTGAAACGGGTAGGGGATTCGGGGTAGAGCCCTGTGGGGTGCCACTTGGGTCAGGGAGGGTCAGTGTTTCTGGAGCAGACTTTTTACGGGGTCGGTCCTTAGGGACAGAGAGGGACTCGGGCGCGTCAGTGCACATGGGGGTTGAGGGGGCGCTGGCAGGGCCGGTGAGGGCACAGGAGGACAGGGGCGTCTCACTGATGGAGATCGATGGAGGGAAAATCCCGATCTTCTGGTTGGTGGCCTCCTGGATGGTGCGCTCAAACTCTCTCACCTCATCCATTGTCATGTCTGGATTGGAAAAAGAACAATTGAGACCAATGAGAGGAAGAATTGGGAAAGTAGACTTATTTTAGTCTTTGTAGACAGTTTCAGAGTAGCAAAGGTTAAAGTCAGTAGAGTGCTAAAAAAGATTCAATAACCAAAAACAAGTAATATTTTTGGTTGTTACATTGTGGTATTTTAATAACCAATATGTTTCTAGCGTTCATGTGTTACCTTGTGTTTCTTAAGTACCTTTACAAACCTTTGTGGAACTTTGCCAGACTTCAGTTATTATGATATTTACATAGTCAACAGTTCATGTATACATGGTTTGATTCAATGTAGGACAGAACGAGTGGAGGTATGTACACATCTATATGCAATTGTGACAACTTCATTCACAGTCACGAGTGGTTCAAATATGAGCCAGAGGAGGGCCAATGGAGTAAAGAAACAATGAAAAAGACACATACGCTTGCTTTGTCATGGATCTCTATGTCATCCAGTGGTGATGGGTTTGTTGTGGAATGCTCTTGCTGCTCAAGGCAAACTTTAATGTTGGTTTTCTCATGCATTTGTCTCTCGTAATCCCGCACATCATCCAAAGTCATATCTGGAAGAGGGGGGAGGGGTGGAACGAGGGTCGAAATATTGGTAACTCCTCTATGATGGCACTCCAGTTGACGAACAGGTGGGGAAGGAGAGGGTTAGGCGGCGGAGATGCATTCCATGGATGAGTATAGAGTTTTTGAGGGATGATCACAGCTTTATAAAGTTAAAGCTTTAGGGGTCTATAGTGCTAGCTTCCCATGAACCAGAGTTTACAGGATAGCTAGACAAATCCGAGCCACACCAGGAAGCAGGGAGGAAAGGTAGTGTGAGGTCAAGGACGTTTTCAAGATTAAGGTGGAGCATGAACAATCAACACCCAAAGAAGAGGCTGGATCATTGCAAGCACAAGAAAGCAACACTTGGAAGGGTTCACTTATTTTCTGGGACAAAACCATTCTACATGTAGACAGATTTAGAGAGTATTTCAAGCATTCAGGTTGTAGGAAATATAGTGGTTAGTGGTTAGTGGTTATAGAGAGGAGAGGAGAGGAGAGGAGAGGAGAGTAACATGTTTCATGGCAAAGACAATGAGCCTGTTATCTTTATGCCCTGCAGCCATGGAAAAAAGCTCACCAGCTGATAGTGAGCGAATGTGTTGCAGACAGGACTGTCTCTCCTCTTGTGCAACCACACTCTCAGAGAAACAGACAGAGGCAGCTTTCATGTTTCAGTGAGTGCATCATTCTTCAGTGATGTACATTTCCAATTATTCCTTAATGAAACTGCAGCCAATTTGTTGGCAAGGTTTATACCCATACACATAGCTTTGGAAAACATAAACAGCCATCTTTTCTTGCTATTTTATGTTTGGATGTTTAATATGAAAAATAACCGCAAAGAGTTAAATTCAGTGCAACAGGATTGCAGTATGTATACATGTACAATGTCTACTCTTAACTCTGAATAAGCTGCAATATATTCCTCTAACATGAAACATGAAAGAGTGGGGTTTAGAGGCAGGACTGGCAGTGGTGGGGTTAGATGCAGGAGTGATTTTTCATGCAAACTTACTTGTAAAAAAAACAGGAATCGGTTATAGAATAATCAGTTATAGTAACATAACACTTCATGGAAGATTGTAAATCTAAGTAGGCAAAGCCTGAAAATAAGCTAGAATGTATAGACAGCAGGACTGTAGAAAACGACTGGTAGACCTACCAATCCACTCATCCACCCAGGCAAATGCCTGTCTATGTCCCAGCAGCAGCACATCCCGAACCACCTATTACACAACACAAAGACAGAAAGAAAATATTAACACCAGTCAGTGTTATTCTGTTTAAAATATTCAAGAATCTGGATGTAGAAGTGCAGGCATGCATTAGGACACCTAATCCTCTAGTTTTAAATTACAATCCAAGCTTAGTGCTTTAGCCAGCTTTGAACAAAACCATAAAGAGGCACACAGCCTGACTGACTACATACAACTGACTGTGACATGACGTGAAATAAGATGTGAAACTTTGGATGTTTCAGTAATCTATCCAACCAAAAGATTGTGAATCCCATTTTCTGTTTTTATTATCACCCTCTGTTGATTATGATCTTCCCCACTAAACAGCATAGAAAATAAATTTTTATTTTTGGTCATTTTTATGGCCAAATAATTTGTGGGACTGGACCAAAAGAAATTCACTTAGCCAAGAAAAGAAGGATCAGTTTATTACTGCAACTTAAATCAAACCAAGGTTCAACTATGACTGAAATGAAAGATCTAACATTGACCCCATGGACGGCCTCTCACCTTGTGAACGAACTGCTCCACACGTGTCTGCAGACCCCAAACCTCAAACTTGACGGTGACCAGTTTGTACGAGCACATGATGGGATTCTGGGTGTCCCTCCAGCCCTCCTGAAGAAGCCCCCGTGAAGTCTTCTCTGACTTGAAGTATCGCAAGTCCTGCGATGGGAGGAAAATTAACACAGACAGGTTTAGTATTACAATAATTAACCCAAGCCTTCAGGCATTCTTGTTTCTGCACCCCAGGGGAAAAACAACACCCCAGTGGAGAGACATAAGGGAGAGCTGAAAATTAGATGCATGACTGAATACCAGTATTAAATACCATCCGCATTAACCCTTCTGGTCTTTGGAGAATCTCTATACAGGCTCATTAGAGCTCAGGCAATTGGTTATCAAATGGCTCTAAAGACAATTACCAGCTCTCACACTTCACAGACTCTGAAGTATGAAAGGCTTCCAAGACTACAGATGAATGCTGTGTGAGATGGGAAAGGCATATAAAGCAGCAAGTGCAGCTGCTAGACAAGTGATTGAGGTCTCAAGTCACCAAAGTTTGTATTAGAACGTGTGTTCGGGCTTCAATAACAAATTTAACAGATAACAATAATAATATCAAGAATGTTATTATCTTTCTTGTGAACATACTATTAGGGATAAGAGTGAATATTGGATATAAAAGTAATTTAGACACAGAGAGAACCATCTGAGTAAGATCACAACCTGACAGAAATTGAAATCAGGCTGTTTAAGCACATTGTTTTACTACTGCAATACAACACCACACTTACATCTCTCCAGTGATGTTAAATAATAGCTGTGAGCATCTACACACACACCCCTACACAAGCTCACCTCAGAGTCTTTATAGTAGCGCTCAGGGATCTCATCGTAGGCGATGTCGATGAAACACACCTCCCTCTCCTGCTCCTTCAGCTCGGTGTCAAATATCTGAAAACAGAACAGATCGGTTAGCCAACGCTCACACAGCCTCTGCCTGCCAATCAGAACAGCCTCCTCGCAAATAAAAATACATCTCAGAAATCCGTCCTTTCCAGGTTACATCATTAGATATGTGGCTGGCAGACCTGCCTTACTGCTCAACTCAAAGGTTGGGAATTATTCACACTGTTGGCAACGTGTATCTTGTCACTCTCCGTCCCCTCATCACTCAGCCAAACACTAGAAACACACACTGTACTTGCTTACACAACCATTAGGTGGTGCTCGATGCCCACATCTTCAATTAGCTACTATGCAAACTGACACATGGCAATTATTGTGCCATGTTTTAAGGCAGACTGTCAGCTGATTGAACAAAAAGTGCAACATTCTTATTGCTTTCTTAGTTTTTATTATTCTTATTATCATTCTTCATTAGTTCTTATGCTGTTGATTATATGGAACTTCTTACTGACGGATCAAGAATTCATGTATAATTGTTTATATTATCTATCAATCCATCTGTAGACACACACACAGACACACCATTTCAGATGTGCTTCTTGAAAAGCACTCTCATTACAGTACCTGCCGTATTGCCCCAAGGGCAAATCTGTGTGTGTGTGTGTGTGTGTGCGTTTAAAGTGAGGTTAGAGGCCACGGGCTTCATTTACAGGATTATTTATCATTAATTTAACTAAAAGCAGGCTGTGGGAATATCTAAAATTGATCTGAAAAAAAACCTGGAGAAACAGATAAAAGATACACATTAATCTCACACATTTCAGCGTACGTTAAGAACTGGCTGTGAGCGTAAGTCTATTCTACTTTAACACATCATTGAATCATATTATTAGGGGTAGATGATATGGATAAAATCCTGTATAACAATAAAAGTAATTTTATGTCGCAATACCGATATACTGTGTATTATAATTAAAGTAGATTTTAGAACTACAAGTATTTTACATGCACATCTTGGCGTATGCAGCTTCCTTTATTGTTTGGTACAATATCAGTCACGCCTTCCCAGCTTTTGGAACATGAACTTCTCTGCAGACACATGCAGCTCTTGCCCTCTCCCCCCTCCTTCTTCCTCCATTTCTTGCTCTTTTTCCCTTCTTTTCCAAGGGTGCATTCAGTCATTTAAAGTGTGGATGAGCACTGCTGGCACAATAAGGGTGATATGTCAGCATGCATGAGCGCAGCCAAGCAACAGAAATGGAGACTGGGCTGAAGAGAGAGAAAGAGAGAGAGAAAGAGCGGTGAAAACGAGATGGTGGGGTGGTGGAGGGAAAGGCAGGAGCAAGACACTATGTAATAAGAGGAGAGGGATGGAGTCGCAGGGAGGGAGAGTAAAATAGAGTAGAGGAACGGAGGGGGAACAGTGGACATGTGTGCAGAGACTGACGTGGAGGAGGATGGAAGGAGGGAGCGAGGAAGAGAAGGAGGGAATGACTGGGAGGAAAGGAGATAAAATGCGAGAGGAAGCATGGCTGTGTAATCAGATGCAAGAATGAATGGAAAAATATCTGCAATGAGCATGTGTGGAAGAGTGTTTATTAAAGCATTTTCAAATAAATTAAATTTGATGTAAATCATGAGAGGTTTAAACAAACAATCATTATTGACTGCAACTTGGAAAGTTGCTCTTTAATGCAAAAATAACTTTAATAGACATATAGTAAGTAAGAGCAATTTTCCAGTAACTTTTAGAATAGAATAGCCTTTATATATATTATAATAGCCTTTAGGCACACTAATGTGATACCAAGACAAGGAGGGAGCAAACATAAGGGGGGTGATCATTGAGCGAGACGGTGAAAAAAAAAAAGAGATGAGAAGAAAAAAAGAGTAGGAAAAAACAAGTTAGACAAGGAGGAGACACCACACTGGCACCCCATGAATGATAACAGTGTTCCTCAGTGCCAGTAGCTAACACGTCACCTTGTTCTGACCTGTAAATGTAGCACCTCTTAAGGCCATTCAGAGTCATTTTGAAAAAGTCACAATGACAAGACACAAAAAAAGAGACTCCTACACTTCCCTTACACGAACCATAGCTACGGTTTGTTCCTACCTCTCCAACCTCTACCTCTCATAGCATTACTGCTAAGATGGCAATGCTATATGCAAAGACTACGCACTACTCTAGTGTGTATACCAGAATTCTTTGGTCATTTTTTGTCAGTTTACCCGTGTCAACACACCACTAATTTGTCCTAAAATGCTCTACAGCTAGGGCGTTTGGAGGCTGACAGTAACCACTGACTAAATAAAAAATCTATTGGACTGCACTTCATTATCCTCAAAAGAGAAAATAAACCCAAAAAAGACCTTATTCATGGCTTACATAGGAGACAATCACTACTTGGATTAAATTACATTATTTTCAAAAGTATAAGCATATGCAAAATGTTAGGGGCACTGAAAATGAAAAGGAAAGTTATTTAGGACAATTATACATGTTCTGTCCAACAGAAGGAATGCAGGATAAGATGTCGAGTATGCTCTTCTCATTCGTTAAAATGTTTCATTACAACAAATGACTCTTTTGGAGATTGCAGTCCCAAAAGCACCCTTATGCAACATCTAGCATAGCGAAGAACGTGTTTCCTCCGCAGGTAAAATCCAAGGATGGTCATACGGACATCAATGCATGTCCAATTTCACTGATTTCACTGAAGTGGCACCTGTGCGGTTGTAGTGCTTGCAAATGACCACTTCTTGTAATAACGGCTCATAACCGTGTCTCAATCCAAAAAAGGAGCGATGAAAAAAGTAAATGGTGCAAAAGGTTGAGCAGAATGTGGTAAAAAAAAAAAAAGAGAGAGAGAGAGAGAGAGAACGAGTGAAACAGATGTGTTTTCTCATTCTGCCTGCTGGGTAGTTCAGGGGTCCTTGGAGAGATGACAAGAGCAACATGAGCCTCGGGATACATGTTAAAGCTTAATGTGTGAGTGTGAGCGTGAGCTAGTGTGAGTGCATATGTATGTGTGTCTGACATTAAATAGCACTGTGGAATTCTGCATGTCATATACTGTTACTGCAGCTTCCCTTCAAATGGTGCATGATGTCCACTCACACACCCACTCATTTCCTGTCCACATATCCACGATTTTCCCCTTCACTTGCACCCTTCCATCCGTCCTTCCTTCCTCTCTCTGAATCTTTTCTTCTCAGTAAGTTCTTGTTCTTCCAGTTGTGCTTTCTTTGAGACTCAAACAGTGTTTAGACACCCCGAGTGGACAGATGAATGTTATGCCATCAGAGTCCACACAAGGGATAACTTGTTTAGAGAGAATGTTGTTATATAAAATGTTCAAAACAAAGCAGCGCACAGCTACGTTCATATAATTTCACGGCATCCTTCTTAGTAAAGCCACCTCACAAACACTCATAAAATGGTAATACAGTGTCATAAAACATGTGTCTTGTTTGTTTGCCCTGAAGATGTCACACAAAGCTGTGCAGCTGTGCCGTTGAATCATTGTCTTGAGTGGTTGTGTGTCTTTGTGTGTGTGTGTGTGTGTGTGTGTGTGTGTGTGTGTGTGCACGGGTATGGATGGTGAGATCTATGTGCCACTCTTGTATCTCTGCTCATATGCGCAGGCATCTCAAACTGTCTGGCGTCTCAACACACACACAAAACACATATTTATGCAACAGAACTGTGATTTGTCTCAGTATTTTACTCATGAAGTGCATTTGCTGTAGGCGATTTCTGTTAGATTTAATAAAAAAAAAAGTCTCTGATCTGTTGCCTTGTCTTGTTAAGCCAAACAAGCATCAATCTAAAACATCACTACATGTTTAATGCGCACTGACAGTCTGTCTCTTCGCTTCATGAGTACTAAACTACTCTGAGACACATCACCGAGACACTTTAGCAAAGTTTGGAGCCATTCCTCCCTTATACAATCGCCAAATCACTGGCAATTTGAAGAAAAATATGTAGACACAGAAAAATGAACCTGCTGGTGCCCACATTGATGTATTGCCAGGAATTTGTCTGTTGCACACTACCCTACCATCCTTATCCCTCCCTGTCCAAGCAGTGGCAGAATTTCATTTGATGACTAATGCCCCTATAAAGTGGAGAGTGGAGGAAAATATAGAGAGAAAGAAAATGAGTAGGCCAACAGCCCAAATGAAATTAACTGTCCAACAAGTGGAGCAGTTTTTTGGCAGACTCTCAAGGCGCATTGTATAGTTGGCATTGTTTTACGACTGAATTGCTCGGGAGGGTTTGGACATGCCAAATCTGCCCGGATGGTTTTACTCATGTAGCTTTCGCAGAGGTCTTGTTTTCCACCATATGTGTGTGTGTATTCATTTGGCCTATTTTTGCTGCACAGATTTCTGTATAGGACGGACAGAAAACAGGCAGAGTTTTACAAAATGGAGAGATGTGTATGGGAGTTAGAACCTGACTAATTCATTGATTGTGCCTATGGGCTAATACAGTATACGCTTATAGCAGAAACAACAGTATCTGTGTGGATGAGAAGCTGCAAAGCTATATATTATAAAGAATTAACCTCCTCCTGGACGGTACCTGTTCAGAATGCTCACATTATACTGAACACTGTACCACTGATAAACACACACAGTTATACTCACATTGTCATTGCATCCTTTGTTGTCCTCGTATTTTGTCTCTATGTGGATGGAGAACTTGGGCAGGAATGAGCACTGTGGTTAAAGAAAGAAAAAAAAAAGTGAAACCAAAGATCAGATAAAAAGCAGCCTATGTGCTGAACACTCGCCCTGCATATCATTGGTGTTTGGTGTCATTGATGTTTCATTGCATTTTAAATCATTTAAAGAGTAAATACAACAGGGATAAACAGTCTATCCTGCAGAAAGCTAACACTGCTTACTGTTGGTGATAATGCAGGTATGGTTACTTGGTTTGGATTTCTGTCTTAGCTCAAGTTTATAGCATACAGTTGTAGTCGTCGAACCAGTAGTTTGTGGCTGCCTCACTTGCCCTATGACCTCCTGGACTGTCCTGTGACAGAGGAAAAGGGGGGGGGTCGCCACGAACCCATGCTTTAATAGTGAACTGGCTGTGAATTAACCCTGAACTGACTTATCCAAAACAGGAAGCCATTGTATAAGAGTTCTGGATGATAACGTGATGAACAGTATAAAAAGACTGATAAGTGACAAATGATGAAGTGATGGAACCCAAAGCTTGCCTCTGGGTAGGTGTTGTGTTAAAGGCCTCACAGTGACTGCCACAAAGTTAACAAAGGGCTTCTATCGACATATACGCTCTGAACCCTCTATGAACCAGTGATTAGGACAGAAGAATCCTGTCCGAGCAACCCCGGGGTCTCTCCTTCACCCGTGGACCCCTGAGGCCCAGGCCAGACTGATCAGGGAGAGGAATGAGGGAAGTCTGTATCAACATTCTTTCATTTCTGCTATAAGTTTAAATGTGGTTAAAGAAACTGTCCAAAGTGCCCACAGATCAGTTAATGCTAATTGACGTGTTCTTTTGTCCAATGGTGTAACCCACATGTTCATGAATATCCAAGGATGACCAACTAACTAATTACACTTTTGAGGATGCTGCTTCAAATCCTGTGATAACACTGTAACTCACCAATGAGTGAAAAGACTCAGGAAGTCCATATAATTAATAATCTGTGTCTAATAAGTTAGAAACTAACCAACAGTATATTCAATCCAGGTCTGTTTAATCTGTGCAACGTGATAATTAGAGTAATGGAAGTTAATGCAAATTTGAGAATGTTAAAGATTAGGTCATTGTGTGTCGTGCCATTTAGGAAGTTATTTGGTAAAGACCTAATGAATATATGTATTGGAAATGAAATATCTTGATTCTGTATACCATGCAATGTTAGGAATGAAAATGGATTTGGAACATAGTGAATATGAAACAGAAATCTAATTTAGTACGACTACATTTTTTAAGTGATGACACAGGCGTCCCTCTGTCAGATGAGAACACGCCCCCTAAGATGCAGAGGATAAAACCTCTGTCTTCCCTCCTGTCATTGCTTAGCCCTTCTTTCAGCTCTGCCTTTTTTAATTTTATTTTTAAGTTTTTCTTTTGTTACTTATAATCTTTGTGACATCGCCAAGGCCCTCCAGCCTCCTGTCTCAGCCTCCAGAGAGAGGTCCTCTCTCTCCTCCTCCCCTTGAAACCTGCCAGGGACGCTGACAGCTGACCCTGCCTGTGTGACTGCAGACCACCGCTGGATGCAACGCTGCTGGACCAACGGCCCACGTGAAGTATAACAGCTGGTGTTAGTTCACAAGTTGGTGTCAGTGTAGCTCTGAGATCTATCTACAGTGGGTACGGAAAGTATTCAGACCCCTTCACTTTTTTCACATTTTGTTATGTTACAGCCTTATTCCAAAATGGATTAAATTCTTTTTTCCCCTCATCAATCTACACACAATACCCCATAATGACAAAGTGAAAAAAGTTTTTTAGAAATTTTTGCAAATGTATTAAAAATAAAAAACTGAAATATCATGTACATAAGTATTCACACCCTTTATTCAGTACTTTGTTGAGGCACCTTTGGCAGTGATTACAGCTTCAAGTCTTCTTGGGTATGATGCTACAAGCTTGGCACACCTGCATTTGGGGTGTTTTTCCCATTCTTCTCTGCAGATCCTCTCAAGCTCTGTCAGGTTAGATGGGGAGCGTTGCTGCACAGCTATTTTCAGGTCTTTCCAGAGATGTTCAATGGGGTTCAAGTCTGGGCTCTGGCTGGGCCACTCAAGGACATTCACAGACTTGTCCCGAAGTCACTCCTTCGTTATCTTGGCTGTGTGCTTCGGGTCGTTGTCCTGTTGGAAGGTGAACCGTCGCCCCAGTCTGAGATCCTGAGCGCTCTAGAGCAGGTTTTCATCCAGGATGTCTCTGTACTTTGCTGCATTCATCTTTCCCTCTATCCTGACTAGTCTCCCAGTTCCTGCCGCTGAAAAACATCCCCACAGCATGATACTGCCACCACCATGCTTCACCGTAGGGATGGTATTTGCCAGGTGATGAGCGGTGCCTGGTTTCTTCCAGACGTGACGCTTGGCATTCAGGCCAAATAGTTCTATCTTGGTTTCATCAGACCAGAGAATCTTGTTTCTCATGGTCTGAGAGTCGTTTAGGTGCCTTTTGGCAAACTCCAAGCGGGCTGTCATGTGCCTTTTACTGAGGAGAAGCTTCCGTCTGGCCACTCTACCATAAAGGCCTGATTGGTGGAGTGCTGCAGAGATAGTTGTTCTTCTGGAAGGTTCTCCCATTTCCTCAGAGTAACGCTGGACCTCTGTCAGAGTGACCATCGGGTTCTTGGTCACCTCCCTGACCAAGGCCCTTCTCCCCCGATTGCTCAGTTTGGACGGGCGGCCAGCTCTAGGAAGAGTCCTGGTGGTTCTGAACTTCTTCCATTTACGAATGATGGAGGCCAGTGTGCTCTTCGGGACCTTCAATGCTGCAGAAATTTTTCTGTACCCTTCCCCAGATCTGTGCCTCGATACAATCCTGTCTCGGAGGTCTACAGACAATTCCGTTGACTTCATGGCTTGTTTTCTGCTCTGACATGCACTGTCAGCTGTGGGACCTTATATAGACAGGTGTGTGCCTTGACTCCAGTCAAGTTGTAGAAACATCTCAAGGACGATCAGTGGAAACAGGATGTACCTGAGCTCAGTTTTGAGTGTCATAGCAACGGGTGTGAATACTTATGTACATGTGATATTTCAGTTTTTTATTTTTAATACATTTGCAAAAATTTCTAAAAAACTTTTTCACTTTGTCATTATGGGGTATTGTGTGTAGATTGATGAGGAAAAAAAAGAATTTAATCCATTTTGGAATAAGGCTGTAACATAACAAAATGTGGAAAAAGTGAAGGGGTCTGAATACTTTCTGTGCCCACTGTAAGTCTGCAGGAAGAGTAGTCATTGAATCCTCTGTGATTCTAACTATAATTTTCCCTTGTCCTCCGGTAAAATACGTATTCAGTTTCAATTCACTATCGTCAAATCCAAAGTTTTATCAGCAATGTTAGTCTTATGTCTTGATTGTTGTCTGTCTAGTGTCATTTCTGTCTTATACGCCTTTATAATCATTAGTGTTTTATGTTGATATTTAGCATTTATTAATAAAAAGGTGTATTAACCGCCACTTCGCTGCCTGGATATTTCTTCATAACAAGGTCTAAGAGGATCAATGCCACTGAGAACGTATACATTTAGAACTGAGACTGTTTAATGTTTAATGTGCTTAATTCTTAAGGTTAAAGACCTGAAGCCATCTGTGCCAATAAAATAATAAGTTGAATTTCCCGTCCAACGACAGGTGGTGCCCCCTATCGATACGAGAGCTTTTAATTAATTAATTATATGGTAGTCAACCTGCTACATATATTGGTGCCACCAAGTGAGAGTCCCGTTGTGATACCCACCTATACTTGCTACATCTTTTGGTGCCTGCGTTGTGAAGCACCTATACTTGCTACACAGTTGTCGTAATACGCTTTGCTTCTTTCAACGGTGCCATGTAAAAGTGGATATTTAAAGTAATTTTACTTTATTAACACTGAAAGCTGATGTTGGAACTCTCAGCCTCTCTAGATCTTTCTTCACTGTATGATTCAAAACAAAACTCAGGTTGTGGCACTACAGTCTTTCACTTTCTGTCTCCTCAAAATCGACAAAAGCCAAGACAATTCTTCAGGCATTTGCCTAAAACTAATCTAAGCATGGGTGTGTTTACACTGACTCCTACATGAACACAAACACCCCCACACATAGACAGAGGCAATATCCTGTATTCTGTCATCACAACATTGTTGTCTTTCCCCTCTTATGCCTGCACCCTAAAGTGACGTGACTCATGCTGGTGACATTTCTCACTCTGTTCAACAGAAGCCACATAGCCACGCTTAACCTTCTGCATGTGTCCTAAAAAAATGTGTCAGATTATTCTGCCAAAGCTTTGTGTGTTTTCAAGGGTTAATCATGGGTCACATAGGCAGCTCTGCTTATTAGCAAATACCTGCCCATTGGTGTGTGTGTGTGTTGGAGAGGTAAACAGGGTTGTTTTGATTTCCACAGACAGAAGATGGAAGCTGTAGGTGTTAGAACTGACAATTCTAATCTAATGTGAAAAAAGTACCAGGGCTTCACTTCAAACAGCAGAAGACTCCATAATTCACGTCTACATGCAGACATTATAGCTCCTCAAAAGAGTGAATCACAAAATGTATGTATTAATATGTAAATGTCAGCATTTGTATCATCTGACATGTTATGAGCTTTCAGTTTACCTTAAAATATTTGTGCATGGGGCTCTAAATATGACAGCTCTCTAACACAAACATAATATGTGTATATATACACTTTACTTTGTCCTTTAGCTAATTGCTTTGGTTTTACAACTTTACTGTTTTGATTCACCTTCACTGCTCCCAACCTTGTTTTGAGTGACAGTACGCAGCTGTTTTCAGGATTTGTTGGAGACCAAAAGAAGAGCTAAAAGGAGAGTGAATATGCTTCTTATATTTGCTAGGTTGCCACAAAAAACAACCTCAAATTTATGTATTAATGTGTCTGCTGGATATGCAAATGGTACATTGGTAGCACATTGACCATAATGACTTAAAAGGTGATAATTGGAAATATTGCAGCCATAGCTTATACTGCTGCCCCTAAGTGGCCAACAATAAATTAATACAATACTGATTCCACTTTAACACTCTTAAAATAATTTCCCCACGCCACTACATTAAATAGTTAGACTGTGTCCAAACTCACACACACTTAATTAGTGCACTTGTTTTACATCCTGTTGTTTCATTTGAATGTCGGACTCCAACTCCGACAAATGTAAATACAATGTCCTCACAATTTTCCACAATGAAAGAGAACAAAATAGCATGCATAGCCTGTGCATGTGTTATTTTTTGCAGCACGGTGGTGCAGTGGTTAGCACTGCTGCCTCACAGCAAGAAGGCTCCAGGTTGGCTGGCAGGTTTGCAGTATTAGCCTTGAACCTTTCTGTGTGGAGTTTGCATGTTCACCCCATGCTTGTGTGGGTTTTCCCTGGGAACTCTGGCTTCCTTCCATAGTCCAAAGACATGCAGGTTAATTGGTGACTCTAAATTGTAAAGGTGTGAATGTGAGCGTGAATGGTTGTCTCTATGTGTCGCCCCTGTGATTGACTGGTGACCAGTCCAGGCTGTACCCCGCCTCCTGCCCAAAGTCAGCTGGGATTGGCTTCAGCCCCCCCCCCGTGACCATTAAGGATAAGCAGTATAGACAATAGATGGATGGAGTTTCGTACTCATTGTGGCCACTGGTGCACCATAATGTTTATCGTCTTCTGTTGTGATGCATGTATTCTCAAAAAATAAACATAAATACAGCATTAGATAGTGAAATACACATAGAGGGTACTTACTGTATATTCTACAGACCGTGGTTTGGAGTAACACAAGCATCAGGTCAGAGCAGAGACAGAGCACAAGAGAAACAGTTATTTATTAAGCCTGCTTGCATTTTCCACAGCATGAAAGGAAATGAGAGGGCTGCAATGTAGGAAAAAAAAAGTGTGAGACACACAGGTACTGCATAGTGACACATAACTGATACCTCACACCATCCCCTCCTCAGTTACACTACTTTCTCTAATTTGCTCTCATCAAAAAGAAATTTCCTTTTATCTATATTCCTCAGCTTGTAACACTTCTCCTTCAGATCAGGATCATGAAAGAGCCACAGAAATCTGTTTAGGGAACAGCGTCTCTAATCGTTGCACTTCTGACTACTGGTTGCTTGTGATGTCGGTTATTTATGAAGCAAAGCTTATTCCACTGCTGCACTCATTATAAGTCAGTGTGGATAGAAAACATTTGCTCTGGAGAGAAATGGTAAACATGCAAATACGTGTAAGCTTTAACATGTTTATATGTCAATGACATGTTCATGCTTTCTCACACTATGTCTTCCTGGCAGTGACACAGTGACAGACAGAAAGCTGCTATGGGGACGATCAGTGTGTCATCATCACATATGTATGTTCATGTGTCAGCATCAGGGGCCCTTGTCTGTTTTTTGTCTAGAGCTGCTGTCCCTTGTCAATACCATCTGCTTTTAGAGTTTAACGTAACACTTTATTGATCCATCTTGCTAAATCCTCCTTCCGCTTTTGTCTTCAGGGGTCACTGATGTTTCACTTTTCATTTACATTTTGCTTAGAATGC
Source organism: Pempheris klunzingeri (assembly GCF_042242105.1). Classification (NCBI taxonomy): domain Eukaryota; kingdom Metazoa; phylum Chordata; class Actinopteri; order Acropomatiformes; family Pempheridae; genus Pempheris; species Pempheris klunzingeri. Next base: position 18,664,511 of record NC_092014.1, on the reverse strand, counting down.
TATAAAACCACTGATTTCCAGTGTTTCTGCATGCAGCTCAGGATCCATGCAATATAACCCTCACTTCCTTCAGAACTTATTCACAGAGTGGCTGTAAACTGAGCGTCTCAGCCTACTGAATTATGGAACATGTCTAAAGTTGCACAGGGACTTTTTCTTGGAGGCGTGTTTTAGAACATCTTTGAGCATGTGCTCTTCTCTGTGCATCTTGAAAGGTCTTTTCTCACACACAACTCCAACTCCCTAAAAACACCCAATAAAGTGTTTGTACAAAGTGATGAGTGGTAAGTTAACTGTGTTTTCACAGAAAAACAACCGATTGAAAACCAGTCGAGACGCTGAAAAGGTGCTGTGTGTGACTACAGTGCTAGAGTATTTCTGCCTGAGTTATTGTAGCCTCTATTCAAGAGAGGTGTAGTGTTACAGGCTTTTATTTTGTTACAGCCGCTAACTAGTTTTGACATGAGTGTGTAGGTCTTTGTGTGATACTGGCCATACAAAAAAGGCTGCATCAGATTGATTAGCTGGACATTAACTCACCTGTTATGGTGTAAGGGTAGTAGTTCCATGCTTTTTCAGTCACATAGAAGATTTTAGGAACCACTGCTCGAGCCCAGCTAGGTAATTTACTGCAGAGAGACATTGAGACAGACAGAGACACATGAGGACAGAAACTGTGAGCATATAGCATGTGGGGTAAATGGCTTCCGTTATTGCAGCAATCATCACAAACCTGCTCCACCACAAGGAAAATCTGCTCCCAGCAGAGACACTGAAACTGAGGAATGGCGTGAAAAGAACATTTCAAATGCTTTAATTCTGGGGAGATGCAAGACCAATGTGAAAACACAGACCTTGTAGTCCTGGGATTGGTGTGTCTTCGTATTAAAGGATTAAATCTGGGCCCTATTTTTTTTTGTACACATTTTGGGTTCAAAATAACTGATGGGTACAAAAACTTTTGGAATTGGTCCGGTAGATCATGGGGTGTGTGAATGGGCTACAATGGCTGTAATGTAATCCATTTTATGCCGCACCTCTCAAAGCTCTCTCATCAACATATTACACCTTGTGGAAAAACAACACACTGTAGTTCTCTGGGGGTTGTGTACTGGACTACTTATTGGATGAGCGCAGTTTGTTCTTTGAGTTTATGCTGGACAAGAGTCCTAGCCTTGCCATATATGGCATAATGTGCCAATTAGTGAACGTGAAAGCTGGTGCTGGTAGGCACGAGAGGAAAAAAGCGTATTTCCCAACATGTCGAACTATTCCTTTAGTTGCAGCCCTAGACGCAAGAGTTCTCTGACCTCTATCTAAGGCCCTTCTGGCACCTTGGACCTGTATTATCGACCATGTGTTCACTGCTTGTAGAGATACAGTATACTGCCAATACGCACACTCATGGGACTTTGTGTGTGAGTGTGCATGCTTGACATCCTCTGATTTGAATCCTGAACTCTGGCAAGACTATAATTGAGGCTGCATTGAGACCTTATTCATGAAACATGTCAAACACGGTAGTGCACGGGCTTTCTTGTAGACTGCTTTCATCTCCACTTCCTTTGATTGACATGGAATGCAATTTCTTAAGGAGGACAAAAATGGCGCCCACTGCATCGTGACAACTGTGAATAAAAACAGCCTTCGACGGTCACATTGTGTGAATGTTGGCAGGCTCGTTCACCCTCCCTCTCTCCCCCTCCCTCCCAACAAAAGAGACTGACACTCTTCCTACACCCCCATCTGTTGATTTCTCCCATTCCCTCCTTGTTCTTTTAAAGATCTTTGCCAGTAGCTGCTGCGAACGGGCCCACGTTGCCAAGCGTGCAAGCGTGGTGGGTGGCTGCTCTGAGTTTTCGTGCCAAGCGCAGTGTTTGCATTTAGAAAAACACCCTAGTTTAGCTAAACACATTCAAACAAAGGCAACTCTTTATTCAATCATAAAATCAACCGTCCCCTCTCCGATCCTAATGAAGGTTATTGACAGAAAAAGCATGGAATCGATGTTCAGGTCGGATGGGATCAGGCCAAATAGTGAAGTACAGCGCGAGGCAGATTGTGAGGGCTAATGGGGTGGTTGAAGCATGACAGAGCGAGTCCAGATTGACTTCCCTGCTGGTGAATCAGAGCTAAATGTTTAGCTGTTGCAAAGCCAGATGGATAGCAAGTTGAATGGGACAGAACAGTGAGCTATGGCAAAATCCTTAATATAACATGATTAAATTTCGTTTTACTTTACTTGGTGTAATGTCACATATATTAGGTTAATTTACTGAATTTGTTCCACCGGAAATCTAATTATTTTCTGCCTTTACACTGCAAATAACACAGGCTGTATGGGCTGTCCTGTTGGTGTGTTTATCTTCATTAATGTTTTTGCAGTCTGGGGACCAAACCACGAAATAACACGTCGTTTCTTCACTTTTTATGACAGGACTGATATGTTACATGGAAAAATGCAGTTCTCTCGCTCACACACATTAAAAGAAATGAACATTTTATCTTATCAAAATGCCAGCTATTCTAGAAAGGTCAGTGTTTTGTCTTTTTCACCAATTCAAAAACATTTTTGTGCAGCAAAAACACAGCCTTGAGCATCAGTAAAGACAAGTTAATAAAGTGTTTTTAATGATGCTCAAGGCTACTTTTGTTTTTCTTATTCAATACAGAGCAAATCATTTACAAAAACACCTGAAAGGGAGCCCAGCTTATCTGTGTTCGCTCCCTCTGCCTTCTTCCTCTCCTCTCTTCTGAAAGAGCAGAGCTGTGCTGACTCAACATAATTAGTTCCCCGGCATAGCGAATGCTGACACAGGTATTTGTGCTCAAACAAATAGCCTACAGCATCTCTGATCTTCCTCTCTCCGCCTTTGTCTCCTTTCTCTGTCACTTTCTTTTCTTCACATATTCTGCATCATACTCTCTGTCACCTCTCTTTAACTCATGTGGTTCTAGTAAAACTGTGTGTATGGATGGGTCACACATGCACACGCAGTCCACACAGAGGCCCATGCAGTGAGATGAATCAGTATGGGGTGACATGTAACTGTGACGGATAAGTAACTTGCTTGTGCAGTGGTCGAGAAGTGTGTATTAAAGTGTGTGTGTGTGTGTGTGTGTGTGTGTGTAAACCTTGGCAGCTTTATCAAATGGCTAAATGTCATCTTAGCCAGTTGATATGATGATATGCACTACAATGTGTTATTCTACTCCAGTTTTTTTTCCAGCTTTGGGGAAAGTCATGTCTGAGGATCAAATTTGAGCTGAGCTGTTCTTTAAGTAAGAGAGTTCAGAAACAGGAGATTTAGTCCCAGGTGGTGAGCAAGCCTTTAAGACCATGAGCCAAATAGAAATGTATAAAAAGTATATATATACATAATTTAAAAATACCAATTGTTGTTGTGCTTATTGCTGTTGTGTTTAACGTTTGCACGATAGACGAGATATTGTGCTCTATGGTTTTGTGATGCATTTTATCTCAAATCTACTGTTGACAAAGTTTCTGAGTTTCCACAGGTTGCCCTTTGTTTTCAACCATGGGGGCAAATGTTGCTCTCCCCAACTCCTCAGTCCTTCTTCTGTTTTCTAACAAAATATGTCCTGTGGGAAAGAAAATTCTGCCCCAGAAAACCTCAAATATAGAAACTTCCATGAACTGCCAACAGGCTGAACCACAAATGTGTTAACTGAACTGCCAGTAGAGTGTTTGAGTATTCCAGTCCACACACAAATGGCTCACATGTTTGACGCTAAACAAGAAACGATGTGTTTCACTGACCTGTTGAGGTAGACTCGTTTCTCTGTGAACTGCCCTTGGCCGTGCTCCGGGTCTTCATACGGCTCATTCTGGACCACCTCCACCCCTTCCCCTCGATCACTCTGCTCATGGCTGTGTTTACTGATCATGTACAGCTGCCCAATCCGGTACTGGAAGATAAAACAGACACAGACAGGATAAGTTCCCATTATATTGTCTGACAGCAACCACTTCAGGATATAACCTCAAAACTTTAGCACATGGAAGATTTATAGATATGTTGAGAGCCACAATGTTTATAGATCAGGTGAAATTAAGTGTCACTCACCACAAGGTCTATTTAGTGGCTATTTTAGAGCTTTCAATCATATCATATGTTTTCATAAAGCTCCACAACTACTAATCTACTAAATGGACCTTGTGGTGACTTTGTTTCTCAAACTGCTGTTTCCAAAGTCAAAAATGAACCCCTAACCTCAGTTTTTGAGGTGTTTACAGTGTCAAATATTGAGTTACAGCAGTCCACAAATCGAGGTAGAATTGTAACACAAATTTTGCACCACAGTAAACCTACAGTCTCCTTTTTTTAAGTTTGGTTTAGTTTAGTTACAATCAATAAATGTACACATTATATTGTGTAAACTGTGCATGTGTGACATTTAGATACATGAAAGTCCTAATTATTCTAAAAAGAAAAACATGGTTATTTTAGGCAGTGCAACAAAGCCATTCGTGTATACATATTAATTTTCACAAGTTACTAACGACTCTGAAATACATTTCCATGCGATAGTTTCAGCAGAAAAAAATAACACCCTGTCTAATCATCATAAAACATATCCCACCTGCATCCTCTCATTCTTCAGACCAATATTGGCTTGTTTGTTATCACACAACAATGCTGACGGGAACAGGAGGTCAGGACAGGACTAACAATACAAACATTGATAACAGTAAAAGACTCACAATCGTAGAATATCTAAGTGTCACTACCGTGTGCAGCCTTCAAACACCGGCTCACCATGAACTGAAAAGCAAACCTTACACATAATGTGATGTTATTCACACTGTGCTCAATGTGTCATCTTTTAGCATTTGTGAAAGCAGCGTTTTATACTATGAAGCAATTCCTCTGGTTCAATAATAAGCAATGAGATACCTTCACTGTTTGAGAATATAAATGACAAGGTCAGACTGTCTTTAATCATGGATAAAACTTCAGGGCTCAGTAACAATGTTTAATCTAATTCTACATTGGTTGCTTCTTTATTTCTGCCCTGAGGCTAAAAGAAAGTGGGGAGACTGTACTCCTCTACAAGGTAAATAGCAGATGTTTGGGTGAGTTTCACCATGACTTGTCTGTCTGCTTGGCCCTGAGTCAACACTCATTCTTTATTTATTGCCTTACTTTCCAGACTTAGTTGAGAAAAAGGTCAGAAAACAAAGTAAAGTCATGTCGGCTTCTGCAGCAATAATGCATCTTCAATAAAAGGCCAGACTAACAGTTGGTTCCTGGCTAAGCTGCTTTTGTTTTAATGACCATGACTCTGTGGAATTTGTACACGCTGAACCGTGTTCAGTTAATTAAATACTCTGGCCATGCTCACATGTTCACTCTGTTCTAGCAGTAAACTGTGGCTTGACTGACTGAAGGCAGCACTTGTATCTGCTTTTGATCTTTAATCTTCATATTCTAAATCCAAAGCTTCTGTTGGTGACAAAAGACCCAGAAAGGAGCTGGAAAGATATGGAAATGACTGAATGATTTCAAAGAGGGAGAAAAAGAGCTGACTTGAGAGGGAGAGACTGAGGAGCATCAAAGGAGGGCAAGTTGAGGAGTTTTAATGAGAAGGAGGGGCCAAAATTAAATCAAAGACAGCGAAAAGGAACATGACTGGAAATTTCTGACGACAGATTGCAAGTAACAGAGGAAAAATAAGGCACTGACGCCAAGAAAAAGATGACTTCTTCTCTCTGTGCTCCTCTCCTCAGTTTAAAATGAAATCTCAGAAGTGAGAATACTGTAATGAAGGAGAGATATATCAACTGTATTCCCCTGGATTCAACACTTCCTCTCTCCCTGACCTTTACCTGTCACGGCTGTTGGCTGAGCTGTGAAATGCCGTCAGGGTAAAATGTAAGGTGCCCACCCAAAGTAGCTCTAAGGGGGGGTGGGGGAGCTCAAAATGGGGTCAGCACCTAGATGATATTGCAAATCTCTCATGGATACACACATTTTACAGGTATGCCTTTAAAAAAATGAAACAATTATGTACAGCCCCTCAAGTCATTAGATCTAGCCTGATGGACGGATGCAAAACCAAGCAGCTGTAACAGATACTTTCATGGGGGATTTGCATAGTGGGGGCATCTGCAGCTTCCAGAAAGCCAGTTTTAATGCTTGCAGAGGAATAAGCATCCAAAATAGAGGAAAATAAAGTTAAAACAGCGTATTCCAGTTTAATCTAGCTGAATAATTCAAAGATCACAACTTCCAGCTACATTAACAAAGCAAAGCAGTAAAATCAACATATTTGGTCTGATACAGTATATGACCACTTCACCATAATTATGTCAGAGTGGATGCATGAAGGTTAAATGTGCAGACATTACTATGTTATGATCTTTTCTGAGCAATGGAATGTGGATACTACGTTTAATACTATCCATTTGTCCAATTAACTAATATTCCAGTGGAAACAAACGAACATTTCCAGTTATCTTTCTTAGATATTTACCATACGGGTACATTCCCTGTATCAAATATAGTCTGTGACAACAGTGTTCTGTTGTTGGTGGTGACAGTCATAGCTTCAGACATGGCAGTGTAATCATTTGAAGAATAGACCGCCACAATAAAATGGCTTTAATATGCTGTGGGACAAGGGCAATGAATTAGAATAGCTTTTGATTTATCCGGATTAATTTAAGTATGGCGCAGGAAATGAAAATCATTTGAAATGAAAAGCATTTCATATACCCTTTCCCTGTCGGTTTAAGTCTTGCCAATAAAAGGAAGATTCCACAGCTTGGTGTTTTGTTGGAATCTAAAACAAGCAGTTAATCAAGGAGACGACTCTATTCAAACCCGGGTCTGAGAGTATTTGGAATTTACTCTCTCGCAACATAGGAACTACTCATCAATGTAATGCCCTTGAACATTAAAGTCAGCAAGCAATGAATGCTGCATAAAATACCACCAACCACCTGATAAAACCTACACACACATTCCAGAGCTATACATCTACAAACATCTACGTCATTATGCGCGCAATTTATGCATTAAAAGGTCACAAGCCCAGCTGCAGCACCTTGGCTCTCTCCGCATCCTCTGTAGTACTGCAGACTAGTTTCACTGTGAAAGGGCAGCAATGACTCACTTCCTCTGTATCTGTTCGCTCAAAGCCCCCCCACTCCAGACAATAGTATATGTGCAAGATTGCGGTGTTAGAAAAGAACACACACTTAAAGACAAATAAACACACACAAACACACAGAACATCAGGCCTAAAGAAAGCTGTCAGAGAGCCAGACACAGAAGCTGGTTAAGATCAGAGATGAACAGTTATTAGAAGGTTTGGCTGACCTCTGCCACAGTGAAGATGTTATAAAAATTGTTTTCTTTTTTCGGCATTTTTTCCCCCCACTGTGCAGCATGTTTTACAGGTGTTTTGGCTTTGAATTGCAGGCAAAACAACTAATAGGTTAATTGATTAGTCAAACAACAGTAAATTCAACTGCAACTATTTTTATCTAATTGACCTATGAAATCCTAAGAAATAGTCCAATATTTTGGAAAACATACTTTCTTTCTGATAGTCAGATTAGGAGACATCTACCACTGTCATGTCTGTGATCTGACTAACTTGGTTAGTTAGAATGGTTGTCTGTCTCCATGTGCTCTGATCTCAATGGCAGCTGGATTGGCCACATCTCACTCTTTACCTGCTAAATGCTCTGCAGTGTTAATGCAGCTAATTTCTAGCTTCGTCCGTTACCAATTTGATGCCCAGCAAAAAGCATGCAAAGGGCTTTTGGCATGTTTTCCCTGAAAACAGCATAGAAAACTGAAAAAATTAGCTGAGAGAAACTATAAAGTTTCGTAGGGCAATTGCTAAGTCAGGCTATAATTCTCTGTGGATTCATTCATAACAGCAAGCGACCCTTTCACATACAAGTAGCCACGTCATCCATTGTTAATAGCAAATTATTAATTATAGAAGCTTTAACAGCCACTTGCTGTTGGAATTTCCTAAATCAACTTGAGCAGCAGTGGAGCAGAACCAACCAGCCACTAAAAAAGTTCAGTAAAAGTTGGTAAGTGCAGTGCTGTCATGCTGCAAGATTATGAAATGCATCAAGCAAAAGAGCATTTTAAGGACTTACAGTACACCTAAAGGACATTTTGAGCATTAGCAGGATCCTGAAATGACCCAAACACAGTGTAAGGCTCTGTACAGCACAGCCAGTACTGCAGTACTGAAATGAAAGTCCAATCTTCATGCGTTATCCAACACTGATACAGGAACAGCCCCGTGTTTTGCTGATCAGACTTGTGTGCCTTAGGCTGTGCTCACATTACGCAAGTTTTAAAATCCTAACTGATTTTGAAACCTGGATGCATCAAACAAAAGACTCCTCACAGATGTTCTATCCTACTACAAATTTGAAAATAATGTTGTTCCACACACTACAGGATATTATTAAGATTATCGTGCCAGAGGGAGCAATGCTTCACCTCGCGTGATCTCAACGTGGAAGCAGATGTAAATACAATAGACTGATGTGGTGCAACTTGCTTTTGTTGGTGCTTTGCAATGAGAAAAAACAAAAGCTAGGAGACTAAAGGAGTCTGGGCGAAAAGATGGCTGGGGAGGCGCGCTCAACACGGGTTGTCTGTACTTCAGCGAGAACTGGGGTTGTGTTTTAACAGTTTTAACATCCGTCAAAACTAGTATGCTAGCTACCGTTACCCCTGGGATGTTCACCGCTGCTTGGTGATACCATCAGCTGCTCCTTGTAGTCTTATCTCTTAAATCCTAAATATCAAACATGTTTGAAATGATCTCCCAATGAGTCTGTGAGCAGATCTGGGAGGCTTCGAATTGGCTCTGTGAACATAACTCACATTACCAGAAAATCTGGGCCGAACATAAGTATTGACCAGATTTCTCCTCTGACTGTCGGGAGGGGTGAATTGGGGATAAATCGGCCCTCCTGACTCCTGTAGTGTGAGCCCAGCTTTAGTTAATTAATTAATTGATAGTCAAAGTAATGTGTTCACTTCTGTGAGAGTTGAGTCAGTCACAATAAATTAATCACATGAAATGTCGAGAAGATCAGCACTGAAAATGTATGCGAAGTAAAATATGCACGAATCCAAACATGATAGAGCTGTATTAGGAGAGCTTTATGTAATTCTGTGTTTAAAATGGAAAAAGCCCTCTGCCCATTTGTGTGTTCATTTATTAATGCAGCATGCATGAGCTGAGGTTATTACATTACCCCTCTTATCCTGTACAGAGCAACAGCCAGAACAAAATCACATGACATGTTCTTTTTGCACCACGTTCTGTTGATTCAGTCCTTTCTAAACTGCAGCCACATTAATAAAAATTCACCTTTTCAATGAAGTCTCGAAAGCAAAGACGGCGTTTCTAAAAACAGCTCCGGGCTGTGGTGAGTGAGAGCCTCCCAGGTTAAGAGCTACAGTAAATAATGCAGACGCTCTCCATCCCTCGTCTTCATGCCACACACAAAATGAGGGAGATGAGTGGTGTGGAATGAAAGACACTGAGGCAGAGGACAAGCTGAGGAGGACAAGGGTGTTTTTTTTGAGTCCTTTGCTCGTGAGTAAGGACAAAGTTTCAGGAAATGAGAGGGAGGTACAGACGGAAAGACAAAGAGTTGTGGAACAGGGTTACAGAGGCAGTAAAGTGTGACATCAGCCTAATATAATGTCCGTTTAGACAAGAGATGTCCTTTTCCCTTTGCTTTGTATTAATGAGCTGCAGTGGTCATCAACTTCTAAAAATATCAAGGACATGCGTAAATAATCTAGGCCTCTTATGAGGGCCAGTTGCGATTATCTGAAATGTTTGAGGACACCATGATGAACATGCTTGACCGTGAATAGGCCAAAACAAACCGCACCATATTAGGGAAGGTTTGCACAACAAATAAAAGCTTGTACTGGCTGCTTGAATAGCCCTGTTATTTTCCCCTCTTGAAGCAAAACAGGCAATCACTTCAGAGAACGCTGCAGCACTGAAGTAGTACTCACTCTGTCTCTTGTCTGGAATCTTCACAGCGTGATCGATCATTTAGCTTCATGACGCAGCCAGCACAAAGAGGCCAGTATTTGCCTCGTCTTTATTCGATTTGTCTGATGACAAGGCACTCTGGTTTGTTGTTGCTCATTAATCAATGTCAATGAACTACAGTGTGTTGTCATCATCAACCCCTGTTACAAGGTTCCGGACGAGGTCACTGAAACCCAAATCCACACGCATTGAAAGCCGGTTCACAAATTATAACCAATTCCTGCTACCCACAAGCAGCCCCTGAACAATTTGCCTTTTCCACATTTCGAAACACCATATGTAATACTGTGTGAGCCATTGATTTTAAGATCTTGGTGTGTGTAATCTCACGCACTCAAACACATCATTGCCCTTGGTGTTTTTACACTGCGCAGATACAACAGGTGGCACAGAGACTCACTAGTTGCTGCTTAGACAGCCTGTAATCCTGCTAGGTGAGCGCAACTCAGATGATATTATTCAAATGACACAGGGCCTCATGCATAAATGTTTCCATGCCTCAAATCTCTTAAATTCATCATTAGCACAATAGACGCCTCTAAATTGCTATACAAGGCTAAATATCCTGCCCCATTTGTGAACACATTGTGAAGTTTCACAAAAATGCCAAACAAGAAAAAAGTAAGAATTTCAAACTGTGCTGATGTAAGCAAATAAAAAAGCAACAAATTTAGCACTGTTGGTCATGGTATTAGAGGACCTGAAAATTAAAATGCAACTATATAATATTAGCATTGCTGCCACTGTGTCATCAGAGCAGTGCCATACTGTGACAGAAATATGCAACATTAAGTTTGATTAAAAAAAAACTTTAAAGAACAAGGTGGTTGATGACTTAGATGAGTGTCCGTTACACTGTCAGGCGTAATTCATGTTCTTAAGTATGATGGAGGTTGATCCTGGACATCTAAAATAGCTAAAATATAAAACAAAAGTCTAGTTTTCTCTTCGAGCATTTGAATTACAATATGCTTAAAGGTTATTGTGGATTCTTTTTTGCTCAGTGACACCAAGAATTAGCTGCCTACTCCAGCTTAAAGAACAAATCTGTTCCTACAAGTGGCTCTTGCATGAGGCACGCTGTTCTGAGCAGCCCAGATTGTTGAATAAAGAAATGTTCCAGATTTCAAATACACCACCCACAGTAAAATATGACAGTATGCCTGGATTGGGTAAAACTGCAGTGTCTCTGGATGGTTTTCAGTAAAATAAATCAAAACTGATTTAAAAAGAGATCATCTATGCGCATTTTTAAGCATAAAAACAGTTGATCTTTGGATTCAAAAACCTTCTAATACTAACTTGCACTCAGCATGTCTGGGACTTTTATTAGAAAAAAGATCACACCTCAATCATTTTTTCGATTTTTCAATCCAGTTCATTTTCATCCAATTAACTTTTGCCAACCTAAAGTGCTTTTATCTTATTCCTTATATTATTGCCATAACCATTGGTTAATTCCCTGCAATCACAACAGAACCCTCCCCACAAACAGTCCCATTCATTAACAGAAAAGAAAGAAAAAAAAAAACTTTGTACAGCTGCTCACACTTCCAAAGGCCTAAAAAGGTCTACACTAGTTGCCTGAGAGTCAGACGTACTGTTGGACTGGAGTAACACAATATGAATAAACAACATTGCAGCATTAAGCTGTATCAAATCAATATGTGGTCTATCTGGACTCCATCAGCATTTCTGTGCAGTCGATAATGCTACAGCACCACCATCAAGAAAGTGGAGTAGGGGGCGAAGGAGGGGGACAAGAATGGTGTGTGTGTGTGTGTGTGTGTGTGTGTGTGTGTGTGTATATGTAAAGAAATGAATAATCAGCAGACAGAGAGGAGAACACAGGAGGAAGACAGCAGGAAGGAAAGAAACAGCAGAAAGGGAGAGGAGGAGTTATGATTAGCAGGATGCACATCGCTCTATATCACCGCATTTCCAGGCCTCAGTGCACAGATGCTGGGGAGAGGGAACTGAAATGAATGAGAGCAATAAAGCAAGACAGGCAAGAATGGATAGAGGAAAGAGTAGAATAATTTTCTGTCCATTGAGAGATGATCTTGCTCGTTATTCTGTGCAAGAAAGATTTGGAGGCCTTACGTGCTCCACTGACAGACTCCTGCTGATGGAAGTGTTTCAGTTTGGCTTTTGATTGGATGTGGAAATGTGACCTTGGAGGGGAGGCAAACACTTAGCCTCATTTGCAACCAATGAATCAGTTCAGCAAGAAAAACTTAGGTTCAGTCAGGAATCTTGGAGGAAACAGGTACGTGTAAGTAAAGATAAACATCATCTTTTATACAACCTAAAAGCCATTAAATTATTAGATTTGTTTTACTCGCTCAAAATACACTTTGCTTTATCAAATACAGCTAATGGGTTAATTAAACTGAGGGCAAATTTGTTTTATAGGTGGCAATTACATTTCCAATCACAAATGAGATACACTGTGATCCATCATAGGCTGTATTAAGTAGGGCATGTATTAAGACTAGCTAATGTTAAAGTTCCCACCAGAAGGAGACAATGAAGCCCCAAGGAACTGGCTAGATTTTGCCAAATAAAGAAAGATGACAATGTTCCTCTACACAAGATCACTCATCTCTATTCAGCTTCTATCACCTTTCAACATAACCTTGGCACCGAGAGGTCGTTGACATCAGCCAAAGACTCTTATGAACAACAGAAGGATCAGTCAGGACATAATTGACCTTCAGTCAAACAGCACTGCCCCTCAGCAGCCAGGTCAGCATACCTCACTATTTGAATGTCAATGTGAAGCAATAGCTACACCAACACTCTGCAGGCTAACTCTGGGAGAACAAAGGCAGCTCAACAGGGAGACCACTTTGTGTTTTGCAGGTACTGAAACACTGACAACTTTGGGGGGGGGGGGGGGGGGGAGCTTTCTGGGCCCAGAGCTCATGTGATTTTAATTGCTCTATTTCTGTCTGAAAGAGTGAAATGGCTATGGAGATGACAGCAAAAGTATAAAAATAATCCTCGGCTCACAGTTTGTATAAATGAGCTTGGTGTGCTTTCCTTGGTTACCAAGTGAATGAATCTGTGTGGGCAGCATGTATGTACATAGTGCTATTATGGTCACACACTGAGGACCTGTGGTAGCACAAGCAGAAAGGAGGGCTATTCTTTTATTAATGGCTATTGAAAAACCATTACCTGAGGAGCTTCTTGCTCATAGTGTTTATTAATAATAAGGAATAAGGATGCCCACCTCCAGTTGGTATCTATCACCTAAAAAGTACCCACCCAGTGAATGTGGACCACCTCCACTTTTCTGCCTGGCGATATTATTACTACAAAGTGCTAAGATAACAATCAGTTGATGAGATACCAACTGGGGCTTGATCTCTCTCCAAAATACGTCATGGGGCCACGATTGATACTTGTGCAAATGATTAAATAAAGTTCTAGGGAAATCCTAAACATCACATACTAGGAAAATCCTGGTATTTTATTACTTCTCTCCCCCCCTCTCACCTCCACAAACACTCTGCCCTTCATACTGATGGATGGCTGCATTAGCAAAGCGATAGTGGCGTGAGTAATGGAGGCTGGTGATGGGAATGTGGACAGAGGTGCAATATTGGACCAGGCTGAGTTGACCAATATCAGGAAACAACGGGGAGGAAACGTGAGAAGAATAATGCCTCTTTCACTGTTAGAAACCACCAACAGTTCCTAATGATTATAGTTTATTTTCTTGCATTCAAACATAGGTTTCCAGTTTGTAAAAATTCTAATTATTATAATGTATGTTGGAGTTAAGTGACTGTTTATTCCTTCATCTTGTAATTCGGACACATAAGTAGCAGAGAAATCCCTTTAAAAAGATAATGGCAGTGAATGCTTTATTCACTAGCTGATTTTTCCCCATGTGACAAACTGGCACTAGCAGGTGATTCCTGAGTAAATGGAGAGTAGACTGGGTGACCTTGATAAAATGGTAATTGCTTCAAACATCCTAATCATGTATTGCTTAACGCTGTCAGTTTCTATTCCAACAGCACACTAATCTTCCACTGCTTCTCACTCTGAAAAGAAAAAAATAACCTTTTCTCTTTCTCAATAAAAGCAGGTGTGACAATGCACATTTCAGATAATGAGTTTAAATGGTTTATTTATCTTAAGTAGTATGAGTCTTTCAACCTATGAAGGGACACCTAACCCTTCAGTTTATCTGAAAAATTTTAAATCATTAAATTTGAGGAAGAGAATATACTCCTTGATAATGCATGTTTGGAACGCAGTCTTTCCTACACACACACCTAAATGTATACATACACACACACACACACACACACAGAGTTCTGTGCACATTTAATCAACTGGGCAGCCGTTTGCAGAGCACTGGGCTGCTCTCTCCAGATAAGATTATCCTTCAGCTGTAGGCTTGACAGTCAATAGGTGGACTAGGGGTGTAATTAGTGCATGCATGTATGAAGGCAAGACAGAGTGGAGAGAAAGGCCAAATGAAAAAGACAGCAAAAAAGATGGTAAAGATAAAGATTGAGTGAGTGAGAGAAGAAAAGACAAGCTATCGGTGTTGCCCAGCCTGTCCAATCTGAGCTCCATAAACACAAGAAAGTGACGTGCGAGGCAGAGAAACATCAGCAGTACATCTCCGTCCGATCCTCCACAAGAAGCTCTCTCACCTTCCCTGTTGTCTTTTCTGTGGGTCCAATGAGTTGCCTGAGGGGGAATTTAAAATTTAAATTTAAAATGAGATTTAACTGGGAGGGTCATCACTGCTGGAAGCTAGGAGATAGGAGCTACGAAGTCGTCGACTCACAAATGAATGTCAAAACTTTGGCGCTTTAATTGTGGTGACTAATCTCATGCACAGGAAGTCAAGTGTGAATTTTCACATTACAGTATTCGGCATGTGTTTAATAAGACACATAGTTTTGTTTTGGACTGTCGCGACTGTGCGTTTCGTACAGGCCGATAACATATAACAAAGAAATGCACTACTTTTTATACAGCAATATGGAATCTGACCGTATATATAGATTTTTTTTTTTTGGACCATAGCGGTGGACCCACAGCCATCCTGACATCCACAGCACAGACAAATCCAATTTGTTAAAAATGTTAGCATGTTCCACCATTGTCTTTGTATTGGATTCAGGCTAAATATTGTCTAATATCTTAATGTGACTAAATATCCACACATTACCTGAAGTGAAAGGGCAAATATAGTAATGCTCCTCACAAATAGAAAATACTGAATCCAGTTTGATCCCACAGATAATTGTTCCTTGTTAATATTAATACAAACGTGCCCAACAAGATTTTTAAGGCCAAACAACCACTGAAATACCACATTTAAATGGGAAATATACAAAAGAAAAGCTGATGTCAATTGTTGTATATTGATTCTGATGGCTGCTCCCTTGACCTTTAAGTGAAACAAACGGTGCTGAGGTGTCCACCTGTGACTCAACCTGATACCTGTCAGCTTCAAGTTCCTGCTAATGTGGGATAAAGTGCTGGCCAGCTGAGGCATACACCCGGGACGCACGCCTCCTCACCTGAACTATTATTATTCATCATATCATCACACATGCAGACAGGCCTGTGCACACGCAGATGACGCTCAGTGCACATTTATATACACAAATCCAATGCCAGAGACACTTCAATGGATGTTTTCCTGTGTCTAAGATGATCACGACAACGTGAGGAAAAGAAAGTGCTGGAAAGAGAAATCAATTCTTGACTAAGTGTGTGAGTAAGATCAGTCAGTTATTAAAACGTGAAAATAAAAGACTGAGAGGTCTCATTAGTCATAATTATACTGTGGTCATGGAAAGTGTTTGATTCTGATTCAAGTGTGGATTATTTTCAGATAATTGCACTGCTCTGACGTAGTATCCAGATCATCACTCTGAATTGTCATGCACAGGCATGTGGATGCAGGTTGGTAATGCTACATAGACAACAAGTAATCTATTACTGGAAGCACTGGGAGCACAAGACGAGGCATTAAAGACCTGCCAGACTACTTGGTTGATACTTCCACATTACAATTTCCCTCAACACCGAATTCAAATGCCGGCTTGTCAGGATGATGTTACTCTTGTCTGTAGTGAAAAATGCTTGTAACAGTAGAGGAAGTCGAGTCAAATCCCCAGTCTGTATGAAGCTGGGCTGAAACCCAGTTAGCTGTTGGCATTGAGGTGAAGGTCATGGTAGTGTGCTATGAATTGCAGATCGGCGCTCACAGCTGCTGCAGCCTGTGTGCGTGTGTGTGTGTGTGTGTGTCACAAGAGAGTGGTGTGAAGAGCACTCAGTAACATGCCATCATGTTGTGTCTGTGTGTGTGTGTGTGTGTGGTGTTTGGAGCGGGGTGAAGGGGGGCAGAACATATGCTCAATGTTCCGTGTGTCATTGGCTTTGTCTTTTCTCCTGCTGTCCTTAAACACCGACTAAAACACTCAACACCTTTTTCCCCTCACCCACCTTTACACAACAGCAGCAGCAGCAGCAGCAGCAGCAGCAGCACTGTCACTTATCACTTATCTCCGGCACATCCTCCACACTACATTGTAGTTTTGTCTCCACCAGCCCTTAATGACACAGAATTTGGCACATTTTCACAGTTTGAGTGATTATTTAATTAACTGTATTCATTAACCGAAAATTGAGTCTGCAATCAGAACAATTAATTCATGCCAACCCACGTCTGCTAAAAAAAGACGGATGTGGAAGGCCTTTGGGAAAGACATGAATGAGGTAAGCGGTAGGTCAAAGCAGCGTAATTAATAGCCTGCTGCTATCAAACTGCATGTGGGATTCAATGTCATTGCTGAAAAGAATATAATATCGCATTTGTCAAAAGATACATTTTATTTAACAGTTTTGCTTTTTCAAATGCAGAAAGTCAGTCAGTCAGCTTGATGCTGAAAAAAAGACATCCTGCTGACACTGTTGGCTTCCACGTGGCTTCTGGATTTTTATTTTGCTTTAAAACTAGCATTGTAAAGACACATCACGATGATATCGTGATACAAAAATGTCTAGATGCTGTTGTGGGACTGTGACATCTATCACAGTATCAAGTATTACATGATTACATGCATGGTAAACAAATTCCACTGCACAGCTTTTACCTGGAAAGTTTTGCCAGTGCCTGACGGCTGTATATGGACAACGCTTAGTATCGGACTGTATGCCAACGCTGTTAAAATGAAGTTGGGTATGTCTGTAGAAACACATCGTTTAAAACAGCAAATACGTACAGCAAGACCTTCTCCCCACAGCAATCAGACAGCCTCTCGCTGCACATTCAGTGTGCCAAAGTAATAAGTGATGCTATAAAAGTGTTTATCACTGCCAATATGCAGACATACTCAGACATAAGCATATGGTGAAAGTGTTGGACTTCTATTATGATTTAAATTGAATTTCTTTATTGAAACAGTTACATAAGACAGCTAATTTAAGACAGCTACAGTCCACAATTACAAACATGCCACGTGGACCAAAGGTTGTAATAAAAAATAAAGCTTACAGTGGTTATAGGTTATGGTTAGGGGTAGCAGACATCACCTGGCAGAGATATGCACTCCACTTAGTGCACTTTTGTAAATATCTTATGGTGGACTTTTACAGAGTTAATATTATACTGTGAGTTTTTAACAGCAGTCCCACAACATTTTACCTTCAGGAGCACCTAACAAGCTCTGCATGAAAGGGACAGATGCAACCGAAGGGAAGGTCAGAGTGGATCTGAAATCCAAAGCAAGCTCATCAGTGAAAGTTAAATAATTCGGGAGAAAATGGGAAATGTTTTAAGTGATTAATTAATGAATTCTCTCATGACCATGAAACAATATACCAAGTGCAAAGACTCATTATCATCAAAAGCGCCACTATAAACTCAAATGAACACACTCAAACATGATTTCCCCGCTGTCGTTTTAAAACTGCCGCCCTTATATTCGTTACATGCTCTGTATGTGTCAGTGGTTCCCAACAAGAGGGTTGGGACCCCCATAAGATAAATACAGATAAATGTGAGAGGGTCACAAGATGCGAAATGTAAGATAACAGGTGGGTGAAGTTGAAAACTGCTGCACAATGTCAAGTTAATCTTTTCATGTCATGTTAATCCTGTATATTCCAATTGTACTACATTATAGAACAGTTTTATACTGAACACGTTGACATGACAACATTAGACATACCATATTTTCTATATTACAACCTTCCCTACAGGAGTTAAGTGAAGCCGTCGCTCTGGGACAGCACAAACTCAGAGGTTGTTACTGGAAATCATCTCATGATGAGCGCTCTCACAATGACTCACCTTCATGAAAACATTTTTAATTGAAATCTTTAATTGAAGGGGCGACGACGATAATTCCTGGTTATGATTTAGGCATGGGTGCTGGTGAATTATGATTCAAGAGGAATGTGTAAATGGAGAATAGCCTAAAAACTTTTATACATGGCTCCAATTTGGGAAGGTGTTTGATTTTTAATATCATAGGGAGACGTGAAAAGAGGAAAGAAAAGCAGAGGGGGAGCAGAGCCCCGAGCACATTAAAAATAAAAATGGATACGAGGACAGGGGGAGGCAGAACGTAATAAAAAGAAGGAGGGAGCAGAGAGAAGAGAGAACAGAGACAAGGAGAGAGGGAGATGATGGAAGAGAGAATAAGTGATGAAAAGGCCTATTAGTGATGGAGAGAAAGGGAACTTAAAAGACACATGGTAAGAAAGAAAGAGAATAATGAGAGGTAAGAAAGTAAGTCGGAGGAGAATGAGACAGTGAAGAAGAGGATGATTAGAGCCGAAACAAGGACATGGGAAAAGACAGAGAGAAAGGGGGAAAGGCTGAATAAAGCACAAGGGTGATGTAAAAAAAGAGAGAACTGAACCAAGAAGGAGGAAGAGGATGGCCCCTGACTCAGTCGATCCTCCCTGCCTTGTCCCTGCTCACCAACACAGGGACTGTAAATCCCCCCCGAAACTTGAGAGGACGTAAACACACCATTAGCCCTGCTACACACACACACACACACACACACACACACACAAACACACACACACACACACACACACACACACAGGTGTGAATGTGCAGACATGCTCACCTTGGTGGTACACACATACAAACCAGCGTGCATGCCTGAGAGAAACAGAACATACAGTACATACATACATACACACACACACACACACACACACACACACCAAGGACAATGCTAATGCACAGACTCTGAATACATTGACTTTTACTTCATTGCTACTCTCCCCTTTTTGTAAATAGGACAGAGACCTTGTCCTCATTATAAAACATTGTCCATCCACCTCTATGGGTGAAATGAGGCACCAGATCAGAACACACAGTGTGTCCGCCAATCAGCAATACACACTCTGAGCACATCGTTCCCTGCTTCCCTGTTTCCAACTGAGTTCTACTCGAGTCACTTTGCACTTTTCTCCTTTTTGTATTTTTCAGTCTTGAGACACAGAGTGAGGATCGCCTGGTGTTTAAAAGCAAAGAGTTCAGCTTTAACTTTGGATCCTTTCTTTTCTGTAGCTTATGTGTCATTGTGAAGGTGACGTCACTTCACACATTCAGTTTGTTTCCTTATGATGATGAAAAGTTGAAGATCCTCAATTTTTGAGGCAGATGACACTGATATTTGAGGGTTCCCATAATCATCAAATAACAATATAACATTTGCTAAAGAAAGCTTCTACAAGAATTGTCAGCAAGTGCGATATTTTTTTACAGTTACAGTTTTTAGCGTTGTTTGGTGGAGAAACGTTGCAATATACACTGCACTGTATCTTCTTCGGTTAACTGTGAAAAATCACATGTTTTCAATGATTTTCTACCATGACTGGAATATTTAGTTCAATTAGACAACACAAAAACTGGGTCACATGCTGACATATACACTAAGAAATGCACAAAAAGAGGATGTTAAATATGACATTTGATACACATTAGTACACTCACAAAATGATTCTGTTTCGACTTTAGGCGAGTATGTCACTCGCCTAAATCACTTATCGATGAGTAAAACTAGCACTGCTTGTGTGGATTAAGTGTTGAAAGAGCTTTAGGGTTTAATATATGAGGAGAAATGTATAAACTACTCCCCCCCCCCCCAACTTGGATCACTCCAAGAACGGTATATTCCAGCCTAACTGATTTCAAGCTGTGTTAATAGTCACATATTAAGCACTGCAAACACCAATGTTGAAATGTGTCCTTTGTGCAAATGGAAAAGAAATGTCACTCAACCCAATGACTAGCAGAACTCCGAAACCTGTGACTTACAGGATGGCAGCAAAAGCGGCAACTAGTGGACACCGAGTCCCATTAAAGAGCCATAAAGCCCGGTGAAGAGGATTAAGGAGGAGAAGCAACTGAACGAAGTGCCTTCGGTGTCATTAAGTTCTTCCCTGCTTTTATACTAGCAGACACCACTCACCACACTCTGCTCAGTTCTATCTGTCTACATCGCATTCTCTCTCCTAACTATAATTGTGTCTTCTGCCGTCTGTCACTTTATTCACTCCTCAAACATATACTTTCGCTTTCACCCTCTTTTTTTCTTATCATTTTCCTTTCACTTCCATGCAATGCTCTTGGACTTTCAATCTGTCTTTCATTTTGACACCTTTTCATGCCAAATCACTTAAATTTTCTCTTCCCACTGTCACTGTGACCGCAGATGGTGAGATTTCTTGGAGTTGTGAATCGTGTAGTGAATAAGGAGAATGTGTCAAAGTAATTATAGAGTATTTCATTTTTACTATTCATTTGGACTAAATGATTTTTTTCACGCAGCTCTGGTAGGAGATTAGAACTCAAGACGGATGGTATGTCGCATGAGGGGATACATGTGGTCAGTTTAAGCATTCCTATCACCTTTATCTGGCTGCTCATAGGTGCTCACACACACGTGTACACAATGCACACTCAGGCAGTGTTAGTGCAGTGTGACCACAACTGCTGGCAGATAAGAAATGGCTGATGTTGTGTTAACTACAATCACACAGAGTTGGATTATCAATGGCTCAAGTAGCAACAATCCACTTCAGAAATATGGCAACATGAAACATCAAAGCATCACAGATGGAGATGGAACGGAGGCATGTCTGAAAACACAGACGCAACAGGAGCACTGTAACACCCTGCATCGTACAATGAGCCCCGGGCCAATTCAACATCAATCAAATGTGTGCAAGGATCATTCTTATTGGTTATAATGAATAGACATACCAAGAAAAAAGCTGTTATGAGTGAAGCTTCAAAGCTTAAGCAGTGTTGGTGTAGCAACCACCAGCAGTAAGTCAGTTTAGCTTCGCATTGAGGCTGAAAACAGGGAAACGATTTGTGTGGCTCTATCTAAAGTTAACAATATCCACCTAGCAACGCAGTAAGTAACATGTGTTAGTTGTATATCTCTTATTAATCCATACAAAAATCAACGTTTGGTTTTACAGGGGTTATGTGTGGGCTTCCTGGGGTCTCCTCAGGTTGGCTAGCATCCTCACAGTGACAACACGAGAACATCATTTCATCGAACTCTCTCGCAAGAAATCCTATACACCTTTCCCAAAATGTTTACCCATTATGCATTGCATGTAAACCCACTTATGAGCTTCAAGGTCTCAAAACACGTACACAATGACACAGTACACAGATACACAGGTTTTAGGCCTAAAATGATAACAAAAAGTTCAGTTTGAGACACTGTCACCTATTTAATGTCTAAATACTGTAGAATATTTTACAATTTAAAAAATGTTGAATCCACAAGACCATGTGATATGATCAAAAGGTCCAAAGCCGCCACTATATGGACCTTGAGGAGAGATTGTTTGGTTGATAACGGTTTGTCAAGAATGAGTTTTTAAATCTCACTAATGACCATCATTTTACATGTGTGTGTGTGTGTTTTTTGCTCTTGCTGAAGCCAAGCATTGAGTTTACAATCAATAACAAACAAACTCAAAAATTGCCAATGAACCTCGGTATGCCTGCATGTTTCTCTGTTGTTTCCTTGGCTGCACATCACTCAGTGTGCTGTGTGCTCACACAATTCAATTTATGTGTCCTTTGCTGCTGCGCTTTTTCTTCACTTAACAGCTCAGTTGTTCTTGCCGTGTAATGCATGTTGAGGGAATTAATGAGTAAATCAAAGCGGTATAAAACAGGTTCTGTCTGATCTGTACTGAATGTTGTAGGAAGAGATGATTAAAAAAGTAATAGATATGTGTGTGTGTGTGTGTGTGTGTTAATGTTTATGAATCTAACAGCTCCGTGCAGGAGTGCAGGTGAATGGTTTATATCGCACTGGGAGGTTGTGAATGGCGGAGTGAGAGAGTGAGTGAACATAACTTACATGAAAAGGTCAGGATGGGTGAAGGCAGCTTTGATGGGAATCCCCACTGGGGAAGAGTGTGCGTGTGTGCTTGTCAGCGGAAGCAGCAGGGCCACAACTGCACTATTTTTAGCCATGATGGTTGAAGTTTGACTTCATCATCAGGGACAAAGGACAGTCAATTTCCCTGCCTCCTCCTCTCTTCGCCTTCCTCCACCCTCCATGTGTCTTCTCTTCATGTCCTTGTTCTTTTTTAAAAACACCTCTCTCTATTCCCTCCCTCCGTCTCATACTCATGCCTCTGTCTTATCGCCAGCTGAACCTGATATGATTACTTTGATATTTATGAATGAAATCGAGTCGATCAATGGCTTTACATGGACAACAACAACAAAGGTGTAATTAATAACAGTGATGGTGGATGTGTTCCATTTAGGTGTCCCAGTAAGCCATGCCAGTGAGGCTGCATGCACAACACCTGAGCCCTGAAACTGGTTAACATAAATGGAATGCAGCCATTTTTAATGTTGTTCACTACACCTGAATCATTTCTGCTCTTTGCAGTTACCTTGTATCTTTACAGTTTTTACACCTGCCCTCTACACAGGCTCCTCCACATAAGAGTAAAATATAACAGCAGGGTGAACACAGCTGAAACTGATTTAGTCATTTTTACTATCATTATTGATAATAATGATTATCTTGATTAATAAAGCATTTTTATTTGCAGCAGATGTGCGATCCGTGCCATGACAAGTCCGTTTTGGGCAAAAGCTGTACAGTTATGTTTGCACAGTTTAAGCTTTTATTTTCCTTCACAGTACAGTGAATCCTTAAATTTTTAATGAGATTTTCATGACATGTCACACCTCGGAATCGTGCCAAAGGTCCATCAGTGTTCATTAACCAAAATCCAAATCAGAGGGTAGCGATTAATTGCCTACTACACCAGCTAAAGACCCACTTGAGACGCACCCGTGGCAGTACCTAATTGGACCAGCTGTGCAAACACCTGCAGGACAGGGATATTTTAGAACTGGCCACTTTCAGTCCCAAAGAGGTAAATAAAAAAAAGTCAAACTATTGAATTTATATTCTGCTGGATAGAAAATAGCGATGGGGTAGATACCCATCCAACTTCAGTTAATGTCTACAGACAACTCAAGACGGATCGAGTATAATTAGTACAGCTTACATAAGATGTGAACACAACATTAGCTGTGGAAAGCCAAAGCTTTCCCTCCACTTCTCCCGACCTTACTTCACCTCTCTCCTCCGACCCCCGTGGCTTACTCAATAAGAAACTCACAGGTCTGCTGACTAGGCTTATATTTGTCTCTTCCCATTATGTTCTGCCATGTTCCCTCCTTCCCCTCCCCATCTTTGCCTCTCCTCCATCTCATATCCCTTGACGTCAGTGTCACCCTCTCATGACCTGTGCATTACTGATGCAATGTACGTCTGAGCAGCGTGGTGGGCTGTTGCATAATGACAGATAGTGTTACTGTCCACGCTGGTGTAATTCTAAACACACCAATGATTCTCAATGTAACATGACAGCAGTCGCCAGTCAACTGAGGTTGGTTTCTCTCCAGCCGTGCTCACCATCACTCTTCTGGATCAAGCACATTCATTTTAGTGTTATTTTAGAATTAGTTCAGAGTGAGAATAAGGAAAAGACCTTTTTCAAGTGGTCCTCTTGAATTGAATGAAGCGCTTTAGAACAAAAACAAACCATGTAAACACTGAACGGCACTTGCATAATGCTGTATTGATATTCAATAACATATCTGAATTATTTGCAGTTGTGAACTTTATGAACCCAAAAGGATTACAGACGTAAAGAAAAACCAGAAACGAGCCATAACGACTTATCTCTATAGACAAGAGAATCACCCAGCTGATAATGCATCCTTATCACAGCAAGCAGCACATGCAGCCAAGTCTAAATTAATTCAGCTGCTCTCCATGACAGGCGCTTTTTTATACAACAGGACAGCAGTAGACGGACACAGCTGTGCTGAAACACTGTCACACATAAGATGCGAGGACACATGGAGATGATTGAGATGCAACCGCAGCAACTAATGTCTCTGTTCTTGAGGCTGGAACGCACTTCAACTGGCACAGATGTTTAAAAAGGTATTAGACAAGAAGATGACTATTAATCACCTCACCCTTCCAGTTTAAGGTCCACTTTACCTGACCCTTGATGCATATAGTGATGTATTTCTGTAAGGGAAAGGAGGAGGTATGCTTGGATGCACTTTCACTGACCTTACACACATGACCTGGTTCTTTGACTAAGGCTCTGAGAGAGCAAGAGAGAGAGAGATCTTGAGTGGCTGAAACCCTTTAATGGAATCAATTTAACTGTCCATTACACCAAACAGATCGATTCAATCAAAAATATTAATTGCTCTCAAGTGCCTTAAACAACATGTAACTGTTTCCTGAGGGTTTGGTCACGTGCAGTACATTTTAGTTTACCTTGATTTGCACTGGTGGAACATTTTATGTATCCCGTTCATTTTACAGTCACACTGACTAGTTAATGTCTCAAACTCACATGCAGAAAATTTATAGGACAGAGATTTGGCAACTTCACATCCTGCCTGGATCAAAACAAATCTGCTCAAGTTGTTCCAACCTTAACTAGCACAATGGTCTGTCTTGTCTGCACTCTGTTATTTATATTTTCAAGAGGTTCATACCAGGTAGGAACACAAAGAAATAGCTGAACATTATTCCAGAGTACAGTTTGCCCTCGATTTTATTGTGCTCAGAAACTGCTGGCTGCTGCTCAAGCTTCAACATTTGCCTTTAACACCCATAAAACCCTGCTTTCAGACTGGATTAGGTTTTACTCTAAATGAATGCACTGAGGACGGGGAGTTACATTTTTATGTGCCGTGTTGCTATGAAATGCCACCTGAGTTTAAACAGCACCCGCTTTTCCCAGTGAGCTACAGCACTCACTGCTCCAGAGTTCGGATTACTGATGCAAACACACACTGTCAGTTTTACTGGAGCTGATTTAGCTATTGGAAACAACTGCTGGAAAAAAAAAAATCTCCTCGGATATATTCAATCTAATTTTGTGCTCCTACTGTTGTTCAAAGGTGTGTGTGCAGATCTAAGAGTGTAGCATTTGTGCATTTGCTTGCTTTGGTTTTGCTTGCTTGTGCAACTTTGTCCAAATGTGTCCCTGATGCCACATCTATGTAGCTATGCCCAATAAGGGAAAAATGCCACTGCACACTTGTTAAGGCAAATTCACTCACACACACACACAGCCACAGTCACATGGACTTTGTGGCGCTACCAAGGCAACCAAAACACAAGAGCTAATTATAGTCATAGCTGTAGACTCATACTCAGGCACACTCACATAGACAAACACACTGAGCAGTCAGGCAATTTATCTGCAGTGAGCTGTCAATTAATCCATATCCTTACGGGTTTTTATCTCAATGAACATCACGCTTAGGTAAAAATTAACCCACCTGCTCAATCTGATGCTATGTACAGGTGTGTGTGTGTGTGAGTGTTGGGGGAGATTTTACTGGCTGTATGTATGAAGGTCAGAGAGTACGCCTCCCCGTATGTCTTTGTTTTTTTTACTAACAATCCTGATCTGTTTCCATCGTGACACAGGTCCAATCGGGACAAGTGCTGATAATTAGATAGTTTCAAATACTAACACTCACTCTACCAAAACTCCAATTCCTCCCAGAGTGTCAAGCTGCTGTGGTGCAAACAGCACACAGACATGTAAATACTGTTTTTCTCCATTTTCATGAAAGCATGTTCTATGAATAAGATGAAATGAGAACTCGAGTAATAACTGTTAGTTGTGAGCTATCAGCAAAATTGTGCAGTCATTATGTGTTAAAAGATGTCTGTCTATCTTAAGAATACAAACTAATAGTATGTGCATACTAACAATTCATGAAACGCGTCACTAAAACTGAATTATGAACCATCACTGCTATATTGGAGGCATTCTATCTTTTCATTAAGAGCACACTGATGACGTGAATTCAGGTTAAAAATAATTAATTGCAGTTTTAATAAACAAATGTATTTTCCTGTCAAGGAATCAAAGTGTGTAAACCCAATTTGTTACAAAAACACCACAAAATACTGAAAGATGAAAACATATGGTCGAGGCTGATGTCAGAATATGCTGGAGGATATACAACACACACTAAACCGCCTTAGTGACAGAACAAACAGTACTCTCAGTATCTTACAACGGGCCAGAAAATATTTCAATAGTCAGGCTGCTGTAGACATATTCCCTTGGGTGCTGCACCAACAATTACACTGCTCTGTGGTTTGTGGTCTGAAGCTCGCCACAGAAAAGGGAGGACGGAAAAGAAGCTGAAAGCAGCAATTAAATATATAATTAGCCATTCTGTTGCAAAAAAGCAATCAGCTGCAAATTCCTGGATTCTGCTTCAGTAGAGCTGGCCTATTAGAAGATGAACATTTGCTTACATGTATATATCTGCTACTGCATCTCTTTCTCAATGTCTTTATCTCATCTCTCTAAAATCTAAATCCATAGATTGACCTTCTCTGGGTACCCTTTTCAACTTGTGATTAATCTACTTCCATCCCTTAATATCTTCAGGAATTCTTCCTTTTAACGCTCTTTAAACCCTGAGCAGTGACATGCACTGTAAAACAGCTCCTTTCCACTTCACCCTAAAGATAAACATGGAACTTTATTGCCTGCGGGCAGGGTGTTTACTGTTTTTACTCCTCTGCCTCAGTTGGTCAGGTATGTACCCAGTATTTGTCACTTATCTTGATAAATCGACTGCCTTGAAACAGTGTCTAGCCTGAGGCTGTGTTAACTGGCCACTATAGATCAGCGGCAATGAACAGGCTAAAGGGGAACGCTGCCAAACTGTGATTCCCATCTCCAACATCACTAAAAGACCACGTGCACTCACATTTCCATCACACACACATACATGCTCTTGTGGGGATTCTTGAATCCTTAATTTTGAATTCTTGAATTGTTGGGTCTCTCTCTTGATTAAAGAGTTTGGTCTAGACCTGCTCTTTATGGAAAGCATCTTGAGATAAGATTTTTATGAACTGGCGCTATATAAATAAAGATCGATTGATTAATTGATGTACACATACAGTTATATCAGAGCCAGACACAGATTAACAGCCTGCAGTGTATTCTCATTTGTATCTCTTATTTAAATTAGCATATTATAGTATGAGCTGTGGGTAAACAGGATTTGCCTGGATAGAGCGAAAAAACCTGTTCAGACATTTTCTATTATTCTGCAGTGGAGACACCTGCTAGATCATAGCGAGACAGGTGCTGACACTTTAAAGGGTTAAGGTTTAAGACTTTTTGTAGATATGACTGATGGTAGGCAGAATCTCACCTTTTGTATTCTTTAAGCAGATGTTTATGTCTACATTTAGTCTACATTTCAGTGTTTCTTGATACCAGTGCATGCTGGTAGATATTCCTGTTAGCATAAGTAATTCCATAAATAAAATGCACACATGCAGGTACAATCAAACTGCACACCGTCTCTCTCCCTCTCGCTCTCTCAGACCCACGCACACACACCATTAACCTCTGGCTGCAGTAAGAAAAAAAAAATCATCTGTGAGGGGGAAAAAAAAGGAATGACGCACTTCACATGACATAGCTGGTTAGCTAGAGGCTAAAAAGGTAGTTGTCAGCATTTCCTACAAGGAAGTGTGTGTGTGTGTGTGTGTGTGTGTGTGTGTGTGTGTGTGTGTGTGTGTGTGTGTGTGTGTGTGTGTGTGTGTGTGTGTGTGTGTGTGTGTGTGCGCCAAGGCCAACCACTTGGGTTGTAAACACACTTCAGTACCTTGGACAGCTACAGTTTCCTCTCAGAGGGAAAGTGGGTGCAGTCATTTATAACCTGTGTTGACACCACATTAACTTCTCCTCACCTGTAAACGAATCACTATTCGCATACTGCAGCACTCTCCAAACCCAATCAGTTTTTCTCATTGAAATGCTTTGTGTGCTTTGCCAGATTCACTGAGTAACTGCAAAACCTGCACATTACCAACAATTATTCATTATGACAAATCTAAAGTGTTCCATTGTGCCTAAATCTCAAAACAATAGAGCCACACTTTCATGTATGCACACATAGAGGCGGCGCAATATGCAGCCCAACATTAATACAACACATTTCTGAATTACAGAGATGTCGGTTTGATTGCAGTGCTATTATCAGACGACCTCCGAGTTCACTGAGAACCAGCAGGTAATTTGCTGTAGATTTGACATGGCAAATGCACAGTGGATTACAACTGTGGATGGATTGATAATAATTAGAGTTACAGAGCCAGCCACTGTGAATTTAATCCTGTTTAAACTGGACTCGAGCCTGACAGTCTCTGATAGGCACAGAGTGCAGATAAACAGCTGCGGGCAAAGAAAAAAAAAAAAAAAAAAAAAAAGGAGAAACGTGAATCCTCCGGCTGCACAATGATGGCACATGTGCTGGGTGAAGTGTAGTAATGCAATTTGAATAACAGATTAAGTGAGTAAGAATATAAGCATGCATAAAAGGATATCTTGTGTTCCCCATTACATTTATCGAAGTTGTGTATCCTGAAGAACCCAGTACGTAATGCAGCCATAAGACTAATTGTGGTCTCACTTTACTTGTAAAACCCTCCCTCTTGTTTTAAGTTACTGTTATTTCTCCTTCCATCTACATAAAGTATCCATATCAGGAGATGTGTGCTGAATTGGTTAATTATTTTAGTCTGCTGATCGCACAATGTTTTTTCACCATTTTGAGATGCCGTCACAATATCCCAATTTGTTGATATTTTTCAGGCTACGCACTTTATTAATCAAAAAAATAATGGACTATTTATTCATCAGTGCAAATAATCATCCATTATTCATCAGCTCTCTAAAGCACATTAAAAAAAACCTTCATCGCAAACCAAGTCCAGGAATACACCAAGCAGCACAAACTGATGGTCTTTGAAGGTGTAAGAGTATCTGTGGGAATGCGAAAAAATACTTGAAATGATTACGGCACACGGTTCCATCCTGTGCGTCTTTGTGAGTGCAGGCACAGAATCTGCTTTGTGTGTAAAGAGCAGGAGGTTTAAAAATAGGTCTGTATGTACGATAACACAGGCCATCTTTCTTTAGCTACACGCTGCGACGCTTAGATCTTCACCGTGGAATCTAACAAGGAAATGTCAGCAGTCATCGCCACTGAGAGAGAGGAAAAAAAAGTGTCTTTGAAATAGATGAGACAGGTGGGGTCTCATCGAGGCAGTGGGTCAAATGGAGATAAAGTTCACGCAGACAGTAACACACAGAACAAGGAGGTCAAGCTCTAGCGCACGGCAGCACGGTATGGACGCACGCAGGAATGCTCAAACAGACATATATTTTATTGAACCACTGAAGGTGACTTAATCAAAATCATTACTTCCTTCCTGTGAAGAGTTTACAATGGATTAACACAGGAACAACAACAACCAGACAGATCTAGTGTTATCCCAGGACTGCATTATCGAAATGCTTAAACCTAGGTTTTTATATGTACCTAAGGAAACTGTTAATTAAGACAAAATAAAAAAACAAAAATTAAAGCCGTTTTAGCTTTAAATAAACTATAAATGACAACCAATGCCAATCTCCACCATTATTAAACTAGAAGCTGAAGCCATTTGATATACAAGGCAAAATAAACCCAATCCTGAATAGGAAATAAGAAAGCCTAAATAAGAAAGCACTTTCTATCCATTCAAATCTGCAATTACAAGTGAAGCGCACTCTTACCCAAATCAGTCAAATGAAAGAATCAGTATTGCGCTCAGGATGGTTACTAATATTCCAGCCGCTGATGACAAATGTAAAATAAAATACTTACATAAATAAAATGCTCGACAACGTGAAAATGAAAAATGCGGATAAAATCACTTTTCTTCTCACCATGACTAAGTGAGAGCGGCAGACCACACAGAAAGGAGCAGAGTAAAAAAAAAAAAAGAGCCAACTCAAGTGCTCTTTCTGGAACAGTTGTATATTTCTCCAACGCTACAGTTTTCAGCTACAAACCCTCTGACCCGCTGCGTGGGTAACGGAGCCACAAACCCATTAGACAGCACAAACAACTCAACAAAGCGTAAGAAATAAAAAGGCCTGAAAACCCAGGAACAGTGGAAGCATAGAAATGAGCTAAGTTGGCACTGTGTCAACATGTGAAGCAAAGCTTTTCCAAATCACCCCTTTCTTTCTTTTGGAACACCACAGTTCTTTCTGGGAAAGCAAAGAATGAACTTGATTTTCCAGGAACTGGCTAATTGGACGTTGATGGTGATGGTGATGGGTAAAGGTCAGAGGTTGGGAGAGGTGCCACAAAGCATGTCTGTACATCAGAGTGAGGACGCACACAAATAGGATAACAGACAGTGTTTGGGGGAAAAAATGTCTGATAAACAGTGAAAAACAAAAGTATGCACACATACATACAAAGACCTTCAGCAACCAAATTAATGACGATCAGCAGGGTTATAGTATGTCAGGAATGTTGAGAACAACATAACAACGTAATTCCCTCATGTTAACTCACCCCTTCTCTCATTTTCCCGTTTTCCAGACATCTCAGTTCTGACTGGGCGCATTGTTTGTGGCCTCATAGCCAACTTAAGTGTGTGTCTCCATGTTATGCGCAGGGGTCCGGGGAGTGAATTATTCAAATAATCTTCCAATAGTTCACAGTGACCATGGAATAGTATTTTTGCTTGAAATGTACATCTCTAGTGTAAACCACCACAAAGAGTGACATTTCATCCATTGAAGGAATGAATCGCCAACAGTCCTGCTGTGATGTGGCCCATATAGAGGCTGAAAGAGAGAGAGAGGGACAGGCGAGGGGCAGTGCCACCGAGCACCGGAATAAATGGATTAAAACGGACTGCAATGGACTTACGCAGCTAAACAGAACTGCATTAAAGGTTTGCAGAGGTTGTTTTTTTCCCCTTAAGGAGTGTAGGTTGGTGCCTGTGAACCGTTTGTTTGCGTTTGTCAGAGAGAGAAAAAAAAAAGATGGCAGCAAGAAGTGTGGCCAGAAATGCAGCCAAGACAAGACATTTCAGTCTTTGTAAATTACTTGAGAGACATTAATTACTTAATGTCTGGCTCTGTGTTCAAAGCCAGCACTAGCGGCACACCCCTTCCACACAAGGAAACATCATCTTAGCTAATCCCAGGTGAGCTATATCTTTGGAGAAGTGAAGCTTTGTGTTTGTAGCGAGAATCTCAATGAGATTCCATTATTAGACTGCTAAACCAGCAGCTAGCCCAGATGTTATGCTGGCTCCTAATTTGAACAGCTCGAACAAATTTGTTTTTTCCCCTCAGAAGCAAGGACAATAGAGGTTAAAAAAAAAGAATCTTTCCAGGCTACATTCGCAGTTACTTGTAAAAACCTAAGGAAACTACCTGCATCAGCCAGTATCTTGAAATTTTCAACCGTCTCTCTTTTGTTTGGTCAACAAGCATAAAGAAGCTGACACATCAAGCCACTCGGACTCTTCAGCAACCAAAATGTCAAACAAACAGCAGCTGGTACCATAGACTGTGGCTGGTACATTATGTTGATTAGCTAAAAAGGCTTCTGTCTGAATGTCCTTGACCTTCTGTCGGTCCGTTTCTGTGGCTAAAAGAAAACTAACCATGTTTTCACAACAGTGTCGCTGACGGGGGCCATTGATACGGGGCCAAACAGGAGGCCGAACATAAGGACCAGACAGGTGAGTAGTCAAAACAGTATTAGAAAGGAGACAGAGCAGATGGAATATGGACATTCAGGGATACACACACTTAGCAGAGACAATGTTGAGCTTTCAAAACACCTGGTGGTGCTTCTCACAGCCAAGCTTGCGGTTTCAAACCAAATGTATTAACTGTGACCTACGCAGGCCACTTACACACACAAACCTGGCTGGATATCTACAAACACACGGCAAAATATGGGCATGGTGCGTCACCTCCAACTGGGCTAAAACATCACAAACAGTGAAAGGAAAGAATTTTTACCACAAACAGAGTGCAATTTCCCACATTTCGCCTCAACTTTTCTGGCCAGTAAACAGACACAAAGACTCCAGTGTGTATACATAAATGAGACAGGAGAGCTTTTTTGTGATTTGAGGCGGGAACCAGAGAATGGTGTATATGTGATTTTGAACAAAACTGTTTCACGGCCAAATTTAGAAATGTATATTTCGAGATTTAGTGACGTCATCATGAGGTCTACAATCAGAGAGCACTTTGATCTGGAGAGATTTCATCTGCGAAGGACTGTGAAAAAACAAATTCAAGTTAAGATTGTTATCCTAAAGTAACTTATCCAATCATATTTGGTCTCAGACTATTTATCTATAGTTGATAATATCCAAGTGTTTAAAGTGAATAAATAAAAACAAAGTGATGCTTCATTTCTCTCTCTCACACACACACACACACACACACACACACACACACACACACACACACACACACACACACACACACACACACACACACACACACACACACACACACACACACACACACACACACACACACACACACACACACACACACACACACACACACACACACACACACAAAAGGCTTTACATGTATGTACCCATGCCCATAGCTGTATGTGCACCCATGACTGATTCTCCAAGATACTGAATCAATCTTTGGCTTCGCAAATCTGATCTTGAATTTAAAAGCAGAGCATCAAAGCCCCGCAGCTACTGCTTTAGTGCACGATTGCAGCACGATAACCACAAAACAAGCCTTTGAAGGCATGTATGTCATTCCTTCATTTGTTTTTTGTCTAATGGACAGGGGAGGGGCTACTGATGTGGTCAATAAAACCTCTCAAGTCTCTTAGCAAACTCAAACACATACATTATTATGGCTACTGCTTAATCTTGTTGTTCTGAACTTCCCAGAATCACTTCTCAAAGCCCACAACTCAGACATACACAAAACTGCCTCATCTGTGAGGGTGCGTTGCAAATGTTGTGTAAAAAAAAGTATATTAGGAGGAGACATTCCAGCATACCAGTTGTCTGGATTTAGCAATCCGACAACAGACATGTTTAAGGGACAAAACAGGGCAAGAATAGCATGAATTGGCAATTTTACTCGTTTTTAAGCTTATAGTAGGAATCTAAGGCTACACTTTAGTTTGGATCAGTCTTTAATCATATATGTCAAGTGAAATGTTGCAAGGTGGTTGTAAAAAGGAAGAACTTGGTTATATGATTAATACAAACAAATGTTTTCTTTTTGTTTGATATGTAACTTTGTATTTGCGTCCTACATATGGTAATTACTTTGTGATTACAAAAAAAACAGTAAAAAAAGGGATATTGTTTTTCCAGCTTTTGTGCATTCCAGGATAGAAATCCCACGTACATACTCTATTTGAGGTCAACTTTCTGTTTGACACCACCTCTCCTTTCCACAAATGACTTCCTTCCAGCTGTCAATGTTGTCAGAACAACTGTAACTCATATCTTTCTCCGTCCCCCCCTTAATTCCTCCTCCTGAATTCCTCTCTTCGTCTGGTCTTCCTTCTTTCTGTCTGTCTTTCTCCACATGTCTTCACTTGGAGCAGTGAAGAAGGGGGGGAAGGTAAACAAACAGAGAGGGGAACGTTCAGCCTCAGCATACGGTTCAGCCCTCTGGACCGGTTCCCACTTCCCTAAGCAGCTGCTTGCGTCACCCATCTGCAAACAGGCTGCAAATGTGCTTTTCACACACGCACCCATGACTAGGGTCAATCCTAGAAACAGATATAGCAAATTTATGCACAGCGACAGCCACAGGGTTAATGCTGGCTGACAACGAAATGTTATCTAGACATGCAAGTCGGTCAGAAACCTCCTACTGCTCTGAGTGCAATATACACACAAAGCACAGAAAAACAGGAAATCATTATACTGCATAACGGCACTCAACTTCCTCTCTTTGGAAATAAATGATCATGATAAATCAATGAGGTTTTTCAACAGATGCGAAAAATAAATAATGCTGCGGTTTTATTACGCCATCAAACTCCATCAGATAAATTTCACTGATGCCATTAATTTGACAGTTAGCGTTGAATCCCTGAATGTTTTTACACTTTTGGCTCACTGCATAATGCACTGATAACAATATTTGTCAAGCACAAACCTGAGCCCCAGATGGAGTGCCAAGTGTGATCAACTTCACACTAACAGCAGACGAGGGAATGCAAAAGGTCCTCTATTAAGGCCTCTTGAGTGAAGCTTTCAGAAATATGCACCTCGTCCCACTGACGTCAAAGCCCTATTAAGGCCAAATCAGCCCAGCAGCAATGCCTCTCTTCCCCCTTTTTTTCCAAGGAAATTGTTCTGCTTTTTCCAAAATATCTGCACTGTTGATTCTTGGCAAGGGAGTGCGAGCGTGTCGGTCGGGACGTACGTCTGTGTGTGTGATGACATCACTAGGGGTGCAGAGGGGAAGGAAGTTGGAAGGAGAAAATGTTTGGAGTCAGACAGAGGCAGGACAGAGCCATATCTTATTAATTACCCAGCAAAACATTCCTGTCTCGGAGAGAAAAGTTGAATGCTGGCTGGGCTCAGTTTTACTCGCCTCGTTCTATTTTTTCCATCTCTCTGTCAAAACTCATAAAGGCCCTACTGTACATGTATTCATTTGACCTCAGTGCCCTTACCCTAAACAAGGGATCATCACTTTGATGATTAGCAGCCCATGAGGTATGGAACATTTAACACTGCAGTCCAGTGAAATCAACTGCATTATCATCAGCACTCCACAAGTTAAGTTGCTATATGGCAACAAAAGGGAAAAGGCAGTTCTAGTACAAACACAGCCAAAACAAGCTGCTCACTATTAGAGATGACAGAGCAGGGGAAAAGCCTTGTTCGTCCCCTTCGGGAAAACTACAGACGGCAGGGAGCACGAGACAGGGCTGGTCTGTCTACCTCTTTAACAACGATAAGGCCCCAGTTACAGCCATGACAGCTAGAGTTGACATTAAATGGAATGTATGCGTCTGCCGTTGTCACGATCAGTGGATTCGATCCTGCAAACGAAGTCGATTAAAATCCAGATCAACGTTTGTGACGCACAAAAATATGTGCTATTGAGCTCTTTTGACTTTGCTGGCATATATTATGGCAGAATGTCTGCTTATATACATACCACAAGCTTTCCTTTCAGCTTATTAAGTTTACTTTTTTTAAGTTTTAGTTTTAAAAGTTTTTTACCCTCAGCCCATCAGTTAGTGAAGCACTACTTGCTAAGTTTCTGCCTGTTGTTACTACTTGGCACTGGAGCTATGAAACATTAGTGCACTCATACATTAGCTACCATCAGCTATAGTCAGAGCAGATCAAGTAAGGGTGTAGCAGGAAAACCTCAGAGTATACGGAGTTGAGTTCATTTTATCAATTACAAATTCAACTTTTTGTTTGGAAAGCAAGAATAACACACACGCACACATTCTCACACTCATATACAAGTGTGTGTGTATGTTTGCATGAGAGTGTATACGCATGAGAATATGCATGTATGTACAAGTGCTTAGTACCTATGTATACTGCGTGATGTGAGAGTCAACTTTACAAGCCAGCGTTGTTAGAGTCGAGCCGTGCTCACTGGATTTGTGCACTGAGAGCAGAAAAGCTTCCTCACCAGAATGGTTTTTGCTCGCAGATACTGTTCTTTGTGCTCGTATCAAGCACACGTGCCTGGTTTTTATGTGAGCGGGTTTCAAAACTAATTGGCCACCGTAGTACTTGCTCGAGAGTACTTGTTCAACCTAAAATGCATCAGCGTCTGTAGTTCTCCATCTCACTAAAACGACGCTCAAAGAAAGTCTAATAGCATTCGTTTGGGTTTCTGTCACCCCATCTGTAGTCAGCCAGTGCTGCTGCTTTTCTATCTGTCCGTTAGCCCGCATGACGTTTGCTGTGTCTCGCCTGTTAATGAGCCTTTTTGAATTCCAAATAGAGACTCAAAACCTTCAGTGCGAAAGAAAAAAAAAAAGCCATAACCAACATAAGCTGTTTGCTGGTCTTTGAGGGTCTTAGCTGAGCAAAAACTGAACAGATGCTGGTGAGGATCACTGAGGAAAACCAGAAGAAATGGCAAAGCAAGCATCATCAGCAACATGCCAGTATATGACCCTAAAAGCAACCATCATAAGCTTTGTTTCAGGATTTTTTTGACTCAGCTCTCACTCCGTCAAGTATTTTCTTCTGGAACATCTGTATCTTTATCATGCAGAGTCTGTGTGTACATACATCTGCCCACACAAACACACAGTGAGGAAGGCTTATGCAACAGGTCAAAATGAGTGGAAAAGCCAAATATTGTGCCGCTAAAGGTTCTATTTTTCTACTGGTCTGTGTGTATGAGTCTCTGGTTAAATGTCTACATGTGTGTAATATCCATTTACAGAGTATACCTGTATTTGTGCACGTATTTTACAGTTTGTGGTTCTCCATTGTTGTGTAATTTCTATGCAACACTTTTCATAAAGGCATTATACACACCAGAAACAAACTGAACACCGCCTTCCCCCAATGAATTCTCAGATTGTGGCACAGAAAAGGGTCGTCCTCATGAAAGGAGGATGTGGGATGAAAGTGATTCACACGCACACAAAAACACACGAGCACGCACACCGAGAAAAGAAATATGTGTGGGAAGTGATCGGCAGTGTGTTTGCACCAAGCAAGTAGCACATTCTGGGTCAGAAAGCAAAAAAACAAGAGTAAAAAAAAAAAATAAGCATAGGGTTACCAAAATGGGATGAATCATGTCAGTGACTCCATGCAGCCTGTAGAGGCTATGGAAAGCGGTTTAATCACCAAGAAATGTTACAAGAGACAGGTGCTACAGCTCAGGCGATGTGAACCCTAACCAATAATCCTGATTCTGCTTCAGTACCAGTTTAATCAGATATTTGATCTCCCTCCCACCTGTTTTAAGTGCATAGTAAACAAAGATTTGCATGTAGCTGTTTGTATTATTGTTTTTATTTGCAGGATCTGAAACTTAATAGCTTCAGATCCTGCACCCCTCTCTGTTCTTGTGAAAAAAGGTTTCCTCTTGTAAAACGGCAGCAGCTGTTCTACAGTAGTTGGATAACAGGTGAAGCAGAAATAACCTAAAATAAAAAGGGAAAGTAAAATAAGAGAGTGAACTTTACTAATAATGTGATTTCTGGAATTTCTGAGGGGTTGTGAGGGGCAGCCGGAGCAGGACAGGCTGCTTGTTAAGACCTCTTTAGGTCTATTTAAAGATCAGGCACATCTGCCCCCTGTTTGCCTTTCCAAGGCTGTAAAACCTGGGAAGTGAAAGGAAGGTGGACCGTAATGACAGTGAGAGGAGATGGTCTTTATGAGATGAACACTTAGATTGTTTGCACCGCAGACTTTAAATGAACAGAATGGGACTTGTACATACAAATCAACCTTCAAGTGTTTTTTGTTTTTCCTGTCCACTTGCTGGTATACTTAAGATGGCTGTCAAGACACATTGCACTGTTGTTATGAAAACTCTATGAAACTGAAGTGAGCACCTGTATTATGCAATTGGGTTGGCGTCCCCAAATAGCATCTATTTGAAATTTGAGAAATCTTCTTAACACAACATGAGTCAACTGGCCAGGGCACGCTCATGTGTAAAAAAAAAAAAAAAAAAAACCCTACAAAATATGGGAATGCCTTCTTTTCACTGAGCTTGATACCTACACATTTCTTTGAAAGCAGCACACAAAATGTGACTTTTTGATCTGATAGAAAAAAAAAAAATAGATCTACACCATGAAGTTGGTCTGCAACATTAACTGTAACTGCTCAATTGAAACCACCTCATCATGTTTG
The DNA here is from genome assembly GCF_042242105.1 of Pempheris klunzingeri. Classification (NCBI taxonomy): domain Eukaryota; kingdom Metazoa; phylum Chordata; class Actinopteri; order Acropomatiformes; family Pempheridae; genus Pempheris; species Pempheris klunzingeri. Next base: position 18,626,109 of record NC_092014.1, on the reverse strand, counting down.
TTGTGTGTTGCTGCTTACTGATTTTAGCTCCTGCTAAAATCCTAGTTACAGTTTTTGACATAATCTGAGTAAGAGCATGGTGTAGCATATATACTCCGTTTCTGGTCTGGGGCCCTCATAGTTACTGTAATGAGAGGCAGCCAGGAACTAATAACTCCACCACAACAAACAAGAATCCCTCTGGCTTTGGCAGTGTCATCAACACAGTGCTCCACTTTGTAACGACAATTAAAATTCTTGTTGCCTCATATCACATATCGCAGCTGCTGCTTAAAGGAAGTTCCACTCCTTGTTAACTTTTAATACCGCGTTTTGTACTGCCTCAAATCCCAAGGTTGTGGCTTTGCTAATCGAGACTCAAATGCTCTGCGGTGTCTCTCTAGTAGACTGGCTGCTGCCCTCAGGAGGTCAACGAGTGCCCTGATGTCAAAAGCGTAACTCTCTCGCCAGCAGCAGCATTTTAGATTATTCAAAGTGAAAATCAGTATTATGGAAATAAGGACCTGGATGATGTCTAAATGAACCCTGAAAAAAAAACAAAAATATGGGCCGTCGAAACTGGACTTTGTGATGATAAAATGACAAAGAGCTAAAACTAAAAAGAAAGAGAAGACTACTTATGAGATCTCCTCCTTTAATGAACAAAACTTTCATGAACCAGATTTGTTTTATTTCTGTAAAACCCTTCTAAAATTCAACAGAGGACTATGTCTTTAAATTGAACCTCTGGTACTGAAGAGGGTCTGGTTGGGTCAGCTGGCAACAACTATGTCATGTGCAATCCTTGCTACATAGTCAGGTGATTTTACCATTACAGCATGTCACAAGCCTGTCCTAAAGTGGCCATAACTTCTTCGCAGGCTCCTGCCCCTTGTGAAATACAATCCCTATTGGAGGACTGTTGTCTCTGATTTGATATATAAACACACACACACAAATTCTAATTTAACTGGGGAGGGAAATTTTGATAATAGTTTCAGCAAAGTCTCACCATTGTCATACAGACGGGTAGTGAGCCATAAAAGTGGAACACAAACCGTGTCAAATACATTCAGAATGACAGAAACGAGAAGATACTAAGAGTGAGTTGTGGAGACACCGCAAAACTTAGCAAATAAAAAGTCATTATTGTTGCTTATTTTTATACGGCTGCACTCAGAGGCATTGGGTTAATTACCTGATTACAACTGAATTTTCTTTTAATCCTTTCACATAAACCAACTGCCGGGAACCTTGAGTGTGATTAACGCTACCGTTATCTCAATGAATAGATAAGAACATCTCTCTGCTTGTTCCTCCAAACAGTCAGTCAGTCAGTCAGTCAGTCAGTCAGTCAGTCAGTCAGTCAGTCAGTCAGTCTCTCTCAGTCTCTCTCTCTCTCTAATCCTCTAAATCACGCCAGAAATCAGCCATGGTCAGGGCTGACTCAGTTGAAGAGGGCACTAAAGTAGGAGAAAATATACACACACACACACACACACACACACTAACTCAAGTGCATCATCGAGGTAGAAAATAAATCCTTACTCATATTTTTTGGAGAAAGGTTGAGAATATGACCTACCTTTACTTTACAATTATGTGATAGGCAGTAACTCTAGCCTGATGTCCGTCCGTCCTTCCTCTCTCTTTCTCTCTGTCTCCCTCCCTCTCCCCTGTCCTATCGCTCTACTGCCAGCGGCCGAGACTGACTGAACATCAGCCTTCACTGTGTGAAACCATTAAGATAAGACGTGGAGTTTATTAGCTGCAGTTGATGATCTCTGTGTTCCTTCACCACAGTTCCCTCGTGTGGAAGTGACGGAGGAAATATTGACCCTTCATCCTTCTACAGCCTTGTAGAACATTGCTGTCCCTTGAAAACCTTGTACCTGCGAAGAACTCAGCCTACTGGGAACTGAGACAAACTGGCTCATTTTCCAGCTGACACCAGCACAGTTCTGAAACTGTACAATTGCCCTAGAATGGCCGTCATGGGAGTTCTTCAGTATTTGTGTGGTACATAGTCCTACCTCAAAAACAAACTGCACGGGAGCTGCTACTTTTAGCACATGGACAGCAACGCACCGCACTAAATATCAAACATGTCATCGTATTATCACTTGAAACCAATGTCTTTGATGTCCAATCCAGATGAAATGTCTGAGTAACAGAACAGTGACTAAGGCGATAATTTACTGCAGCTTTAGTGATGTAGGATCATGCTTGCCAGTTTGATGAAGCAACATCTACATCTATAAACCTTCATGGCTTCTGAGTTCAGAATATCTAGCCGCTGAAATATTTCAAATGAAAAAAAAAAAGCCTTGTTCAAATGTCAAATGTGTGCAGCGCAGCCCGTTGATGTCTTTGTTCTTTGACTTAAATACATTTGCGGCTGCTGGGAGACTAATTGCCACACAGTGGGGTGAGTGAGGGCCATCAGGAATTAAATACATGATTTTTCCTTGCCTCTTGGGAATGTTGGGAGAAAAAAACATGCGGTACTATTTTACACAACTTTTACATGGACACTGGTATAGGCAGCTATAGTTCTTTATGAGGATTTATTATTATTGATTGTTTATATATGTGATTATTATTTATCATGATTAGATGATGACTGTTCTATTCTCTACATCTATTAGATGATTGTAAGTCCAAATGTCTTAAAAATGGATTAGTCATTGGGAACATCTTTAATCATGCTGTGGCTGTAGAGGTGACAATGTCAGTCTGTCTACCACTTTGGTCCATAGATCAACACCTATGGGGTGTATACGCATGATATTTTGTACAGACATACATGGATCCCAGATGATGAATCAAAATGACTTTAGTGACCCTCAAAGTTTCCTCTAGCGCCACCATGAGGTTGATATTTGTGGTTTTGAGTGAAATGTCTCTCCAAGTGTTGGATGGGTTGTCATGAAATCTGGTGCAGACATGCCTGTTCCCCTCAGGATTAACTGTATTAATAACTATAGTGATTCCATTAAGCTCAGAGCACTGCTGTGACCAAGTACAATCTCACGGCTAAAATACCGGGTTCATGGACGCCGTATAACACATTTTCCCCTCTATGCAACCATCCAACAGGTGAAAACTACATGGAACTACATCTACTACCATCAGAGGCAATGCCGCGCAGCAGAGGAACCTTATGGATGTTTTCACATTGCACATTAAAATAGATCAATCAGATCAATGAGTGCCCATGATCCTGTGGTTAAGAGGATGCAGTTAATTTATTTAGTACCAGTTTTCACTCAGTAATTCAGTTAATGTAGCCTACTTTTAATTGCCTTGTAAAACATGGCTTGCATGCAACCACACCTTCAGACACAGAGTTTTTGTCGCAGGAAAAAGTCACACCTACATGGTACCTTGTGTCTGTGCCCCATGTATTTCAGCTTAGAGCCCTGTAAACTACACCAAGCATAATCACTATATTGCTGAAACACTAATTTCTTTCTGCATTGTGGCACCATAGTATTCTATTTAGTCTGTTAAAGTGGTGAATTAAAAAAAGAAGCAAAGACCATCAGTGACATTTCATCAGCATGGGCCATTCTAATTTCTTACTCTCTTGTAAACTCAAAAAAATTCTCCAACCAACATTCGACGACCTGGAATATCAGCACTGTTTACCCACACGTTATTGTGTGTAAGCTGAAACACATTACGGGGAAGAGCTTGGTGCTGAATCTGAGGCTCGCAGGAAGGTAAGACTCCATCATCTGCCTCATTATTTGACAGTTATCCTAGAGATGGTCTTACACTATAATCACTATAATTCACTCCCTCTCTATGGGGGTAATGGTAGGGATGGATGGCACTGGTTGCCATAGAAACGAGAGATGATAATGAAGTGTGTCAGCATATAGCTATCTATAGCCTGTCTAATTTGTGTGCATGTGTATGTGAGTGTGCGCAAGTGTGCCTGTGTGTGGGCTGAACTGAGAGTTGGTCCAAAGATGCGTTGCACCTGTGTGTGGGCTGGAGGCATAGCAGAACAGCATGATGACCAGTGTGCGCGAGTGTATTCTTATCGTGAGACTTATCGTTGACACCGAGTGGAAACAACCCTTTCAAAACTTCCCAACAGCGAGTGCAAAAGAGATGCACTTATGAATCACTACCACCAACTGTGTTTTGGGCACACGTGGGCACAGCAAACTTCAGCCTGATCTGCTTTCATTTAAGTGCCCGAGCAATTTGAACTGCTAACCCCCACATATACATTTATACTCATAAGATTACTTAAAGCTGTTGGAATTGCAATGGCAACTCATAACATAATTTTAATGCATCTGTAAGCGAGCCAGATCCCTCCTCACTCAATGTAACAGAGCTGCTCAGAAACCAATGGCTGCATTAAACCATAGATAACTTCTTTCTCAACTCTTCAACCCTTCTTCATATTTCATGCAACCACTCAAGCTTCTCTCCACCTCTTTTCTTTCTCTCCCTCTTTCCATCTGCATGCATTTTACAACAAAGCATCCGCCGAAACCTCCTCTCACCATCTCCATCTGTCTGTCCTCATCCTGTCATGTTAGATCTCGAGTAAATCTTTGCTTCTCATCTCTCTACAGACTAGCAGGACAGGGAGGGAGAAAAGGCAGCTCTTTTTTCCTTTTCTGTTTATCTGCTCTGCCTCCTTTGACGCGCTTGTACCGTCTCCGAGTCTCTCTGTGAAGTTAAAGCCGGCACTAGCAGCTACTGTACAAGTACAGGTTGTAAAAAAACACATCAGCTAGCTCTGTGCCTGTGAACACGTACACATATATGGATACACACACACGAAGCAAGTGAAACTACAGTGGGTGAGAAATTTGATCAGATGACAACTCACGCTTCATAGCCTCCAGTGGTAAAAGCTCATCAGAAATAAAGGCAAACAGTTAACAGTACCGCCTAAGTCCTGATCAGTGTACAGAGCATACAGTGCATGGCTGGCTGCTGATAGCACAGCCAAATAAACACGAAGCCTTTTTCACGCTCAAGTGATAGCATTATCAATGCAACATTTGCTGAAGTAATGGAGATATTACAAGCCTAAATCATGCTTTGAGCACCACAGTGCGTTTATGTGGACCTTGTGATAATGCTTCTCCTCAGCCTCTTCAAACGAAGGTCACAGAGGGAGGAGGATTACAGTCCAACAGGAAGTGATGAAAAATGACACTTTGTGGTGTCAGGTGCATTTTTATCTACCGGTGACCTTGAACAAAAGCCAAGAGTGGAGGCCTGGCTAATCTTCCCGCATATATTATATATTATCATATTTTAAGCAATCAAAATTGGAGCACTTCAGAAAGACTGACCTGGCTTAGTATGAGGCTCTGAAAGATAGATGCATTGTGTTCACTCAGGCAGCATTAGTCAGAAAGTAGAAGACAGTAAGTTGTATCAATTTTGGATGGATTGCTGATCCATCAACACATGAGAAACACACAAGGCTTTATGGCAACATATAAACAGTGTTTAATGCCATACAACACTAAAATTACATTCAGGGACTACGTACAGAGGAAAAGAAAAGAAATCATAATAGTGCTCATAATCCCCCTTTCTAAACCATTCCTCTGCTTCATAGCTAGAATCCAAATTCACTTACTATGATGTTTGTTGTATTGCAATTTCCAACACTTTATTCTGACAGTAAAGTAATGTGTTTACTCTGTTTATAGTGTTAAAACCCCACTCTGCTTTTGGCAGGAAACTGTTCAATAATTCATAAAACACAAAGGGGCTGCTGAAATTAGGTTGAGGCAGGACAAATAATAATGGGATGGCCTGAGTGTATGAGCCAGTTAAAGCCATCACTGGGAAGTGTAGGGGTTTTTGTGGAGAGCTGAACCCCCCCAATTTAGAGATAGTTCATTTGTGAGCAACGTGACTCCAACAGTGTAACACTACTATTACATTAACTTATTTCAGTCAGTCATTCATTCATACATTCAGCAAACCCTGTAAGCAACATAGCTGATGGCTCACATTCACAGAATGTAAATGGTAAAAGAAGGCTTCAGTTCATGAACTGTGGAAGCACATGAGTGTAGCATAAAAAAAAAAAAAAAAACTCTTTGACTGGCTTACATCTGGCCTGGTACCATCAGTTATGAACTGATATTGATATATAGATGGGATGTACGATGGGCAGTCTGCATGGGGTGTTTTATTCTGAAAATTGGTCGGATTCTTTATACTGTTTCTATGTCTGACTCCGTACCTGACTCGTCTGCTCTTTGCTGGTTCGCACAACAAGACCAAGACCACAACTTCCTTAAAAGGTATTTTCAAAAGAGCGGAGACGCTGAAGTGTTCATGCTGATTAAAAGGGCAGAGTGGACCACCAGAAACATCTCTTAATGTACAATAGGGTGCAGCTTCTAGAGATTACTCTTATAATATCTTAGTTCTGATAGTAGGTTAGTTATCAGCATAGGAAAAAACTATTTTCAAATCATCCCTTCAACCATCAATACTGAGGTCTCATGTTAAGCCTAATCTAAGTCTATACAACCACGGCTCTATGAAGCGGACGCTCATATCACATGAGATGAAGACAGCCTCGCATCTTGAACCCTCACCACTAGTGGGACAAAACGTACAGTTTGGCCTGAGGAGAGCACCATAATAAAAGCCATATGGTCGCCATCATGAGGCCTGAGCTTTACATTGTCAAAATTAGATAAACTTATTATCTGTCTAAACTTTAGGTTTTAAGCCTGAGCTGTGGCCTACTTATGCTAAGCTTAATGCTGACACTAAGCCATTAAGATGAATGCTCATTTTGGCATGTTAGCATGATAACATTTGCAAGTTTAAACGCTCCCTGTTCACAAGTTAACAAGCTAATACTTAGCTTTTTGCAAATTAGCTTAGTTCAATAAACTAAATCGGTCAATTTATTAGTATCATTTACAATACCAATGATCCACATTAATGACTTTCAACAAACACATCTATGGACTGTTGAGTTCTTACTGGCCATAAGAAAAAATTTTGTTCACAATAATCATCTCCTATGTGTGAATCTATAGTGTCATTGGCTGTGTCCTGCTCAACCAGACAGTCAGTCTCCTCTGGGGGGAAAGCCTCACAATAATGATAATTGTACACGTAATGTCCCATATGATTAGATTTGTTTTTCCCAGACAAGTCTACATTATCCGTATTATTCACAGAAAACATGAACGTTGAACATGAACTTATCCATAATAATTTCTACCGCTGTATTACTTCCCTGGGAAAACAAATACAACTTGCTGCCATTGGCACAGACGTATCAGTCCACACGTCACCAAAGAAAACACATGCAGACTATAAAGTAAACTACTACGTGTAATGCCCGTCACCTCTCCTGTCAGAGTTGCTCAGCCACAGCCTGTGACATTTCCTCTGATAAACAGTGTGCTCAGATCGACTTGTACTGTGGGTGCTTGGCTGAGTGCTGCAAATGAATGCTTGTAATGTCAAGTACTGTAAAGAGGCTCTGAAGCTTCATCACTCACATAATTCCATTACGTCACCCTTGTTGTCCATCCAGCCTCTCAGTCCTTTACCATATTCGTACATATTTGGGTAACATTACTTTCATGCAAAAGGTTCTTTCACAATTATACTGAAGACCAAATATGAGCCCTGTCCTTCAAATTCCTCTGCCGTGTTGATGGCCAACAAACAGTAAAGTGCAAAGTTAACGTTTCATCCTAATCTCAGCGTGCTGTTTCAGCCATTCCTCAAGCAAATGAGAACAACAGTAAGCAGTTTGAGTGAAGACGTCCACATTAAACAGCAATAAGAGTGTCTTTGGTCTACAGAATCAGCAGCTTTGTCTCTATTTTCAGCTACACGTTACAGATTTAGCAGCCGCCTTTAGAGTGAGGCTGCTGAGAATGGCTCTTATCGCCTCTGTGAATTGTTGCTGCAGTGGAGCAAACGCCAATGTCCCTGAACCATTAATGTCGCAAATAAGGTTATACCTGCTAGAGCTGTCAGAGTAGATATGTTATTTTTAAAGTAATATGCTAAATATGACAGAGTGATATAATAATGCATACGCCTCTAGCAAATTAATGTTTTATTCAGGAGAAACAATCAAGCAACACTCCCAATGAAGCCTGACTCGTTCTCATTTCATGTTATTTTCCCAAAAAGCCATCATCCAGCTTTTATTCTCGTTCTGTATGTCAGGAAACAGTGTTACACTTCACCAGCACAGTGAGCTCATCAGTGGCCTCATCGGAGCATCTCAGGACTGGAGTGGTGGATGCTGCTGCTGAGTGCAGGATGCTGCACAGCTTACACAATAGAGACGATGATGATGTGCCCCTGTGATGTGTGTATGCGTGTCATTGTTAAATAATAGAAAGAAGCACACTTCTACTCAAAGAGTGGGAGTGTACAAGAGAGAGACAAACAGAATTTGTTCCACAGATAAGTGAAACAGCCCCTCTCCATAGTGTGACAGTCAGAGAGGCATGACGATCTCATGTAGCTTTTGTCTTATGACACAGCCTTTCTGGTGATACAACACACACGCACACACACACATAAACGCACACAGAGCCATCTAGGAAATGAGAATGGGCCTCATCCGTGGATAATGGTCCATCACACCCCGTGATGGTTTCCTCTAGAAGAGTAAATGGCAGTAAATGGGATGTTGATTGAATCACAGCATTGTCATGTATACCAGATGGCAAAAAGGCCTTGCACCTTACCCATGACACCAAAGAAACAAACAGCGTCTATCAGGCCCCATTTTCTAAATAAACCCTGGAGTGGATGGGAGGGATCTAACCATAAAGAGAGAAAACAATATTCTGAATGAATGGGTAGCATTGCTTGTGAACAATAATACGGACATTGTGTGCCTGAGAGCTTTAATGTCATATTTAGAATTGGTTGATGTGCTATGAGAGTGAAGCCCCCATGTTGGCAAACATCCCCCTAAATGACCACAACCCCTGACCTTCCTCTGTGAACGGGCAAGACAGGAGAATTTCCCTACGGGGGATCAATAAAGAACAAAGTCTCACATTACACAACTTTTTCTATTACATTTCATGACATCATCCATTCTAAATGCAGGAACACCCAGCCGCCCTAGGACAATGTCTTCTTTAATTACCTTGCCTAAGAAAAAAAACACACACACACACACACACACACACACACACACAGTTAGATTTGTCTAGAAAGCAGCCTTGCTGTCCTCGCTGAGCTAAAGCACGTTTGTTCTCGCTGCCTTTCAGCTCACGCAGCCTGTGGATACATGAAATTAACTGCTGGCGTCATGGAAACATGCTCCAGGATTGAACAATGGCAACCAATCTTGTTAAAGAGCCCTTATTAAAAAGGGGGCTTTAACAAACCAGCAATAGCTGAGAAGTTTTTTTTCTCTCCAACATGAATGAAGTAGCCAGGGGGAAGAGACATTGCCAACGCTGGCGAAACCTTCTACTGCCTTCAGTGAAAATTTCCTCTCAGATAAAAAAAAAAAAAAAAATGTTTTACATGTTTTCACACACTTGATGCATCAAGCCATGTTGCATGAATTGCTTCAAATTGTCATGCTTGATCGTTGACATGACACCTGCATAAACAAACACATACACTTCTGTGTTCATCTAAGACAGATAATCCCTTGTGAGCAAAAGTACAATATGACACAGCAGTTCTAATCCTGTTACAGTACGTCACTGGTCCACTATAATACAATACTACTACATCAGGTGTTGACTGCACTTCTGTGTACCAGCTGCTTTCAGACAAATGGGTCTCTGTGGCGTGTGTGTTTTAATATCTCACCACCCCCAGCTGCGCAGATGCAGGTGCAGTACTTGCACTGCAGAGTGAGCGTAAATGAGGATTTAGTAAAGTGAATAAATTGTATGTGGTTTTTGGCAAATGCAGGGCGCACTGCATTATAAGATATTTATTCGCTGTAATGAATTCTGGCAATACTGCTACTTGCAGAGATGCTTATGCCTCGAAAAATGCCAGCGTGAGCCAGCAATCCAGGTGTCCCTCGAGCCATTCATGCGGCCATTCATTCAAGCAGCCAGCCCGACATCCTCCCATTTATAGAGTGATCCATCCCACAGTCAAACCAGCTTTACATGTACCTGTTTAACATTCATTCAAAAACTACATGCGCGTTCATAATTATGCAAATTCTGGGGTTTAACCAGCTGTTCTGAGGTCTGCTAAAATTTGCAGGTATTTCATTGATTTGAATAATTGGCACAATGGTCAAAAATTGTTCCAGTTTTGGGTTTACTGTCCATTTGACAACCTACGCTCAGAAAAGATGTTCCCGCCAACGCTCTAATCACATAGCCATTCAGCTCAGGGGGTTCACCGCATCAAACTCAAAACACATGGATGTTCACTTAATTCAGCATCTTTTTCACTAGCCTTCGAACGTCGAAGGTCGAATGTCATTCAGCTCTGGGTCAGCACAGTTAAAGGAGAGAGAAAAAAAAAAAAAAGAAGGTGAAGAAGGTCTGCGATGAAGTTCTATTTCAGTTTTGTTCTCAACAGAAAATATCCATGTGTAAACCTTATTTAGCCGATACCTAACCCTGTCTTTGTAAGTCTGAGCACAATTCTCAGCTCTCTGTTGCTCTTTTCACCCCGCAGAAGAAGCTATTAGAGTGTGAAGTCAAAGTTGTGATGAAACCTTCCACATGAAATGGTGAGTACAGACTCTGAAAGCAGGAGACACACGGTGACTCAGGTCGGCCGAAGGTTGGGCGATGTCAGCATTTTTCTCGTGAGTTTGAAAAAGGTGATGTCAGCCAGAGACAGCGAGGCACAAGCGAGAGCTACTGCAGCGGAGAAAGACATAATGGTAGACAGACATACAGAACAGGAGAAGGAGCTCATCTGTCTGTGTCTTGTGTGATGCATCACTTCTCTATCCTTTCCAGGAAAAAAAATGGGCACGGTGGCTGATGAATGGCCCCCACTCACGGGAGAAGAACAGAGCGGAGTCAGCCCCAAGGGACTGAGGAGGGAAAATGATTATTTCTTGGCTAAGTGCTTCTGGTTAGAGTTACATCTAAATCATGTCTGAGATGGAACTTGAAACTAACACTTAAACACAGAAGCTCCACATGGACTGAACTCCTACAAAGTTATAGACTTTATCCAAACCTGAATTTCTTGCTTTGGTTCTACTGAATCATCTTGGCCCTTGTTATTATATCAAGAACATCATTACGTAATAGCAGCAAATGTTTCCATGTGTGATGTGTCCAATTGTTTTTGCCATTTCTAAACCTACCTAGACCACAGGATGCCCATTTTTCTGTATTTTAGATGATGCAATGGCCAATGTACAGTCTGTGGCTTGAAATTTGTAGATAATTTTCCACTTTACCTTTAAATGCATGGGTTTAAAGGGTCAGTTCGCCCAAATAACACAAAACAATTCCTGTATTTACCACTATAATGATGTCCATGCATGGTATCCACAGACATCACGCTGCAGTTTTCACTGGGACAAATTTAAGTCGTTTTTTAAACCAAATATACCAAATATTTGTTGGTATCTGCCTCTTAAATGTGAATATCTGCTGGAAAATAAGCAATTTAAATATGTCAAAATGGGCTTTTGGGAAATTGTGACGTGCATTTTTCATTATTTTCTGATTGTTTTCATAAAGAGAAAGAAAATAACCGGCAAGGTCAACCAAAAATAAAAATATCTGTGAGCTGTTATACTCACCTCAATTGTTTTGTGGTTGGAGTACAAATCTCAGAAGCAGATATCTGAAAATCTGTTTTTTTTTTACCCTGATTCCAGTCTTTATTTTAAGTTAAGCAAGATGTCTAACTATTCCTTTAACATAAAGAAACTATTGATTATTTTTAAGGATTCACTAAAAGGCTCCTTAGAGAGAAAGTCATTACTTCTAATTCTTTATTTGAAGTATAAATGAAGAAAATGGAAAATGGAGGCCTAACATGCTGGGCACAAACCCAGAAAGGCAAGAGATGATTAAGAGGACAAAAGAGTCGAGGCTCATGGAACAACTAGTGCGTTCTGGTATTGCTAAATGATTTCTTCAGAGTGCATGGTGTTTGTTAAACTTGTATAAACACTGTACAGACAGATGGTCCAACATCTGCATCAGTGAGCGTCACTGTGATGACGCAACACAGCCAAGCGGCAGACAGTAATCTCTTCCCAGAGACAATACACAGAGAGACGTGACCTTGCATGTCCCTATGACTCCAAATCTAAGTGCGCACACACACACACACACACACACACACACACACACACACACACACACACACACACACACACACACACACACACACACACACACACACACACACACACACACACACACACACACACACACACACACACACACACACACACACACACACACACACAGTGCATGACCCTGGGGAATTTCAAAGAAAAAAAAAAGTCCCAGAAACTCCCTCATTACCCCCCCACCTCACCCCACCCCACTCTTCCCCTCTACTCTTTCCGTCCTGCCCGCCATCCTTTTCCTCCCTCTGGCCCTTCCTCAAAACCCCCCAGCAGTCGGCACAGAGTCCTTTATCCTCGCTCACCATCCGTCCAATCCACCCTTCCATATTTCCTTCCATTCCTCATCTCTCTTTAAACGGTCAGGAAACTTTGACTCAACTTTTAGGAGACCGGGTTTGACACTCGGCTAAATGTGCCCAGCCATGATAAGAACAAACAGAGCAGTGAGGAAGCCTCTTCTCTAAGTTTAGGACTGTCAACGGACAGTGACGCCCTGCATCCTGGGATTCATCCAAAGTTATCTCTGCAAAAATACAGCTGAAGGCAAAGTACAGTGCGTCTCCGAGCAGCCATAGATGTCCACTCTCCTTCTTGTCTGCTATAATGTGTAAAACTAATGCATCAGTCACCTTTTTGAGTGTTAAATGAGTACAGTAGCAAAAGCTTACGGTTGTTATTCAAATTGTGATCTGCTGCACCCATTTTTTAATAATCCCACAGATTAACTTCTTATTCTATTGTATTCCTTCACCACCTAGAATGGTGAATCATCAGCAGCTAGAACTGGTTGTTTAACTTAATCGTGAGTTGGCCGTGCACGTCGCTGTTTACATTTGGACTGCACTGTGAGGGAAGTCTGTTTTCCTGTAGCAATTTATAGTGACAGGAAGTTGCTTACATACAGCAGGTGGTGGTAAGGCAGACCATTTTAGAAGTACATTGTATGTAATGTTATCATCAGTAAGTATAACAACTTCAGTTATTGTCTAGCCCCTAAATATCCTGTCACTTTAAGAGTGACATTGGAACCCAATCCTGTATTGTGGATTTTGGTGCCGACATAACCTTTTTGTTCAGATTTGATCACAGATTGAACATTTAAATACACTGTTCTTGCTCATAACAACCATCTGTTCACAGGTTTGACGGACGTGATAAGACAGCTCTGGCTATTTCTCTGGGCTTCAAACACACACACACACACACACGGCTACAGGCTCAAGATTGATTTACTGAACGCAGTTCTGAATGCAGACGCCCACATAAGGTATACATGCAATGTCACACACACACAGCAAAGGTATTAAAGAACACGTAGAAGAAGACCTCCATGCCCTGGCATGAGAAGATGACATTTCCCTGTTGACCACAGGTATCTGCATGAATCAGTGGTGAAGCACCTTTTACGCTGCTTAGAGATTACAGCCTTGGCAGCCCCGTGATGGCCAGAAGGAAAAACAAACTTGTTTTTCTTTTTTAAACCTGCTCTTGGAAAGATTTTTGAGTAAATGTGCAGCACAAAGCACTGACGCATCGCATTCAACATCATTCCAAAGCGATCCATAGCAGTTTAAGAGCCCTTAGGCTAAAATGGGCAGAAACTTGATGCTGTTCGCTGCAGGTTACACATGTTGGTGGAGACAAATAGCCAGAGCATCATAACAGAAAGAGATTCATATGTAAAAGCAGTCTCTTATCTGCATTCATCTGTCCCTTCCTTTCCTAAAAATTATTTTATTCAAATAAACCATAAAAACAAATTATTTGGCCGAGACACTGCTTGTTTATGCTTTATGATGCATCTTCAGAGAGGACCAAATCTCATCGGGGTTTTCATCCCAACAGCTGAACTGACAACATGTCAGTGGAGACACTGCGCTGCAGTCAGGCCATTATTCCACCTGACTGCCAGCCCTCGGCTCTACGTCGAAAACCAACAACAACCCCCACGCACAACCAGCACAACTGCACAGGCGACGGGGATGAGTAAGAAAACAAGGACAACGGGTGATAATTGAAAAAGGTGCTGTCATGCTGTATGGCACGCATACCAAGACAAGAGAGCAATTATCTCCCGTTTCTAATTTTAGACTGAGTCGTGAGACAGACTGGCCCTTTCTTTCTGGTATCAATCAATGCAGCACATGTGTCACGACCAAGTGCAGAGACCCCTGCTCTGCACGTTCTCAGGGCCATCATGTACAAATAGGACGGCATGGATTTAAAGGGTTTTTCTTTTTTTTTTTTTTTTTTTCAGAAATCGCTATACAACATCCTTTTTTTCCAATCTGTCATCACATTTTCAAAACTCAACACAATCAGCACAACATCCATCGGTGGTTGACCATGCCATTAACACAACTCGTGTTGTTCTCACAGAACATGCAGTGAATTAGCATTAGTTGCTTAAATGCTTCAGTTTTCTTGACATACAAGCTAACTCAGTCCCAAAGTTTTGCCTCTTTCCTGCCTTACTGCAAATGCTTGCACACAGCACGACACAAATGAAAACCTAATATTCAGAACCTTAAGCATACATAGTAGAAAGCCTCTACTTCTGCGAGCATTCTTGAATGAACAGATCATTGAGACATTGAGAAATAGCTGATTTAAGTTGTGTAAAATAGTTGATTCCAAGCTGATTCCAACCTGAATCTGAGACATAGCCAGGAGTCGCAGTTTTGGATTGGTTTTGTTTATTGTGGATGCAGAACACAGAGCTAATAAAGCTTTGACTGCAGCACATCTGTCACTCGCTGTTTATTTCTAATGTGCATCCCATAAAAGGTAAAAATGGCCCATTCACCTTTAAATAATATGTAGCCAAAAATGCACACATTCAACACGCAACCAAAGCGGTAGAGCGGTAAAGGAGACTGAATTATAATTTCATTTCACATCGTCTTTTATACGCAGGTGGAACCGAAACATTTCAAGTGATGCAGTTTTTGCAATGCCATCGCCTGCTGACCATGACCGACTGTGCCCCTGTTTTCAGAGACTGATGTCGTGGTGAGTTTGGCTCGCTTTGCTTTTACAGAGTTAGACGACGTTTGCTGGCATTTTGAAGTGGAGAGTTGATATTGAACGAACAAAATATGGTTTTGTGCCAACTGTTTACTGCTGATTATGTGATTTAGATGTGTTGCTGGAAGAGTTTAGAACAGGTGTCTTAAGTCTAGGTATTAAAAAAAAAAAAAACTATAATGTGATGTAATGTAATTTAAATGTAATTGTACATGTGTGAGAGAGAGAGAGAGAGAAAGAGAGAGGGAGGGGAAGGGAGGATGTGTGAGGAACAGTGCTGAAAGCCCGGCGGTGTTACAGTGTGACCTCTGGGGTCACTGTGGCAACAGTGGCACTATTTCATGTTATCAGTCAGTTGATCAAATCTTTAACAGATGTTTATTTGATTCAAAGGGGTCATGAGGTCACAGTGTGTGTGTGTGTGTGTATGTGTATGTGTATGTGTGTGTGTGTGTGTGTGTGTGTGTGTGTGTGTGTGTGTGTGTGTGTGTGTGTGTGTGGAGTCTAACAGAGGTTATATCTGGGACTGCTGAAGTCCTTTTTCCTGTGCGATCCAACAAACAGCGGTGGTTACGCATCCACTCCGGCCTGGTCAGAAAAAGGCAGCTCAAAAGTGTTGGACTTGGAAGGTGAAGAGGGACAGACAGACAGACAGACGGACAGACAGAGAGACAGACAGGAGGGGACAGTCTATTCTTCGGTGAGGTGCTTCAGGTTCATCCGGACTGTGTTAAATGTGTTTCTCCCACATGTCTGGGACAGCAAACCCAGCGGCTTTAAAGTGAGACAGTTCTCTGAGCAACGCAGACCCTCAGTTGCAGATGAGGGAGGGAGAAAAAAAACAGGCACAAACAAGTGTAAAGACGTCTAAGAATGAGTAGAAAACTCACCTCCTCCACCGTGAGGGGCATGCATATCCTGTACTCCTTCAGCAACATCTTCCCCCTCCGCGTGTCTCTCGTACGTGCTCGCAACGTGTCAAACCAGCCAAGTAAATGTTCCCTCCGCCGACCGACGGGCTGTGTGTAATATCTGGAGACGTGTCAGCGCATGTGGGACGATGGTTAGGAAATGCACCCCGACTTACGGCTGACTTCGTTCATCGGAACCACAGGACTCTCTCCCTCTTTCTCTCTCTCTCTCTCTCTCCGGTGGGGGACGTGAGGGGAGAAATGAGCTGGGCGCAGGGTTGTCCCCTCCTATCACACTGAGGAGGAGTCAAGCTGCCGGCAAACAGCGCCAGACGGGACCGGAACCCTCAGGATCTGGGCCTTCAAAATAAGAGTCTGAAATTTGTCGTGTTTGGTGGGGGAAAAAACATACACTCCAGATATCCCTATTTTCCCTGTTGTGTATTCCTTTTGTCTGTTGCTATATCCAAGGCTGGATTGCCAGCTGAGGCGGCCCTTAAACTTGCATGTCAGTTGTTTTTGATCTGTCATTAATTGCAAATTTGTCAGTGAATTTGCACCAGTCAGTTATCACATCAACTAGTGCAGGCCCTGCATTATTAGGGCCCGAGCACCAAACTGCGTGGGGGAAAAATGTGCAAGGGAGGAAACGGGCCAGTACCCAAGAACCAAGAGGTGTACGGTATACGTGAAATTATAAAAACCAGGAGACCAGGGGGCCGAAAACATAGTTGAAATGCAAGGAATTCTTCTTCTTCTTCTTTTTTAGGCAAATGAATTGCATTTTTGGGGGCCTAAACATGCATGAAAACTCATGAAAGTTTGCAGAAAATTCAGTCGTGGTGAAAAATTCCATAATGCCCTGATTTTTTTTTTTTTTTTATTGCATTGTCCTGAAAATGCAGGTTTTACTGAAAACAGTCCATGTCACAGCCATAAAGTGCAGACCAGTGGACATAAGAGAGTCTCCTGAACACGTAGATGTAATCTGAGGTCTCTATCTGGTGAAATGAGCGCAAGAGAAGTGTTTCTCTCTCCCTCCTCTGTCACTTTAACATGGCAGTCAATGAGGCGTTCGGTCGGTGCTCCCGTCGCTCCGAGGCTCGTGGGACATGCTGCGTGCGTTTCTGTGTGTTGTGAGTCACATGACTGCGTGTCCAAAGACTTAAGCTACATTTTGAGTGATAAACTGTGACTGTGGGTGAAACGGTTCGGCCAAACCAGCGAGTTAAAGACAAAAGTTTCATGTGATTTTTCCGCTCCTCCACACTCTAGCGATGACGTCACCCACTCTAGCGCGGCCACATACACACTCATGTAAAATGAGAAAAAGTTTAAAAAATTTTAAAAGAAGACTGTGATGAAGTGGTGAATGGCACAAAGGAGGTAGAGGTATGTGCTGAAAGAGGGAGAGATGATGAACGTTTTAAAGCTTCAATGGAGTTTCTAGCTAAAAGCATGAAGGAGCTGTGAGGGCTAGAAGTCGGGTGAAGAAATGGAAATGTTGAAAATTTTTCACATTCATTTCTATGAGGAAATAAATAAATCGGACATTTTTAAAGTTTCGGATATGAAAAGTCATAGCAGAGCCACTTCCAGAGCTCTCAGAAACTCCAAAGGACTCCTGCAACCATTGACATATACACAAGGAGGTCGCCCCACTGGAGGTGACCCAAGTCAACAAGGAGGTTTTCCCACTTGAAGAGGCCCAGGTCCCTGATGAGGTCGCCCCACAGGGGGAGGCCCAAGTCACCGGCCAGCCATCTTTGTGGAGGCGCTTCAAGAAAGCTCTAACACCGAAACACCGCCGCCAGTACAAGAACAAGAAGCAGAAAAATAAGGCGGCGTGAAACAAGACACGGAGGTTCAGTTTCATGTCCTGACAGACGGGAGCGATCCGTCTGTCAGGATCTGATCTGTTCCTCTGTGTTTAAACTGGTTTTCTCCGGGTGCTCCGGTTTATCCAACATACAAAAAGCAAACAAACAAAAAATCTGAAATAATTTGAAATAAAAACTTAAATTAGAAATTAAATATTGATTTCCTGTGTAGTTGTTCCTCTGTAGAGCATCGTTCAGAACTCTTCAGACTGGTGTCTTACTGTTCATATCATACTGGGATACAATCAAGGACTGTTTACTGAGTATCAGCTGATCTGATCTGATTTAATGTTGCACATAAAAATAATATTATAATATTATAATATGTGTCATTTTAATTTAATTGTCTAATTGTAGCACGAAGAAACAGTTCAACATTTTCAGAAATGTGCTATTTAGCTTTCTCTCCAAGAGTGAGATGAGGTCACTCCAGCACGTAACTCACCCTGAAACCACTGTGTTATTTTTACATTTCTGTTTGTGTTCACACTCAACCCAGACAGTGTTTTCGTCTATGAGTTTTAGAGGTGTTCACAGGTGTGTTTTTGAACTCTGGACAGATCCAGGCTGGCTATTTCCCCCTGCTTCCACTTTTTATGCTAAGCTAGGCTAACCACGTCCTGCCTCCAGCTCCAGCTCTTCTTTTAAATTGAGTAGTCACGGACAAAGTGTGTTTTCATATAATTAGATATTATCACTGGTGCATTTACAGGCCCAAAAAAATCTAAACACAAAGGGAACAGCACTCAGACACATTTGTTTTTAAAGGAAACCTTCAAATAAATATTGTTGTGACAAAATGGGTTATTTCAACCAGAACTATAATGTAATATTTCCTACTGCAGCGTTACAAATCAGCTTGTGTTGTGTTCAGGTGTGTGATCTGGATGTACAACACATGCGGCCCATCTTCTGCTCTTAGTATGCGACGGTGTGAAGCGATGAGGTGTCACGTCGTCACATGGGTCAGAGTCTCCCTGCAGGAACCTCCAGCTGGTTTCCTCATGACAGAACCAACTAATCCTGCAGTCACACTGAAGCTTTTCTCGTTTCACTGCAGCTCAGTCAGACATTAAAGTGGAACTTTAAAAAAAAAAAAAATTGGTCCAGTTTGCCTCAGTCGACTGCCAACTGCACCTGATCACAGTAGGTCCACTAAAAGTGCTTGTTTGATCCACTGACAGGCTCAGAGTGTTATTCTAAGTGTGTGACAGCATCATGGAAAGGATCCCTACAGAGAGAGACCTGGAAGATCCTTTTGGTTTAACCACAAACAGCCGTTATATCGCTCTCTGCACACACACCAGACTACATTCACTAAAACAGGGATTTTACCACACAGAACACAGGAAGCTGCTGCTCTGCTGCTGCCTCATTCGGTTAGTATGTTTGTGTTGTTGTGTGCTATATAAATATTTCTTTGGATCCAAACTAACCATTAAAAGCATCGAAGTAACACAATGACATAAACAAACTCACTGATTGAGTCAGCTGTAGAAGAGAAGCACTGATGTTCTGTTTGGTAAAATCCCTGTTTTATTGCGTGGAAGGGTCGGAGTCCAGCAACAGGACGGAGCCGCCGCACGCCACGACGTGCACGGAGGTGCGAGGGCCCTCCAACGCTGCTTGCAGCTTTAATTAGCTTTTGGAGCCCTGTGTCAAGACCTAGTTTCAGGAGCTTTATGATTTTGGTTTCTATTGTTCTCATGTATGATCCTAACTGATAAATGTGCCAAACTAAACAACCTCATTAGGAAAATAAAGTATTATGTAAGTACAGGATTACTGCTGGCATTTAGGGTGCCGTGTTGGAGCTCAGCAGTAAATAAGGTTAACCCAGCCATTGTTTTAATCAAGTGTGATTTTTCTTTATTATACTGCCCTTATTTAGTCATGTTTCAAGATACAGGCAAAATGAAATAAATGATTGCTATTGGAAACAGTCTTTCCTTGTTGAAATGTTTTTTTGTAGGACTGAGCAAGAGACAAAAGGACTCACTTCATGCAGAGTATTTCTAGAGTAGATGGTGAAATATATAAATGCATTTTCTGTAATCAGACACCTCAATGAATTTCACATCCGTTTCTAAATGACATCTTCTCAGGCGTCTTAACTAAACAAGCATACAGAACTTTCTATTTCAATCACATCTGATCTACATGATCTCATTTATAACGCTATGGCTAAGATAAAATTAGTCAAACGCTGGCCTGTATATCTTATTAGTCTTTATATCTTATGATGTGATTATCCTTAGTGCCTAGAAACATGAAAATAAAATGAATGATTTTT
Organism: Pempheris klunzingeri; assembly: GCF_042242105.1. Lineage (NCBI taxonomy): Eukaryota > Metazoa > Chordata > Actinopteri > Acropomatiformes > Pempheridae > Pempheris > Pempheris klunzingeri. Next base: position 18,605,709 of record NC_092014.1, on the reverse strand, counting down.
TTTTTAAACACTGCTTTTAAGGCACAGCTATATGGGACATAATAATGACAAAGTGGCCTCACTAGTCTGAAATCTGTAAAATGATATGCAGGCGAGTGATGCCACTTTAACTATTGCGTATAATTATTCATAATGATAATTATTCAAGTGTATTTCCGCTTGAATAGGTTAATCATTTTTTTTCAGCCATTCCTCAATGCGACCTATATTTTGAAAAATGTTTGACCGGATGTGAAATTGGCTCGTGTCGGCTGGCTGCAATCAAGTCTCCTCTGGACAGCGCTAGAAGTAAATGTCTAAATTACTGCTGAGGGAAATACGTGCTTTTCAGAGCATCAGCACTCACACACACACACACACACATTCAAAAGCTGTTGTCTTCACAGTCCGGAACCAGCCGATGAGTCGGAAGAAAAGCGAGGCTCTCCGCTTCTTCTTCTGCGTGTGAAAGCTGCTTGCAGCGGCATCGGAAAATGTGAGCGGTTAACAGCAGCCCTACCCCCCCCTCCTTCTCCCCCCTCTCCCCCCTCTCCTCTCTCTGCTTGACCCGCTGAAATACGACGCGCTGCTTGGTGGAAACATCGGCTGACTCAACCACAGCCCAGGAAACATCAGTTCACTGCTGCACTGCACTCTCCCCCTGCATCCGTCCCGCCCCTCTGTCTGTCTCACCCTCACACTCTCTCACACTCTCTCTCTCACACACACACACACACACATAGGCTGCAGGGTTCATGGCAGGGCGCTTGCTGTGGAGGCAAAGAGCAGGCAGTGCAGCAGTGACACTCACACTCCAGCACACTGGATGTGAAATGAGCTTAAAGTGCTCACTTTCAGCTTTCATGCGTGCTGGGTGCACATTCAATATGGTAGTCCTCCTGTTTTAGAGCAGCTCAGCATCCCAAACGTACAAAGTATTAATGTACCAGCTATGAAATGTTTCTAGCCAGGCCAGTAACCTGATCTCAGTCCAGTTAAGCATTTCACACAAGTGAAGAAAATTCAGAAAGCCTCTCAAAACAAGCAGCGAGTACAGATGAAACCTGCACAGGCCTTCCACAGCCACAACAAGGGCCACAGTAGGCTAAATGTGTCTGCTGGTCTGTAGCCTTCAGCTCCTCATCCAGTGCAAAAGATCTGCAATATCAAATGTAACCACTTTTGCGTCATAACCAGTCCTTTAAAATAGGTAGGGTGAACATTCAGGGATTAATTGTTGTGGAGGTTTTAGGCTTAAGATGCACTTTAATGTCATGTGTTCCATTTCAAACCGAACAAGCCGTGCAGTGTGGAGTACAGAGGCACTGCAAGTATGTAATTCTATCATTTGCCACTGGTAATCATTCACTTCAAGGTGAATTTTGATATGATTTACATACAGCAGTAGACAAATGAAAACTGTGACATTTTTCACTTTTCAGCAGCTTACACAGGCGGACACGAGTCTTATCTTATATTTTCCCATGCATTTTAAAAGTGGTTAAAAGTCCAGCAGAGTGACAAGCGAGATAACCTGCGACGGCAGCACTCTTATGAATAAAATTGGTCACACTTTTGAGCCCTGCATGTCTTGACAAAAGCGATGTAAACTGTAAACACATTGATAAACAGTCACTTTTAATTACGGTAGGAGTTGTGCTGCTGGCTTCACTGACCCCTGTGATATATTTGGGTCTAACTCAGCAAAATTCCCGCTCATAATTCTGTGTTGAAGATGCTGACAAACAGCATTGTGCGCTGTCAGCAGACATTCAGCGTTTCCTCCAGAAATACTGTATATTCATGCGGAATGGCAAACCCTCTGAAACTCTCCATCTAATCCCCAGACTAATGTGTGAGCAGCTCCTTGAAGCAGGGTCACCAACATAATGCACTTAGATTATGGGATATATTATTGCCTTGACACATAGAAATTATTTAGTAATTAAATGAATAGAATATCCATCAGAAATAAAATATGAGTAGAGTTACAGGATTCTCTGTAACCTTGTTAATATTAGTGGTGATCCACAAGACTATATGATTAATAAATTTGATTGAATACCATAATCTGATTTGTAAGTGTATGTCGTTTCTAAAGGAAGAGACAATAAGTAATAAGTTAATTCATGATATGAATAAGTTATGAGTTAATTTTGAGATTGAAGGCGGATGTTCTGGGTGTGTCTTCATGTATTCCATCAGGCAGACTGCTTTAAAGCCCTGATTGATTAATCCCATGAACAGCACACCAGTCCTACATTAAGGTTTCCCCATTTGTGTTAAATGGTCAAGCAGTGTCCATTAAATTTGCATCATAAATTAAATTAGTCACATTCACAATGGATTTACATAAAGAAAACTGTCCTCATTAACACAGTAATGCAGCAAGTGCCGAATATTACAGACCACAGCGAGCTGCAAGAAAAAAAGTAAGAGCAAAGGTTAACAGAAATAAGAAAAATAATCATTCATTCAAATGGATTCATGCATTTGGCTTCGAAACACTGACATCACACGGTGCCTTTAAGTGACATTTGTGTGGCACGTGCATGCGTTTTTTCTAATTCATTTAATGATAAAATCAGCACTTAATACTGTCTTTCTGTCAATGATCCGTTTCTTTCAGGGCTGAACTACATTGCAGGTTTTTAAAGTAGCAAGTAAACAAGTTCATCAAAGGGACAAAAAGCAAAAACCCTCTGCAGCCGCGAGGTCTTTGGACGTCATCACTATTACAAAGACGTCCTATGTCCAATGTATATCTTGCAAGTGGCTTTAAGTGTTGGAGACACGTCTTAGATAAATGCGTTCCTCAGCACGCCTTGATGTTGATAGGAGGCGTCTCGAGACATGTCCTAAGATGTCTTGATGGGACAGTGAGGGGCTTTCATGTGTGCTGTGTCTCAGAACCAACTAGCCATGACCTTATGCTGACCTAACTATTCAACAAGGTCTGCGTTTATTAGAAAAGGAGATTAGAGCCTGATGTCGTCCAAACCGCTGCGTTGCGCCAATAATACCATACAAATCTCTAAGCTCCAAAATAGCCAGATAGGCCTGCCTCTGCCCCACTTTCTAGCAGAGAACCACTTCATTTAAATGGGTGAAACATCAGCAGGGGAAACATTCAGTTTTTATTTTCCCTCAAAACGAACTGTGCTGGTAATGATGCTCCATCTACATCAAGAGAGCTTGTAAATTAAGACTTAATCAGATTCTCAAACAAGTGTTAGATCTTGGCCCTGGCCAATGGAGGAAAATAATACTGGTGATTATGATGGGGATCATTTTAAGGCTTCAATGAGTCCCTTCAGCTGATCTCTTCCTGAAGGCTGAAAAGTGTGCTCAAAGCACTGGGAATATCTTCATGCCACTGTATTCAGAGTTCATGTTCACTATTGGATCGTCCTCTCAGCGGATCCGAGTCATTTTCAGTTTTTCAGGCCTCCAAGGTCTATGATGAGCGTGCGCAGGGATCAAACTGATTTTAGCTCAGGGCTTAGGGGCTTTCTCTGCCCCGAGCAGGAAAATCACTGACCCACATTAGCTTCATTTAAGGGGGCACTGGAGCCTTTCAAAGCAGTGAACTGTGTGAGGACAGAGATGCAGAATGCAGATATTAAAGGGACACCTACTGGTGGACTACGGTCACTGCACTCTGTGTCCATTCATGTGATTTTGCCCATTCACAAAGTTTTTCATTCACCCTGACCATCTGATTTATGAGCGCATGCTACTGAAAATGTGTTTGTGTAATTATTGCCATCAACCTATTTTTATTGTCATCATCATCACCGTGATTATGGCCGTGTGACTCCAATATTTGGGTTTTGATTCCACTGGAGTCAAAGGTGAAAGCTCTCAAATCAGTTTGACAGAAAGCATGCTCATATTATGAAGATCATCCTCCGATTAGTCATCATAATCATCCGCTTCATCACTTAAGTTAAATTAAAATGGAACGTAAATCTGTGTAGTTTTAATTCCTTTTCCTTAGCTGGTACCACAGCCCCCTATGTTAGTGCATGCAGTCCTCTTAAATCTGTCAGTTTTTTTTGTTGCCATCTTTTGTGTTTCTCTTCATTCATCCAAACCTTTCTCCACTTTTGTCATTTCACATGATTGCAAACATGGCAGTTATGTCATAGTGAATAGAGAGGAGAATAGTGTTTCCCTCTTGGAGTATAAAAAAGGTATCTCTTGTCATTTCAGCTAATCATAGCTAAATATAGAGTTTGGCACTGAAATTACAAACGCCTGATTTTAAGACAGCACCTCCTCACACATTAAAACGACTGTCTAAATCAATGAATTAAAGCAGCTCCTTGGGGAGGAGTGCCAATCATTATTGAGTCCAGTTGTGACAACTTAGAGATCAAATGAAACTGTAGCCTTTGACAAGAAATAGAAATTTGCTTGTTTAAACTAATTCCAACTGTGTAATATCTTCAACCAGCCATTTGTAAAATGTGTCAACATTATATGGCATTCATTTCATACATTTGATAAATAACTATGGTAGATATCATTATTCTTCTCCATAGAAAAAAAGGTCACTTTGATTACCTGGGCTCTCAATAAAAGAATGTATACTGTATCTCTATTATTCCCGTATTATCATTACAGAATACTTTTCGAGTGTATGTTTTTACTCATTGCACAGCTTTTAAAAAACGACAGCAGTCATGTGATTTTCAGTGGTTTTGTTTGTGTAGCTCTATGGATACAAGAAGTATTTGATTTAAATGCACATTCAAGCGGACAGTCTCGTAGAGTCACAATGAGAAGTTGACTTTCATAACACCTGCCTGAAATTTTCCGTGGGGTCCTCACTGGGTCCTTCAGGCGCCTCGGACAGCTGTTCGTGTCTCTCCTCTGATTGGTTAACTTCCTGTTTCGTTCATTTGACAAGCAAAATAGTGCTAGGCTGAGTTTGGTCTCAAGAAAAGAAAAGCACCGTCCATTATCTTGACCTGAACGCCGCAAAGATGTCTGAGGAGCGATCTGAAAGATCCGATGGGAGGATTGTGAAGATGGAGGTCGACTACAGTGCAACTGTAGACCAGCGTCTCCCGGAGTGCGAAAAAATGGCAAAAGTAAGCGGAGCGAGAAAGAGGCCAGCGCCGGCTGAGTCATGGTGCATAAGTGTGTTAGCATCCAAGCTAACACTTGCTTTAGCACCACCCGGAAACCTCATATAACCAATATAATAGGCATAGATATTAACGTCGTTTTGAACATGCCTGCATTTCTGTTATACTTTTATTTTCACATACACGGTTGTGTTTGCTATTAAGCTCGCTAGCTTGCGAACAGCGTTGCCACTGGCCACACATTTCGCTACCTGGCTAGCCAGGCAAAGTGTCTGGAATATTTTGTTAATCGAATGGTTGAAGTTGACGTTTGTCGGTTATCTAAAAAAAAGGAGCGTTAAGTGTAACTAACGTTAAGCTTCCGTGTTTTTGTGCTGCAGGAGGGAAAGCTGCAAGAGGCCATTGAGAGCATGTTGTCACTGGAGAAGCAAACCAGGACGGTAAGTTGAGCCCTTCGTGTCAATGTCATAAACACAGTGAAGAATTAAGATATAACTTGGCACTGTTTCTCAGCAGACTCCAAAAAACAGAACATTTCAAAACCTGTCTCACGGATGCATAATCTGGTCAATAATGGCCATTTCAGGGCAGATCTTAAACTGTGGTGCCTGTTGGAACTGATCTAAGCAGCGTAGATGATCTTAAATCTGAACAACAAGGGCACACAGTCACCCAAAGCAGCACCCTAAGAAAGTCTGTAACTCTGCTTTCCTGTCGCGAACCAAAGGACCAAAATAATCAAAATGTCATAGAAACAAGTTTTCCTAGAACGTCAATGAATTGCAACCTACAATAGTAGAGTTTCCCTGGATTAAGGTGGGTGGTTCCTCATCATGAAAGATCTACAAATAGGGCAAATGTAATGGAATAGCTGTGTAATGAATGTATTGATTTATGTGTATGATGGAGTATATTTTAGTCCTTGTTTTACATATCTGCCTTCAACCCCCTCTCAGGCATCAGACATGGTGTCCACCTCCAGAATCCTGGTGGCTGTGGTCCAGATGTGTTATGAAGCCAAAGACTGGGATGCCCTGAATGAAAACATCATGTTGCTCACCAAGAGGAGGAGTCAGCTGAAACAGGTCAGATACTTTCCCTGATGTCTCTTTTCCACCAGCTGTATCAAAGCATATTCTTATTCACCTTTTCCGCCCAAAAGTAATTTAGCCAGCGTTACAATTAGACAGGCAACTAAATACTAATACTTTGCGTCCATTCTCTGTCAAGCTCTTATTGATGAGACCTGATTCTATTTTTTTGTTTTACTCTCTCTTATCAGGCTGTAGCCAAGATGGTGCAAGAATGTTACAAGTATGTGGATGCTATGACTGACCTGACCATCAAGCTGAGACTCATCGACACACTTCGCACTGTTACTGCTGGCAAGGTCTGGAATGTGTTTTTTGTGTGTAACTGAGCCGTTACTCTAGATACAAAAGGAAAATTGTGCAGATTTGAACAGCTTTCACATTAAGCACTGCACGCCCTACGTTGGGGGGGGGGGATTTTTAATCATGAAATAGGCACCCAGAGATTTGTGTCTTATCAGGCAGAGGCATAGTTTATTTATCTGAGGTAGTCTTTATATTTTATAACTGAGGCATTGCATTGAGGCATCCTCCTTTGTGCATATTTATTAAAGGAAAGACTGACATTTACTATGATTTTATGCAATTTGTGAGGGTCTGATGTACATGAGATGTTCGCTTCCTCTGAGGAGCAGATGTAAATGTAGTCAGGTATATGAAGGCAATGGCAGGTAGAACATTCCACTCAATACACGAGCCCCTTCCTCCTCGCTGATACACTACACATGTCCTCCTCACAGATCTACGTAGAGATTGAGCGCGCCAGGCTGACGAAGACATTAGCCAATATCAAGGAGCAGAACGGAGAGGTCAAAGAGGCTGCATCCATTCTTCAGGAGCTGCAGGTAAGAGACTGACTGTCTTTATTCTTTTTTTCTGATGAAAGTGAACACTAATGGGGACACATCTATGTTTTAAGAGGTTTGATAGAATTAAATTGGCAGGGGAGCCAGATTTAGCCATGCTGATATTTGTCAGCCCCCACATTCGTAACATGTGCAAACTAACTGGATGGAGAAGTTTCATGGCCTGCTGTTTGGCAAGTGCTTAGAATATATGTTGTTGTTTTTTTTTTTTTTCCTGCTCAGGTGGAGACATACGGCTCCATGGAGAAAAAGGAGAAAGTGGAATTCATCTTGGAACAGATGAGGCTTTGCATTGCTGTCAAGGATTACATTCGCACCCAGATCATCAGCAAGAAGATAAACACAAAATTCTTCCAAGAGGACGGCACTGAGGTAAGAGAAAGAGGCCTGGAGTAGAGCCTCATTGAAATACTGTATTGTTTCCTGGAGTTGGCTTTACAACCACTCGTGATGACGGGCCTGTGTGTTTGCTCTTACAGCACGGTTTTGGAAGCTGTTGTGGCATTCTGAACTTAATAGGTTGGCCTAACTGTCTTTTCTTTTTTTTGTGTAATCAAAATCATCAGGAGTCAAAGCTGAAGTACTACAACCTAATGATTCAGGTAGACCAGCACGAGGGCTCCTACCTGTCTATCTGCAAACACTACCGGGCCATCTATGACACCCCTTGCATCTTGGAGGACAGCAGCAAGTGGCAACAGGTACACAGACTTCCTCTCAAGGCAACAGTATATTTTTAACACATCATGAATGCAGAATACAGTTAGAGCACATAGAAGATCTTGACAGCTAACTGTTAAATCCCTTAAATTCACTGCTGTACATGAAAGTTATTTTGCATACAAGCTTTGGACACAGCAGATGTAGCATTCTCACTGGTTTATTTAACCTATAAAAAGATTTCCTTTTAGTTGATGAGAAGGTAATTGGAAGATGTTGTAACTGGTGTTTGTATTTCAGGCCCTGAAGAGTGTGGTGCTGTACGTGATTCTTGCCCCTTACGACAACGAGCAGTCAGACCTCGTGCACAGAATCAGCGCAGACAAGAAACTGGAAGAAATCCCTAAATACAAGTAAGTCATATTTTGTGCTCAGAATATAACATGTAATCACAGCACCTATTACGCAAGAGCACAGTGCTGATGTGAATGGGCAGAGGTGTGATAGCAGGAGGAAAACAAAGGCTACATGGATCAAGAAACAACTGTACAACATGTTTTTCCAATGGGAACGCAAGATGGCAGAGGCTGTTGTGTGTTTGCGGGAATGATCATAGCAACTTTCAGATATACTGACACCATGTGCCCACTCCACTGTAAGGTGTGAACACAGGCATTTTCACTCTATTGCTCCTCCTTTCCCAGGGACCTTCTGAAACAGTTCACCACTATGGAGCTGATGCGCTGGGCCTCCCTGGTGGAGGATTATGGGAAGGAGCTGAGAGAGGGCTCCCCTGATAGCCCTGCCACAGATGTCTTCTCTTACTCAGAAGAGGCGGAGAAACGGTGGAAGGACCTGAAGAACAGAGTGGTGGAGCATGTAAGTCAAGTGTAGGCTCTGCTCATTTGGAAATGATGCATACATATTGATGTGGATTTAATGAGAGTTTGTTGATGCTTGACAGCAGGGAGGCCATTTTCTCATACATTTTCTAACAGCGTCTCATCTGCCTTTTAGCTGCCCCAAACCAGGCTGGCTCATTTATACCAATAATTAATAATAAAGAAGCATCTTATGGTGGCACGTATTGGCCGTGAAAGTTGCACTAGATGTTATGAAATAGTGTTTTTTTTTTTTATATATTTGGTTCATGGATTGCTAATCAACGTATAACCGTGTCAATTAGATTATTGTTGTTGTTGTTGTTGTTGTTAGATTTATCCAACATATCATTTGTAGATGTTGGTATATATGCAAAGACCATGCAGTAAATATTGCTATTTTAAAGACCTAGAAGAGTGATTCTTATCAATTTAAGTAGATTTGAATAAAATTTAAGTAACAGTGAACAGTAAAAAATCCAATGCAGGCAACATGAGGAAAATGGTGGAGGTGATATTGAAGCTCTGTGATAATTCGGAGGCTAGACTGGCGGACTGTTATGTGCAATATTAACACTTAAGCTGACTTGGTAATGGATGGCTGGATGTCACTCATGAATATATTTTATATATACAGTATGTATATTTATGTAGCTTCCCTGTCATAACCTTAAATAATGCATGCAAATATTCCACTGCCGATATGTATGTTGATGAAATTGTCCCTGTTCCCCCAGAACATTAGAATAATGGCCAAATATTACACCAGAATCACAATGAAGAGGATGGCTGGACTCCTTGACCTCTCCATCGACGTAAGCAACAGTTTTACCCATTAGCTCATGTTAACAGAACAGAAAAGAAACATTTGCTGTTGGATCAAATGATTTATGAGCCCTGGTATTTCCAGCAATGTCGACATTTTGAGTTCAAGTTGTACAGAGAGAGATCAGTTCTGATATAAGTCAGTATATTTAATTAAATGTGCATCACAAATGTATGAAATCACTAATTTATCTGCAGTAATTGAAGCAGTCAGAGGATATCTAGATATCCCCAAAATACATATAATAAGGTAACTCGTATATTACCGATTGATGATGCTGGTTTGGTTTCACTGAAGAAAGTTTTTCAAGAAGTAATGATGTCCATCTGCTCAAATACTTTGTCAGGAATCCGAGGAGTTCCTCTCCAGCCTAGTTGTAAACAAGACCATCTATGCCAAGGTCGATCGGCTGGCCGGCATCATCAACTTCCAGAGGCCTAAAGACCCCAACGACCTGCTCAACGACTGGTCGCACAAACTCAACTCCCTCATGTCTCTGGTCAACAAAACCACGCATCTCATTGCCAAGGAGGAGATGATCCACAACCTGCAGTGAAACAAAAACATAGTGCATTATTTTGCGTTTTGGTTCATATTTGTTTGTCTTTTTTCCCCTCTGTGGGAATGTTTTTGACTATACAGTATAATGGCGGACTGTGGAGGCAGGGTTATTCCAATGTCATATAATTGGAGAAAAAAAATCTGCAGCACATAAGCAGCACCCCAACGTTGTTCATTTTTTTACTATCCAGTAAAACATTGCCAATAAACTCAAGAGCACCTCCCCTCTCTGCATCCCTCTGTCATGAAAAACTGGGTCTCCGAGTATGTTTACCATATTTAATGGTTTATACACAGTAGTTAGGCCTTTATTGCTGTATGAAAACCTGATTTAAAAACCCTTTTAAATGTATACTTAGCAGTGTAAACAATAAACTCACATTTGGATAACAGTGGTGTATGTATACAGTATTTAACCTGGCAGACATTCTGATATGACAAGTATTAAAGTTGCTGTAAATATGACTGCAGAAGAAGAACTGGTACTAATGTGGTGTCACTCAGTGCATTAGAGCCATCGCTGGTCTACCAGGATAGTTCTTCTGATCAGTTTTAGACGGGGTTTGGATGGGGTTGTGTATGGGGTGGACACACTTTCACTAAAATTCTTGCTTAGAAATAATTGAACTCCAATGGGCATTCTCAAGATACACTAAAATCTGGTCCTGAAAACTCTGCTGTGTTTTCTGTAGAATTTTTCTTTGCCCATTTGTCGCAAAAGTTCTTCCTTGTATTTGTCATAGTCCTGAACCACTGTAGGTCCCCACTTGTCTAATGGTTCGAACACCATATTAGACTCTTTCACCAGATGTTCTAATGCTTCCTCTTCTTCGCTGGAGGAGTTTTTTTGGCTGGTGAGGCCTAGATCTACCACGCTCAAACTGCGCCTCTTATTCATCATCTGGCAAGAAGCAGCATCTGCAAATGTGGCAGCAGCATGCGCTGGGAGAGGAAGTACAGTATAGAGCCGTTCACTTGACCATTACATGGAAGAGGAGGACAGCGATCAGTCAGGAAATTCCATCATTAGTTTGATGTGTCCGTGCCTGAGTGAACGTGTTTTCCCATAACAAAATGTGGAAATATGAAGTCTCATTTCAGATACAAGATGTGTGTGAAGCATCCATCTTATAGTCAGTGGTCTCCACTGCTGTTGTACAGTCTGATTGCCATGAGCACAAATGAGCGCCTGAAGAACCCTGTTTTACACATGGATGAGATAATCCGGTGTCTGAATGAGCTGCCTATGTGCCACAGCTGCTTGTACAGGGTAAGAGGGGTGGCTTTGATTTTGTCCAGTATCTCTCTCTCTCTCTCCGCCTCTGCCTTCACACCATGCAGCATGTTGAGACAGCTGAGCTCCAAGCCCTGATGCCACCACCTCAGCACACCACTGTGATGAACAGTTTTTTATTGATTTGGATGCCAAGGTACTTGTATGAGTCCACCCTGTTCACTTCCTCTCACAGGATGACAACCAGGACAGTGGCCTCCTGTTCCTCGGATGGCAGAGGAACGGCAGAATACCTCTTTTTCAAACATGGAAAAGAACAACACAAAAATCATGGCAACCAAAAACAAAACTGACTATGTGGTCACTTTTGAACAAGTGAGGGTGAGACAGAGACTATTATTAATGTTCATATCATCGTATACTGTCCAATTTATTGGGCAGCAAACTGTGCTTACTGTTTTATGCTTTGGCAACATTGTTCCTATAACATTCATGCTAATAAAGCCGACTGAACTGAAAAAAAAGTTCACTACAAGCTCAATGGCTTTGCTGACACTCAGCATCATCTTCGTCATATGCACCGTGTGATGAAGCTCCCTATTAGTCCTCTGTAAAGATACTTTCTAAGTGAAGACAACACGTTTTCTCTGCAACCTAATGGGTTGGCTGAAGCACACGACCATGAGGCAGCAAGTTTTGTTGGTGAGATTGTTACCTCTTTCATTTCTTTTCAGATCTCAACAATGCATATAATCTCCTAGAATCATGCCAACACCATCTCTTGCTATAAAAATGATAAAATGAAAAATGAATAAGCTTTGTGGACTCAGCCACCACCACATACTTTTAGCTGGAAAGGTGTTTAAAATTACTTCTGATAGATTTTTCTCAGGTTTTATAGATTTTTTTTCAGAATGGGCATTTTGACTGCTTGAACATCAACAACTTGAATGATGCCTGTAGTCTGATTGGGTGGACAGTTTCAGAGCCTGGTTTTCAGAGCTGTTTGTGAGGTGTGTGTTACTTCTGGAACAGCATCAGAGCAATCGTCAGTGGTTTCAGTTGCACCTTGGCTTTTTCCTGATATGCTGTGAAACAGGCCTATGGTGGAGCTTACCTGAGAAAAGTTAGAACGTCATTCTCACGGTAAGCTCTCCTGAACTGTAACAGACTGATAAACCTATTTAAACTGCCATCACTTGCTATTTCCGTTATTCATACACATACACAATCAAATGGCCATCTGACACACAATGATTATGTGTCAGTGTAACATACAACTTGAATCTTCATCATTTTGACTAATTCTAATTGCTCACAGTGTTTAACCACAAACACACGTACCTCACACAACATTGTATTATTCATGCTTACTGAGATATTTTAGTTTAATTGACAGCAGGCATAAAGTTTCTTTCAGTCGTATTGATATTTCTTTCTCTTACTATTTCAGGTAGTTATCATTAGAATATCTTGGTGCTTAAAAAATGTCTTGAAGTTATTCTTAATTCTGTCACTTCTCTCACTCTCTGTTAGCTGGTAAGCTGTGTGCTTTGGCTTTTTAGCTGTTCCCTATGAATGGAAATACTGCTGATGAAATCCCCACACAGAGTTTAATACGCTGGTATGGATGAGAATCCCATGATAGCAAAAGCAAAGACATTTAATTGTATTGCTCCCTTTGGTTGTTTAGTATGTTTTGAAACGGAATTGAAAACAAGGTTTGGCCTCAGGACATACTGCCTCATTGCTTTTGTTCTCTGGACAACATAAGCCAAAGTAGCTGTGCAGCAACGGTGCGTTCAGAGCAAAATGTCACATTTGGGCTTTTTTAAAAAAATGCCTTTTATACAAACCAAGTTATTAAGTACAAATTAGGTCACTTTTATTTATTTGATTATTTATTGATTTATTTCTGTTTTTATTCATTTATCCTAAAATATTTTTTTATGTTTTTCAATTTTATTCCTTCCCAGTTACATAACTGAAAGGAACAAAATCAACATCATTTATGACAAATGCTTTTTGACAAGGAAGATCCCTGCCATCAGAAGCCACACACACACACACACACACACACACACACACACACACACACACACACACTCTCCAGTCCTCTCAACCTTCAGATCAGTACATCCCACTATGCTTTGCGATGGTCTGACAAGTGGATCCAAGATGGCGTAGAAAGTAAAGCTAGGTAAGTGTTGACTTCCCATTTTCAGCCCTCTCAGTTGTCTTTTTAATCGCAAAGCCACTCACACGATTCCCCTCCATAAATCATCTGGGTAATGACGAATGCGTTGGGTTCATGCATGTGTAACAGCACAATGTCATATCAATAATATGCGCCTAAACACCGTGGCAAAATTACAGGCCCGAACCCGTTTTGTTTCGGCGAACCTAGCTAGCTAGCGTGCTAACATGAACAAACCAGCCAGCTATTCTTGTTGTGAGCTCGCCAGTTTGGTGCCAAGAAAGGCCGTGTTTTGGCTAGCGAGCTAACTGCTAGCTACGCATACTCTGGTTTGTGGCAACACTGTTTACCCTGTGCAAACCTGAACGGTAAGTTAACCAACACCGAGGGGACATTTTTCAGGGCTTTGTAACGCTGCCGTCATCGCTCTGACTTGCAACAGTCATGACAAGTTTACCAGACAAACAACAGCTGTAAGTACCAGCGAAAAGGCGAAACAAGTCATTTCCAAGCATCGTGTTTATTAGCGTGTGCACTCTTGATATCTATTAATGGGGTTTAGCGATTTTTGCAAGTTTTGTGGCCGTGTTTTCTACACATTCCTGCTAACGATACTGTCAAGCCAAATAACGTTGTGTCAGGATGAAAGCAGAAGCGGTGATCTTTTTACAGCGATCCTCAGCTAAAAAATTAGCTTTCTCCTCCACTGTACTGCAGCAGACGAAGCGGTAGCCTCTGTTGTAGGACCCCACGACTGGACACTGAAAACAAGGCAGGTATCCACCCACTTTATCCCGCCAAACTGGTGTTGTTGTCCCTGTGAAGTGGCTGGCTTGCAAGCACTAACATTAGGTAACAGCTATTCCTACTGCTCCCACAAAACAGAGTGTTAAACGGTGTTTAGCTGTTGAAGTAACCTTTTCTCATTTGGAATAAGTGCTGCATTAAGATCAGTCCCATGTTTGGTTTCCACAGTATTTTCCATTTCATTTTTCCATCTGTCTGTCAGCCCAAGCAACCCTTATTCTGCACGCAACACACACACACACACACACACACACGCACACATGCGCGCACACACACCATAATATATCTGCTAACTGGATTATTATGATTTTATGCTGTCCCTTCATGCTGTAAAGTATAGAGTATGTCTCAGTTGCCATCATGGCTGTAGTGTCGTAAATCCTGGTCTAAATACACTTAATGCACATAAACTTGTCATGTGGGAACAGGAGCTGCACCAGTGTGGAAAAGCTCCAGAGAAGCTATAGGTGGCAGAAGGGTGCCACACATGTTGCAACATTATTTCTAATGTTAGGGCTAGTTGCCATGTGAGCATTCATTGTCATATAGCCCACACATGAGGCATAGTATTGTTCCTCATATGAATTTTTAGAGGAAGTAAACCCCCAAGCACTTCACTTTTTTTCTTGGGGAAAACGATGGGATCATGGAGTACAACATGGCTGGCTGTAATATTTTTTCAGGTACTATACATGAAATACCTACTGAGGAAATGCACCAGTTTTTTTTTTTTTCATGCTCAGTTTGCACAGACTCATGTAGTGTCAGTCTGAGGAGATGGAGATAGGTGTGTAATCAGCAGTACAGTAATAGAAGTAGCAGTACATCAGTAGATTGGAGCGCAAAAAATATTGGGTGGAATCAAAGAATTTAAAGTCTATGATTTATGCTATACATCACTAATTTTCAAATTTAGTCTTTGTTATGTGTGCATCCAACATGTACTGTACATGAGCTGGACAATTTGTCCGTATGTTATGGTCCTAAGAGATGAGATCAGGCTGAGAGACACTGCCAGTTGGGCTGGAGCAGCTGTTACAAGCATAGATGCCTGTTGCTGGATATTCAAGAACTATCTATTTCAAACGCTAACTGTAGGGTTAATGTTCTTTATTGCAAAATTAAAGTTTCCCCTCTTCTTGCATAGTCAGTTATGATGCATAAAATCCCCCGATGAATGTGTTTTTTTTTTTCTTTCTTCATGAAAATCCACTTTTCTACCAGGATGTGACATTATCTGCTGTTTGATGTTTTCTTCATACTGTTGATGCAGCTTTAACACACAGTAGCTGTCGGATGTCTCACCTTCAAGGACTAGCTGTCACAAATATTCCCAAACGACTTGCCCACAGGCCACGGCTTCACTGTTCTTTTTGAGCCAGTCATAATCAAAAGCTGAATTTCAGGCTGTGGTGAGGGCTAGGATGGGAATTCAACATCAGCTAATTGTTGTGGAATTTAGATTAGCAGCCAAAAGTTTGTTTTGCAAGCCATATTTGCACATAATAACTATAATCTTTTTTGGGGGGCAGTATTTTCATGATAAAATCAGATCTCAGCCATCTCTGTAGATGGGCTACAGTCCAAAAGATGAAACCAACAGTTACTAGACTATTGGTCAAGGTTGAGCATTTGTTGCTCTGGTGTTCCCATCAGGTCATGGTGTATCCCTGTTCCCGATCTGTGCTGGCTGGCGTGAAGGAGGACATGCTGGTTCTTGGAATGTCTGACTGAGGTTTAGATTCTCAGGCTGTAGCCCTGCTGCTTTTTTGTTGCTTGGCTAGGCATTCATGAAATGAAGCTGGGGCCCAGAGACCCTGGTGGGCATTATCCAGCATAATGCAGTTATAATTATCCTCCATCAGCTACAGGTTAACACATTTTCAGGCTCAGTATTTAGTAAAGGGGACTCATCCCCTTTCAATCAATCCATTGACCTGGGATAAACCTGATTTTTGGTTAACAAACATCTGACCAAGCTATATGAGCCTTCGTCCAACAAGGGTTGCTGCAGTAACGTTTGAACCAGAGATCATAGAGTACAGTGTACAGTGTGTGGTTGGCTAGATTCTTCTGTGCACCTATTGAGGGTTGCTTCAGGACTTGACCAGATGAAGAAGGCAAATATAGTTTTTCTTTGCATGTGATTTGATCGCTATGGTACCGTTAATTTGCATCCTAAAATGTAAACGTCCAAATAAGTGGTTAAGCGGTGGCCCTTTCATGGCTTAGACGTAATTCAGGTTATTGGATGCTAATTCCCACACGTTCCAATTGTTGACTTTGAGTTGATTTTCAGTGGAGGTTTGCCTCTGTTGACTGCGTGTTGGTGAAAAGCTACACCACCACCCACAACCACACACAGCCTCCTCCTCCACACAGGACGAGAGACTGTTCCTTCTTACACTTATGATGATCGTGTTTAGACGCAAATTTATTAGTGACACACACTTCTTTAAAAAGGCACACAATTGTAATTTAAAGGAGATGACAGCGGGTGTACTTCAGAGGATGCTGGTGGTCCATTATGGCCTGTTGTTGGCTCTGCAGACATTGTCCAAATTTGTGATAGACTACCCACTAAGCTGGAAATGATGTGTGTATGGTGTCTTTAGCAAAGACTTTAAAAGTCCAGTCTTAGCTCTATTGTTTGACAGTAGTTTAATGTATGTTATGACATGACTCCCTGTGAAGTGTGGATAAACTCCACATTTATTCTTTTAAATTGTGTGCATTGTGTCAGATACATAAAACTCAGCAGACATTTTAAGAGGAAAGCACTAAGAAATCATACCACTGACACATACACACATTTGAGTGGATCCACATACTTAATAAGAATTTCAGCCAGTCTATTTCATTAGGTGACACACAAGGTATTGACCTATAATATACCCAATACAGTGTGTCCCGTCAGTGTATTATCTAAACCATAGGGGCAGTGTAGTGCCTAGAGTGGATGCTCTGAATTACAGTCCAAAGTAGAGATTCAGTATATTGGCATTTGTTCCCACTGGCACATAGTTGATGTTGACCGTTTGGCTCTGTGGCTACCCATTTCCTTCTGTGTACTGTCCAGCATGCCATACTGTGTCTAGTCTCAACAAAGCCCTTATATTCTGGATTATCAGTCCTGATAATGCTTTTGGTCGAAGCAGTCAGATGAGGCCAGACTGTTGACTCCACTGTTGTTGGCGTTTGGAGCCTGAGATGATAGACACACATATCTCATACAGTACTTTGGGCATCTCACATGACCGCTGATTTTGGAGCCAGTTGGATAGGGTATGTGTTTTGATGAACATTGTGAGAGGAACCACTCTGAGGAGCCCCATTCAATGTTGATAGGCAGACATCCACATTGCTTACTTTGACCCACAAAACGCCTTTTCTTTAGGCCAGAAAAGAGTTGGATGTTTTTCAGAACTCATGATGAATTCTTCAAATTACTGGTTTTGTCCCAGTCTAAAACCCATACCTCATATGCATACATGCTTGGTTTTAGATAGTAAGTTATTAATAGCATAACATTGGATGGCGTTCAAGTTTTGAGATGTTACGCAAAGAAAAGACTACAGGAAATGCAAGGGAAAAAAATTACATCAGATTTTTTATTCTTTGAAATATGTCTCAAAGGGTCACATCTTCTTATACAAAGTGAGCAAAGCGTTCAGTTGTAAGTCAAAGTCACATGAGAGATGTCACAAGCATGTTTATTAAAACAGAAGAGAAGCTGCTGTCTGTTCTCTTCCACAGAGAAGTTGGCCAGAGTGATGCAGTTGTCACCCATGCCACGTTCTGTCATATGAAATTCATGGTTTCTTTTATGTATTTATTTTTTATTGAAAGAGGCAGGTCACCTGTGTTTAATAGCGATTTGCGTAATTAAATGTTTAAACGTTGCTGCACCTGCGTGGACTCAGAAAATACTTTTCCATCAAACTATTTTATTAATATCTGCAGCTGTATATTTCAAACGCGTGAAAACAGCTGTGCCCTTTTTAAAACGCCGCTGCACTTGAACACATCCCTGGCTCTCTCAGCTGGCTCTCATTCACTGTCACAAACCTCGCAGTCTGACTATGGTACACACCCCCTCTGATAGCCAGTGTTGTTGTTAGCAACGTGCTTACTGCTCGTACTACTCTACATCTGAGGCGCCGTTAGAGGAGAGTGGGGGCGGGGTTGCACAGAGGCTGAGAGAGAGAGGACAGATGCAAATACTGGCACAGTGTTACAGGAGGATAGGATTATGTGTTTTAACGCAACGTAAAGCTATATTAATATAGACAATATGGTCTCATCCTATATTTCCTTTGAAAACATTGTGATATACTGTAAAAAGTCAATAAAAAACCCAGCCGTAGTCACAAGTGATAACTAGTAAGTCACTACAAAGGTTTGTTACTGAACCCAGTACTTGTAACTGTACAATCTGAATTACGTCTTAACTTCCGAGTACTGATTCACGTTAGATCAATTGTTCCACTTTTCAAAATGTTGATGCAGTCAGTGCTTGCTGCAATGAGGGTTTTTATTGTGTGAGGTGTAAAAAATGTTCTAAATAAATGTTGTTGGAATTATATCTTACTACTGAAATTACATTTGTGTTATCACAGAGAAAGTTAAGTACGGAAAAAGGATACTGTTGGGTACCAGTGCAGAATTCAAAGTACCCGTACTCCATGAGTCCAGCAGGGAGGGAGACCCTTTCCACATTAAGAATTTAGTCAGCAACTGATCATGTATTCAGTCATTTTTTGTGTGGCAGATTCTGCTCATCTTGTTCCTTAATGGTCTCAAAGAACAACTCCTATTTGACTCGAACGCTGACTCACTTGGACACTTTGGTTTTAATGCCCTGGAATGATGATTACACTATTTATCTCATAAATGTTTCCATTTTGACTTCCTTTGCATGTGGGGTCCAAGTAATTTCTTACCCTTGCAAGGATGAAAGGGCGTCAGGTTGTCCCTTCATGGCCCTGACATATTCCACAAATGACTGACTTATGTCCATCAGTGAATTTGTATTATTTTCTGGCTGTGAGGATTACAGCTTTGTAATGTTTTGATATTGCCACTGTAGAAATAGAGAGGAGTGCTCTCTGTCTATTTGTCTGGTCTCCCTTTGTCTCAACATTTTACACACTCTCTCTGCTGCAGAAAAATGTGGAAATAGCAATAATAAAAATTGCTTTATTAATCCCTGTTTTGGGGAAATATAAGTTATTATGAATTTCTTGCCAATTCTACCGTGAAGCATTTATGAAAGGTTTTGTTCTGAGTGTGCTTGTGCCAAGATGTCTGAAAACCTTAAAGCATTTTAGGTATTTACATGTCTCTTATACACTCATTAAAGTTCTTAAAAATGACGCATTGTATTCCACAATTAAGTTTCAACAAGAATCATTACATGTCAATGTTGAGTTGGAAAATAAAGCAAAAAATAAGGATGTGTTTGACTGATAGATGTGTGTGGGAGTACTGTTGGTTTTATTTTCTCACATTGTATAACCTGATACGTAGAAATAGTCACTATGATGTTAAGTGTGACCTATTTGCTCATCTACTCTTAGCCTACATACCATACAGCCAGCTATCATGCTCGAGGTAACAAGAAACAAACTGCCTTGATACAAACTGCCCACAGCCATGGATACAGAAATGGAGAAAAGGTGTAAATATCCCAGTTTTAGATGTAAACATTGATGATAACAGTATAATACTTTTTCTGTTACATGTCAGTCCCTGTGGAAAGAAGAATAATCCTTGTAGGCTGCCGTTATGTTTCTGTAGTGCACAGATTTTGGTGTGTAATCCACGGTGAGAGTAGTGTCAGCCTTGAACTGTAGCAGGGAGTTTGGAAAGCGTGTCTTCATTTTCAGTATGAGCAACAATAGAGAGAATGTTTTTTTGTTTTTCACCAGTGGTATTGCTGAAGTGGAGGTAAAATGACAGACAGTGTTTTTTAACACACAGCATCTCTGTATCAGAGTTCATATCTTTTACCTTACTAGTTAAAACTATTTTTTGTGTCGCCACTTTCTTGCACCACTGCATGCTAGAAATAAGTGAAGGTCTGGACTCCAACATGTGCCCTTTATGGTTTTAACCATATAATCAACTAGGTCTCACTGCAAACTTACTCACTTTAATCAGGGGTGACAGCAGCTTATAGACAAAGATGAGGATGCTTTTCTCCTACTGCCCAACCCCTCTCAGAAAAGGTGATGCTCATATGATGGCTTCTCTTCTGTCTTTTTCGGCATCCAGACGTTTTGTCCCTGAGTCATGGCGGACAGGAGAGCGGAGAAGTCATGTGAAGAAGCCAGCAGATCGTTAGCCAGGCGGGACTACGAGGCAGCAGTCAGCCACAGCACGGACGCCCTTGTGGTCCTTGCACCCCAAGCCCAATCTTCCGGTGCCCCTGTCCCGCCGAGCCCTCCATCCCTTGCCGCCACCGCCGGACCCCTCCGCAACCGTGTCCTGCTCTACCGGATTGCGGCCTTCCTACAGCTGGTGAGGATGATGGCTGTTAAAAGCACAGAGCAAGCATGCAACCTATATTCTGAGATGATCACTGTTTTCTCTCCTCCCCTCTTGCCTTGCGGCCCTTAAATTCTTTCCATGCGTCATTATACCAATCATAGTTATGCCAGGGTGAGGGAGGGATTCCTTTCTTTGAGAACTATAAAAGTCAGAATTTTGACATTAAATGGAAAATCATTCTGTTCTATCCCTAAACGAGTACATGTCGCTGAAATGACATAGGCTGATAATTGTGTTTTAAATCCCCTGTTGTACTTCTAATCACTGGGTAAATTGCCATGAAGAAAAGGTTGGAAATGAGAACAATAAACGCTACTTTCCTCCTCCATGGTACTGGTATGCTATCTTCTCAGAGCACTAAAATTACACCAGTTACTTAAGCCCTAAGATTATGAAACTACTTAAGTTCCATAATGATAGTGTGAGGAACTCCGCTGCGAGGCAAAGAGCCATTCTTGGAACTCATGAAACTCTGACCCTCTAACACACAGTATTCCCATTTGTTATGGCCTCTGCTTTTCTACTTTTTTTTTCCCTCTGCCAACAGAAAAACTATGATGAAGCAGATGAAGACTGCAAACATGGTGAGTAGGAATTCAAATTGGAACCATCTGATGATACTGTATACAGTTTTTTTTTTTTTTTTTTTTTTTTTTAAACCAGCGACAGACCAAATATGCCACTGGGGTCAGTGAAGCAGACGAAATAGAATGTTTTTGATCATTTTATTCCAGAATCAAAGCTTTTTACTTTGTGGCATTTGGGTTAATATAATTACGTCAAGTCAGAAATAAATATAAGTCAATATACTGACTTTCATCCTGATAAGATACATAGAAGTTGACATTTTCATTGAATTCACATGATCGTAAGCTGCAATGTTCTCGAGAGCAGACTTCAAAACAACTTGGTACATATAGTGGAAGACACCGAACTGAATGTGCTGAATTCATTCCCTGCGTACCTGTTCCCTCTATTCTTCATCCTGTCCCAGTCCTGGCAGAAGAGATGGCCAGGGGAGATGGTTCGCTACAGGCCAGCTTGCGCTCTATGCTGTTGGATGGCAGCCTGCAGGAGGTGGTCAGCATCCTCTCCAAAGCCTTGTATGGAGAGCCAATGGTATGACTGAATAACCATGTATACAGTATATGCACGCAGACCGCCTACACATTGTCTGTGTTATGCTAAAGTGCATATATGGCTTAGCTGTTATGCCTGCTGAGGTCAGGTTTTCTTTCCCAAAAAGACAGTAAAGCTCACAGGAGATTCTCAGGGCATGAGAAGGGTTTAGATATTAAACATTAAATAAATAAATAGAATGAATAAAATAGATATTAATAAACATGTCTGACATTCACAGTGATCTGGGATGTTCGAGTAATATCTGATACAGTTTACTGAATGGTAAATACAATCATGTTGCTCACTGCCATATATATAATAGCATCAAGTTTTGGAAGAGCCTTTGCAGTAGATGTGCATACTTGTCCTGTCCTTGCAAAGCTATGGTGATTTTTGTCATGTAGGCCACACATATATGGCCTATCAAAAACAAATTAAAAACAGTTTCAGGCTCATTCAAAAAGTGTGCCACAACAGTGGAGTAAATTAGTACTGATGAAAAGTCCCAACACGATGATGGGATGATATTCTACAAGGCTTAAGTCTGGATTGAAAATGGGCCACATGAAAATTAATGTCGACAAACACGTGAGGTGTCGTGCCCCACCTATAACTTTGTGTTACATCCTTGATGTTAAAGACAGACAGGAGGTGACTCTTTGCAGGTTATATGTTGTTCTACTTTTCCCCCTGTCTGACTTGCCCCGTCCTTTTGTTAATCCTAACTGCTGTCTTCATACGTCACCATCCATTTTTGCTGCCAAGGTGCCCCCTCCAACTCCACTCCTGTCCTGTTTGCAACCTCTTCCTGCCCTCTGCAACACACAAGCACACACTGACTCAAAGTCACAAGCACATATTCAAAGGCTGAGCTTGGCCCCAAGGTCATCCAAAATTGTATGCAAGTGGGGACAATTCTGTTTGCTTGGCAGGCTGCCCCTCCCCCTCTCTCTCTGTCCCTTTTAGAGACACACACAAACATTATTCTGACAGTTTGGGATGATTATATTCGCTCTTCTGTCTGCCCCTTTTTTTACGGATACTTTTCCATACATTTTAAGCTTCCCATTCTTAGTGTGCCCTCAATTTCTTCTTGTCTTCCCTTTTCCGGTATTTTAATGTCGACCCAGGTGTTGTAAAACTAAACTTGCGTGGACTCAAATTTTGCTCACTCTCAAATTTGATGTTTTCATTCTAAAAGTAGATAAAACTGCTCAGCAAAAGCATTACATCACACAGGAGGGAGAATCAAAATGGAAACACTAGACGAGGCAGAAAACCATTTTTTCCTATTTATTTGACACCTCATCTTGGCTGAGGTTGGTGCTGGCACACCTCACTCAGTGTAGTTTAGCTGTCCCCTGGTAGTATCCTGCAAGTGTGTCTTCATTTGATACACAGCTGTTAGGATGAAGCCAACTGCCAACAGATTTTTTTGTTTGTTTTTTTTTTTTTTCAATCAGTGAGCGACACTTCATTCACACTTCAAGCGTGTTCTAAACGTACTTCACAGCAATCAGGCGACACAAATCGTGTACCCATAAGTGCATTTAAAAACCATGCTATAGAAGCTCCGCTGGGATTTGCATTGCAAGTTGACACGGGTGCTCATTGGAGTTGGATCAGAAAATGATCAGTAATATATATTTGAGATTCCTTGTTACTTAAAAAAATTCACAAGTGTAAAAGTCAAAAACATTCAGTTGAATTTGCATGCTTACACTATGCATTAGAACAGTGTTTGCTCCAGGTTCAGAAGGGTCAGAGGACAGATGAACATCTTTATCATGGCCTTTTCTTGATTATAGCCGTGAGCTTTTAGAGAAACAATACACCAGTTTTGCACGTTTTTAATCACAAAATGCATCTGAACCAGAACATGCCTTCCTAATCACCACTGAGACCCTGAAGATTCACCGCATTTCACCGTAAATTAATTTCTGGTGTCGTTAGTGGCAGGAAATCCACCCACTGAAGTGACAAATTGAAAGAGCAACATATAAACTGCAGTCTCTCTATCTAGATAATGCATGGGCATTTTTTGATGCATAGCAGTTTCACGGCAGAGCCGCAAATATTCAGATTCGTGTGGTGTAGCTATTAAATACTGGGATGGTGATTGATTTGTGTCTTGCCTTTAAATATCTTGAAATGGCAAACATTATTACAGCAAGCGAAATCTGTCAGTTTATTCCAAAGTGGGGGTTTTATGTTGTCCTGAAAGCACTAATTACAGTACGTTGTTGTAATGATCCTTTTTTCTCCTCGTTCATAGAATGGCATTGTTGCGAAAGACCTTACCAGATTAAAAATGCTCTTCTCAGAAATCGAGGTAAGCGCCTCTGGTTGCAGGACTGCAAACCTTGCTCATGTGCTTTCTGCTGTCTTTTGTTCGGGCCTTTTGGTGCTTGTTGGTTTTACAGTTGACGATTTAATGCAGGCAGGCGAAGGTCGTAAAGATGACTAATGGCCTGATTCCAACACTAACTTAATTATTTTGTGCTCCTCTACCTAGCTTGTAGCTGTTGTGGATTTATTACTCATTTGTCTGTAATAAGTCCCGTGGTCCAACTGCTTGTACTGTATGGCTATGTTAGTAGCTGACATAATAGTAATAATCTTTCTCCCTCCCAACTCTACCCACCCCACTCAATCTTTGTCTCTGTAGGCTATAAATAGGGAGATGGCACCAGAGTACACAGATGACCAGGAAGAAGGTGAGCAAATCTGTTGCATGACTGGTTTTTAATACTTCTTTCAAGTTGGTTCTCGGTGCCAAGCATCCATATATATTAAAGTACAGTAGACATGATTTATCTTTAGAAAGTCTTCACGCTGCCAGTTGGCAGCTGGAGCACAGCAGGTTGCAAGCTGGCCGAAGCCCGTCTTCTAATGTTTTTGAAGCCGTTTGTCAGTGTCGTATTGACCACTTGGCTGTGTGTATTGACAGAAGTCCAAGATGGCTGGCAGTTCCGGCCTCCTCCCCGAGGAGTCACCAGCAGTGAGGAGTACACCCTGTGTAAAAGGTAATGCACACTGTTTGGGGATTTGCACACAGGTGTGAATAATGGAGAATTTATGTCTCATCCAGAATATTGTGGAAGAAAAATGTTCTAGATGTGGAAGACAGGCATTATGTTGTTATGTGACTGATATATAACTGCTTTAAGTTTCAATTTCATCTCTTCACACTGAAGGAATTCTTGTAAAAACATTAGTAGACATCCTTTATCTTTGTATAGAAGGATGCCCATGAATCTGCTGAGCCTTAGACTTCATCCTGTGAAGTTTCTCTGATTTTTAGTTTTTCTTTGATTTTGAGTTGTCTGACATGGTCCTCTGATCTGTCCCACTGCAGCGCCACAAGCGTAATTTGCTGCTCCTGCTGCTGTGTCAAGCTTTGATTTTTATTAAATGTTGTATGTCCGCAAGAGACATTTTGTTCCTGATTGTGTCAGATGCTATTTCTAAAGATTTCTGGCCATGTTGAGACACCTAATTTTTGGATTAAAAAAACAAAACAAATACAGTTTTGGCATAACATTTTTTTTTTCTGTAAATATATAATTGTGACTAATGCCTGACACAAGTGATCCATGTGTACATTCATCTTCATTTTTCTTATTTTGTCTGACAGTCAGAATTTACCATTCTATGAAACAAAGCAATGCAGCAAAGTCTCACACTGTGGAAGCTGTAATTAGCAAATGTTTGGTATTAGCTCAAATTGTCACACACTATTTGTTTAGTTGATTAATTGCTTACTTGTTTTAGCACCAGTTCAGCACACAGTTTGTCTTTGCTGAAGGTACTTGGAGCAGGGGCTGTGTCGGTACGGGGCCCAGTGTACGTCAGCCCACTCGCAGGAGGAGCTGATGGAATGGCAGAAGCGCTATGCGTCACGCCTCATCCGCCTCAAGCAGCAACAGGAGAGCAAACACTTCACCGAGAACTACATGGAGACCCTGATAGAGAAGTGGATGAACTCCCTCTCCCCAGAGAGAGTGGTGAGCACATACAAGCCCCTAAGTTACTCAGTGAATAGAAAACTGTCAAAATACTTTGCCGAGGTCAGGGTTCACTCCCTAGAAGAGGTCACAAACGTATGTACGGTACTATGTTGTTTTTTATTAAAAGCCTCTCCAAACTTTCCTAACCCCCTCCTTGTAAATATAGTAGGTGCAGTACCAGCATACTTGTACCACTCAGCAAACAGCTTTTGTACAAACACACAAACTACCCCAGCACAGAAGTGATTTTTTAGATATATCAGTTCAGTAGTTTATCTGCTCCCCAGTCAAGGTTGCATATAGATACACACCTGCTGGCACACTGTCATTTTATAACTTAAAGTAAGGAGACACCTGAATTTTACACCATATTCACACAGTAGTAGCAAACTAACTCAGCGCATCCATCTATCCATCCACTGTCTATATCGCTTAGCTTTAAGGGTCGCGGGGTGGCTCGAGACAATCCCAGTTGACACTGGGCAAGAGGTGGGGTACACCCTGGACTGGTTACTGGTCACCAGTCAATCACAGGGCTGACACATAGAGACTGACAGTCATTCACACTCACATTCACAATTTAGGGGGGGAGGAAGCCATAGTACCTGGAGAGAACAGATGCAAACTCCTCACAGAAAGGTTCAAGGTTCAAAGCATAAACCTGCAGGCCAGAGGATCTGTGCTGTCAGGCACCTGCGCTAACCACAGAACCACCATGCTGCCCCCCCATTCAGCACAGTCTCATTTAATTACAAATTAAATCATTTAATTACTGCACAGTATGTGATACAGATGAACTTTGGTCTCTGAATAAATATGTAGTGATAGATTCTGTCTAAGCTCGTGTTCTTTGTTTTTGTTTTTTCCAGCTAAGTGAGTATTTAGAAGGAGTGAATGTAGAAACCAGCTCCAGCCTCTCTGTTACCGTCACCACCAAAAAATCCTCCCACTCCTGGACCTTCTCCTTGTTGTGCAAGGTAGGATGAAGTGTTGAATACCGAGCATGGTTACTTATTCAAATGCATTCTTTGTTTAACGGGAAAATAAGGCAGTATTCTGCACTGTACATATGCCAATGCTAGTTGGTCCTAATCATCTTTTGATCATGTGAATGATTATCCTATCTCCGTCTCTCCGACTAGCCGGCTAGAAAGCTGTACCGCATCGCTTTGCTCTACGATGCTCACCGACCACACTTCGTAATCACTGGTGTGTCAGCTGGGGAGCGGCTACAAGCTGTTCCCAACGGCTGCCAAGAGTGGACTCCAGGAGAGGAGACAGCAGGTATGTCATATATATATTCCAATTTCATGACCAGAAATGGGATATTTGGGGATTTAACTTTTTTGTCTTTGTTTTTCATTCAGTGATGACTCTATCTTGCATTGGTCAACAGCATTTAAATTAAATTTGTGTAAATAGCAGTCTGTCTTCTTCCTTAGTTTCCCTTTATCCGAACTAATGTTGGAGTTACATCTCTCTCTTGTTTTGTCTACAGTAGATTTAAATGTGTTTACATGAAACTTTGCTGTTCTGACAGTGGCAGCAGACAATGGCCTGGACCACTGTGTCTACAAGGTCGCAGTGGGCTTCAGCACAGAAATCTTCGGTACCTTCAGACAGACCGTTGTCTTTGACTTTGGTTCAGAGCCTGTGCTGATGCAACGGATCATGGTGGATGCTGCCTCTATTGAAGGTATGTTAAAAGCAATCCTCATCATCATCATCATCATCGTCATCAAGAGGTCTTTTTGTTATTCTATATAAAATGATATTGAGAAGGGACATGAATGTTTTAAAGAAAATATTATGTATTGAGGCATCTATTATACTGCGTATCAAACACAGTTTTACATCCGTGTGATTGTTTTCTAATATGCCCGGAAACGTATGTGTTTTTTTCCCCTATTTTTATGGTGTTTGAAGTAGAATAAATCTTTGAAGATGCTTATTTTATGCGTAGATCACAATTGGTAAATAAGCACTTCAGTGTTTTCAACCACCCTCTTGTCCTTTGTTCTCAGACCTAGAACACCTGATGGCAGCCAGGCAGCAGCTTTTGATGACTGCAAAGCGCTGGGACTCTTCCTGTAAGACCATCGTAGAGTTCGTTCCTAATGAAACTATGGCTGACCTGGAGCGCAGCCTCCTTTCCCGCTATCAGATCCCACTGTCGGCCGACCAGCTCTTCACCCAGTCAGTCCTGGACAAGACTCTGACCAAAGACAATTACCAGGCCCGACTACACGATCTACTCTACATAGAAGAGATTGCACAATACAAGGAAGTTAGCAAGTAAGTATAAATAAGTTTTCATGGTTTCCTCTGGAATAATAAAAATGTTTTTTTCATAACTGTACTTAGATTCTGAGTTTGACAACATTGATTGATATTTCAAACATATACTAACAATGTAGTAGCAATATTTGAACATAAAATTGAACTAGAAAATAATATAGACTAAATAAAACACAAAGGAAACAATGTTTTAAACTTTTATGTTTAAAACATTAATATATACAAATGCAGGCTTTACATAATGTGCCTTGTATAACATAATGAATATATTGCAAATTTCTGATTTGGAGTGCCTTCATGTGAGGAAGTGTGAGGTAAAAAGTGGTATAAAAGATTTATCACAGCGTTGTAGGATTTGTTTTGCCTATGGTTTTTGCAAACCGCATGCTACAAATCCTAATTCTCCATTGACGGAAACAAGTCAGGGCTTATTTGTTCCAACCCTGAAAAACTATGTTAGTATGTTTTTGTCCTTTTTAGCAATATTGTAAAATTGATTGTACTGTGCCTCAAGAAGAATTCTAAAGGCTAAAATCCACTGGGGGCATCTGTGTCGCGTTCCAGCTGCGCTGTGGTTGTCAGAGCTGATCGCACCCACTCTGGTTAATGCTTTAAAACCCACCGCGGCGCGTCCCAGAGGCGGCTCGGTGCTACACTCCACTAAAGGTACACGCCAGTTCTATTTTCGGAGCTGGCACCAGCCCAGACATGAACTGGTCAGAGGGGTTTTCAACACCACATTCGACGAGAGGTTCGTCTTGGATGTGGAAAAACAATTTCACTTTAGTTGCTGTCTGTAGGCTACAGCACAACAAAGCAGGAAATACACACAAGAAACACATTTAAAACAAACAAAATACGAAACGTAAGTTGTTTGAACACATTAGAAGCACAAAAATCACAATAAAATGACCAAATCAATAAAATCTGAGCAAGTCAACTAATCAGCCAGACAAAACGCCCTGTGCCTGACATGCTTCTGAAACACTCCTGGTGGGTTTTACAACCGTGCTGAGGACGGAGCAAAGCCGGACCGCAGCCAGAACGTGACGCAGACGTTTTTACGGGGATAAGTGTGTGGTCACATCTGATACATGTATAACTGCACATGTCCTACATATGATGCTAATTTAAAACCCTAGCCTTGCTGTCTTACCACTCTGAAGCGTTGACAGCAAGAACTAATGTTAGGTACAACCTGACTCTGACAGAGCGGACGGACATATCTTAACTCAAGGTTCACTTACAAGCCTTTCTTGGTGCTTTTTAATGAAGTTGTCAAAATTGAAATGCAAGTCAAGTTGCACTATACAGTTGCATTTCTGAATGAATAGTCAAGAAGGTGATAATGAGCCCCTGTCTTGTCAGTAGTTTAGCTACAAATAAAAAAGATTATCCTCAAGAATATAGTTTCAAGCTTGTTGTACTAGTCTCGCCTTACTTGGCAGGACAACAACTAAACAGTTGGTGATGGTTTTGATGCAGTTTTGTTTTACAATATATTTATGATGTGAAAATGTTTTACATAATAATCATTTGTAATCGGACTCTTTGGAATAAATAGCCATTGTTACAGTGCATACATAGAAACACAGCCCTTGTCTGGGGTTGAGAGGTGTAAATACTATGTGTTGTGAGTTTTCAACCTACCACAAGGTGTCAGGCTTGATCTTCATTGTAAATCTGCTTTGTGAGAGAGCGAGAGAGAGAGAGAGAGAGAGAACCAGAGAGGTAGTTGAGGACAATAAGTGCTCCCCTCCCTTAGAATGGATGCCAATTTTTTTTGTTAAAGGGCAGCCACTGGTTTAACTAAGCGTAATGCTAATTGCAGGTGAATTCACAGTGAATGATTAATCCCACATTCAGTGACAGCAGTGCACTAGGCCCTCCCCCCACTTTAAATGTCTCAGCTTTCCTCTTTGATCTTAGTTTGATCTTGTCTAGTGACTCACTGTCATTTGACTCGGTAAGGAATTAAATCATGGATTCCTCTCTGTTACCTGCAGTATGAAATGTTCTTAGCAATCTGCTGCCTTTCCCATGTGCATATGAATAATCTCTCTACCTATTAATTCTATGTTCTGCCAGGCTCTAATACTTTTCGTGGCTGATTGAGTTTCAACAGGAGATTTCCGGTTGACTGTGGATTCCCTCCATGGGATCTGCAAATGGCATAAAGTTGTTAAAAGCTTACTTCATTCATTTAAATGCACTCTATAACTTAAGGAAATCTCTCTCTCACACAAGATTTCTCTCTTCTCTTGCATTGAGAGTGACATCGTCCCACTTGTATCAGGAGGTCAAGAGGCATCACCTGATTATCTAAAGTGAACATGGAGTGACTCATGTAGAACCAAGACTGCTTTGCTGTCTGTTTTTGTCTAAATGTTTCTCACTCTGAGAGTATTGCCGGAGGGCTGATGCAAAACCATAACAAGTAACCTCTAGAGTGCCTTTGATTGTGTAACACCAGCGGTTTTCAACTAAATACAAAATGTGTTATCTTATCTGCGTATGTCAATCATCTGTCAGAGTTTATCACCAATATTTCTTCCTGTTTCATCATTTCAAATCCAGCAGAGAACAGAGGCGCAATCTGGAACTGAAGTGAATATTTTTTCCCCCAAAGTGCTTCAATTTTCCACTAAGTTTGTGCATAGATACGCTTTGTGCCAGTGATCGGTTTTCTCTGAATTACCATTATATTGAAAATAATTTGGCTGCTTTTTAGCTTACCGTGATGTTTAATTTAGGTGACCTTACATTTTGAAGAATTTGTAAGGCGTTTTACAAACTAAGTTAATGCTAAGCAAGCATTTACTTTTTGCAATTTTGTTTTGTTTGTTTTCGTTTTATTTGACTTCAGATCTTGCGAAAAATGCTTGTGCTGGCCTTCACAGTGGCAAATGCACAAACATGCTAACAAGTAATGCCCTGCTGCCAAGTGATCAACTATCTATCACTTATCTGCATTCACTAAAACAGTGTATAGCTGATATTTAATGTATTGTCAGTAACAGTGAATGGTATGCAGGTCATTAGTGGGTTACTGTCGTTGATCAAAGCTCAGAGAATGCTCAAATGCCTGAGGCGCGCATGTGGGATGCAAGAGGACTTCTCTTATCCATTTTAAAGCAGTGCTCAGCAGAGTACAGACCAGCTTCTGTTTTGTGGCAAAAGGTTGAACTGCTGGAAAGCAGAATAGTTCCAGGGTTAAAATGCCTGTTAAGGATACACATGAAGTCACAAGAGAACATATTTTGATATTGGTACTACACTCAACACTGTGCTAGTTTATCGATAATACCTCAAAAACATTAGCGCTATTGCTGTCATTTTTGACATTCATTGATATGCTCAAACTAGAGGTCTGCAACAGCATAACCAAATATCCATGTTTGTCAACCCCAGGTTTAACATCAAAGTGAACCTCCAGCTAGTCACCAGCTTTATGCTGACCGGCATTTCTGTTGGAGCCAAGTATGCCCAGAATGGACAGCTCTTTGCACGCTTCAAACTCACTGAAACACTTTCTGAGGTAAATGGATTGGTTGCATTGGGGCATTGGTCTTTGCCTTTTCACTCCTAAGTACTGTAATTACTTATGTGTGGCACCTGGAGCCCTAAGGTGCCTGCCCGCTTGGTAGCTCTCCTGAACAGTTTTCTTTTCTCACCTCAGGACACATTGGCTGGACGGCTAGTGATGACCAAGGTAAATTCAGTCCTGCTGCTGCCTCTGAACTGTCAGGGGCTCAGCAGCCAGCCGCCTCCTGGGGTCAAAGAGCGAGTCCACGAGGCTGTGATCGAGGAGAAGACCAAGGACTACATCTTCCTAAGGATCTGCAAGGACTGCTGTGATGAGTTGGGACTACTGCCTGACAGAGAAATACAGGTATGGGCTGCACCAGGGTGTCCTGCTGGTTCTAAATAGTACTAGCATATTGACATGATATATGATAGGATTTCTAAATACATGCAATTTTGACACACATCAGGAGATTTTAGTCAGCATTCAGATCACAATTCTTTCCACCCAGATGTTTTGACCTTGAAAAACTTTTGAGGGTTAAAGGTTCAGCTATTGATTAGCATTTTAACAAAGGGTTACAGGGAAGAAGAGGACCATCTTTCCAGGAAAACCTGTGCATCTGTGTGACTAAATGCATTGCCTACACCGATTGTCTCAGGTTCTGAGAAATCTCCCTCTACTGAATGACTCTGCCTTCAGCAGCCTCAGCTTGATATTCTTCCCCTCCAGCCTGAGCGTCGGCAGATGAAGCAAGGCGCTGTGTTAACAGTTAACAAAACAACCCTCATCCTATCACTGTGGGAGCATAATCTTCTTATTCTTTTGCATACACTGTTCCTGCTACAATTTCATTTTCCTATCTCCTCTGTGAGTGCTTACAATATTCTACAAAGCCTTGAAGTTTCATGCTCTTCACGCTCTGGCATATCTCAGACCGTCCTGCTCATGTATTCGTTGTTTATTTCTCTTTCTTGCTTTGTCTCTCTTTCCCACTTTCCTCCTTGCTGTGTTCACACTTCTTTTTATCCCTGTTTTACTTCTCTCCTTCTGATTTTCACACTTGCTCCCTAATAGCACTGCATACTTTACAGTATACCTGTTAGGAGCCTGTGTGTGTCTGCATGATGACGAGGCCCTCCAGCAGTGGAAACAAACTCTTAGTGATTACATGAAACTGGTTTAAACCAAGGGATTAAATAGAAACATAAATGGTTCAAAGCTCCCCAGTACAATACTGTTCAACCTGTTCACCTGTGGCTAGACTAAACATGGTATAACATATTGCTAGAGTCACTTCTGGTGCCCAGTGTCCCAGTCTCTCCCACTGGGAAAAATCTCCATCCACGTTGACACCAGCATGATTCACTGTGTCGATGCTATTGGCCAAAAAAATGAAAGTTTTATTCCTAATTTTTCTAGACGCTCTTTCATTTCTGTGTTTTTGACAGGTGGATGCATACATGTATTTATGTATGCCCTTCTAAATCACGCCTGCTGAATTACATTTGCTTTAGTTGGGCTTCATTCAAGGACATCTCCAAAAAACAAGGGTTGCATTAAATATTGATTTAGCTTTAGAGCAGCTGGAAATATTGTGGTCTTGATTGGATGGTTGAGAAAATTGGATTGAATTACATTGTATTGCTTATAGCATGATATCCTCTGCCTGTGAATGGAGATAGACGAGTGGATGAACAAACTTTTTGTTGGACTGGCTGCCCAGTAAGCTCTTGGTGTTGTTGCCTCTGCTCTGTATCAGGTGGAGCTCCAGTTCCAGCTGAACAGACTGCCACTCTGTGAGATGCACTATGCTCTGGATCGCATCAAAGATAATACCATCCTTTTTCCTGATGTCGGCCTTGTTCCCACCATCCCATGGAGCCCCAACAGGTGTGTATTCTATCATGTACACAATCACACACACTTTTTACTGTTGAAGGTTGATTCAGAAATTGCATTGAAGGAAGCCATCAATATTTTATGGTTTTCACCTCCGTCGGGTATGCTCTCTCTCTCTCTTTCTTCGTTGATTCAATGGGGACTCTGGGATACATCAATGCCTTAAAAGCTGGAAAAAGCCAAATGCAAACAAACAAAGGGGAAAAAATCTTTGCACACATGTCAGAGTGTTTCACGTTGCCCTGTGCAGAAGGAGGGAACCTTCCTTCATATCACAGATGAACAGTGATGATAGGCAATTATCTGATTAATAAAGGCTACAACTTTCATTTGTAGTTTTTTAAAAGGAAGGGAAGGTGTTTGCACACATTCATGCATAGTAAATACTGTTAATCCTAAACACAGTCATTATACATAAATTCCCTTAATACCTGCACATCATATAAGTTTGACAAATACCCTGACATAGGGGGACACCACATCAATTTGAGAGTTGACCAGACATCCTTCGCCTTGCTGACTTGGAAGCTATTCTGAAATGCTGGCAGCTGCTTACAGCTTTAGATATCGCTCTCTGAAGTTGGACAGGTAAGGGGAGCGAGGCAGTAATCTTTATTGACTAGAGCCAAATATAATCCCCTGTGATTTTCAAGGCTGCTGCTTTATCTAGGCTACACAACATGATTGATGTAGACTTTTGTTTTAATTGGAATTTGGATAAGTGTGGGTGTTTCATTAAATGTGGGCCAGGGAGTGAATTTAGTGGAAGTTTAAGCACAGACTTTCTTTATGGTGGTAACATTATTGCATAGGAGGATACACTCCAAGTGGTGGTGCTGTAAAGCTGTAGGTTTTCACATTAAGACAAATATGGCACCACAAAATATTTTGAAGTATTCCATTGAATAAAAGCATTGCGTCTTGTTTTTGTGGATTAAGGTTAGTCTATAGGATGAGGCACTATATAACATTAACATCACATTATTTTGGTTCTGATTGGGCACAAACAGAAGAAGAGGAGTGACATGTAAAACCTCCTTCTAAACAATTGTGAGTAACCATATTGCCTAGTGTCACCTTCCTAGTTCAGTGTGCAGTTTACGGACGTTTTGTTGATACTGACAGTCTTTGATTTTAACAATAAACTAAGTTCATTGAAACTCTTTCCAAACTCTAAAAATGTTTAATGGACATTAAATGCTGTGATTAAAACTTTTATGGATACCTGCTTAAAAACAGGTGGTGGCAAGATGGGCATGGAATGGCTATTTTACAATATACCCTAGTTTCTTGTTTTGAGCTGTTAAATCATTAGATTTGGTAGGTATATTATAGTATCGCAGCAACCACTAGTAACATGTATGGTGGCAAAATGTGTAAATAGGCTCGCAGTTGCATTCAAAAGTTGAGTTTTTTTTACTTTTTGTGGTAGCATTACTGGAATAGATGAGGAGCCATGTCTCTTACTCCGGTCCGTGGTTGAGAGCTAAAGTGTCCTAATTAGACACCTTAAAGGTCTTTTTTTCTTAGTTTAGATGCAAAAATGCAGTATATTAACAGACAAGGTTGATTTTTTCGTCCAGCCACCTTTGCCACATACACACACACACACACACACACACACACACACACACACACACACAGGAACATGGAGCTGTCTCTCTGCCCCCAACTATGTCTCAGTTGGAGCACAATCAATTGGTGTTGGTGGATTCACAGCATTAGAGGATGCAGTCTTCATAATGAAGACAATGATGCAAGTAGACAAACAGACACACACAATCACTACTCACACTGTCACAAGTATGTGTATGAAATCAAATATGCACATATGCATTCCTCTCTCCTACCCATCTGTGTTGTTGGAACAGACATTAATTTATATGGACCGCTCCTCTTCACAGTATGTTTTTGTCTGTTCTGTGCTGCCAGTGTTGTTGGGGAAGGTACCCATGCCTGTCGCCATGGATGTTTGATGAAAAAAAGAGGGAATTTGGCTTATTCATTATTTTCGCTCGAGTTGCTCTTACCACTTGTTTATGTCCAACCTATACCTTAATCAATGACAAAACGGAGACAATGACAAACAATCACATATATGAAGGAGAACAGAATAACGTTTCCACAAAGGTGCGACGGACCCTCAAAGTACGAGTATAGTTAAAGTATAGTACATGTACATATCAAAGACTAAGTGACTGATTAATGTGATTTTGTTCTACCTCCCTCTCTCCAGCCTATTGCCTTTCTTTCTCGCACTTCCTTTCCTTCCTATGCCATGTCTTTTAAGAATCTTTGCTTTTTCAGTCTCTCACATTTTATTCCCAGATATCCCACTCGCCACACCTTCTCCCTGGCAAAGCAGCCCTAATCAATTTCAGTCTGTAGTGTGAATACAATTCTTGTCATTCTGTGCAAGAATTTTTCTTTCTCACATTAGCTCTGTTTCTCTGAAGTCAATTAGATTAACAGAATATTAAAAGCTATTACATGTTTGTAAGACAATATTTTGTTTAAATTCTTTACCAAAAGCCGCGGTAAGATAACACGAAACACAACCTAATTCTGTGAGTTCATTAAAAGTTGGTCTTGTGTTTCCTCTAATAATTTTTCACGTCCTCCCTCCGCCCTCAGGCAGTGGGACGAGCAGCTGGATCCCCGTCTGAATGCCAAGCAGAAAGAGGCCATCCTGGCCATCACCACACCCGTCACTATTCAACTGCCCCCAATCCTCATCATTGGGCCCTACGGCACCGGCAAGACCTTCACCCTGGCACAGGCTGTCAAGCACATCCTCCGCCAGGACCACAGCAGGTCTGTTTGTTTGTTATCTCTTGTCTTTTGTTTCCAAAGGTCTGTTGTAGAATTTTTGACCTCTGTTAGGACCTGACCTCTGAACTACTGGGAGGCAGTTCCTTACCCTCCTTTACAACCCCAAACCCCCTTTCTCTTTAATTTCTCCTTTTTTTTTCTTGGCCATTTGTTGATATTCATTGATCTTCTCTATTTTTACAAGAACGGGATAATACTTTTAAACAAATATTGTATATCACCCTACTTGTTTTGTGTTTCTCATCATAAGAAAGTCTTTATCCAATCCAAGGCGTGGCAAAGGGTGGGGTTCTGTTATTATCAGGGATATGTTAAAATTTTGGTCAGTACAGTAATGTATCTCAAAGCTGTTTATAATAATGTTGCTTTGTCATTTGCATTGGTGTTGGAGAAAGACTGTTTGCAGTTTGTATGTAGGCACTACGCTGCCGCAAAGACATTACCAGGCAGCAGTAACCTCTGATTCAGCATCACCGCTCGCCAGCGCACATCCGGCCAGGGTAGTGGCAGAGTGGCAGCTACAATCTGGTTTTTCCTGCATGCCTCTACAACAAGTAATGTTAGACTGCCAGCATTATTAGATCTAGTTACAAGCATGCTGGAAGCTTCTTATTGGCTCACTGATTGTGAGGAGATTTACTCCTTAGACATGAAATTTGGTACTGAATGACAAAGCCTTTTTTCACACTCTCTCGTATCAAAGCAATTGGGTTTGTACCATAAAAGTATCTGAGCTTGGTACCCAACACTACTCAGTATAATGTTATACAACTCAGCAGCACTACAGTCCTCCATGTTTTAAACACAACTAAAACATTTTTTCCTGCTTTTATAGCCCTCATATTGAAAATCATTACACCATCTTGGGAATTCATTAACAACCTTGATACCAGACAAGCTTCCCTCTTTGAACTTGTAGGCCACTAACGGTTGTTGTGCTTTCGTTTGTGTTAGTTAGCGGAAATGATGGAGTGTTTTTAGGGAAGCAAAGGGAGTGTGGCAATGAGCAGGTGTATGTGTGTCTGTGTGCATAAAGCTGGCGTCAGTCAAAAAGCCTCAGATGGCAAGGAAAGTCAGTCAGAGGGCGTGCTCGAGGTGGCAGGGGGTGCCGGGCTGTGCAGTGGCTTGGGTCGTAGCTCCAGGGCAGTGACAGCCTTGGGTTTGACATTAAAAGTTGAAGAAAAGACTGAGATAGGGTTAGGGTGTGTGCGCGTGCGTGCTTGTACTGTGTGCATGTATACTTAGGAATGTTCATGTTCCATCACTTGAGGGCAAAGAGTGCTGGTCATTCGGACGAATTTGTTTCATTTGTGGTCCATGCACACGGTTAGTTTGATTATCAACACATTTCCTGAGCTGGAATGGATGTTCATGCAAACCATAATCTGGTCAATCAAGTTATGTCACTTCAGTGTGCCACACAGTGTTTTGTAACAAGAAAACATGGCAAGATTTTCCTGCATTGGCATTTTTCATCATTAGTTAGCTCCCTCACTGTGTGCAGATACCCCCAGGAAATTCTGCAATATGTTGTGGTAGAAGCAAGGCAATGTAGCACAAGTACATAAATTGCTCCTCTGTCTTTATGAAAAATGAATGCAATACCTCGGACAGTGTCCCCTGCACAGAAGCTAACATTTTGTGTTTTAATAAGGGAGAGAGGGTTGTATATAATGTAAAAGAAAAATTGGCCTTTGAAAAATGTGTAGCAATGTAATATTCATTACTCATTTCACTCTGAATACATTTAATATTCCATCTTAAGGATGAATTATAGATATTTTAAAAGCTAAGACAAGGGGAACTGACCCCTCTGGACTCGTGCTGCCTGCTCGTCACACTGTTACAATGATGGATTGCAATGATGAAGACTTTGACTGTATTTGCTGTTATAACTGTTAATCTACATGGTGTGGAATAAATAGAAATATAATTTGTTTCCTTTACAGATTATGTTTGATAGTATGTACGTGTATGTATACGTAAGTGTAAGTATGTTGAGCAACGGGGCATTTTTTTATGAATTCATTTTGATCAGCCTCATGAGAGATTAATATTTGGTTCAAAGCTTTTAGCAAAATGAAATAGATTGATGGGATGATAGACCTTATCGTTCAAATGCTTTGTCTCTGAAGAGAAGCCATTTATGATAAAAAATCAAAACCCTGAAGTACAGCTTGACATTTGAAAGAACCATTTATATTCCAGTCATACAAATTAAATAGAAAGAAATGGATGTCAAGGGTCAGTTCACCCCAAACAACGACAACAAATGTCCACACTTTTGCCTCTATGTGCCATTGTTTTGTGATCTCTTCCACTGAAGATTGCAGCAACAGTGTTCCACGCTTTGTGTCTGACATTTTTTTCTCTTTTGTCTCTACAGGGTCCTGATCTGCACTCACTCCAACAGTGCGGCTGACCTTTACATTAAGGACTACCTTCATCCTTATGTTGAAGCAGGCAATCCACATGCCAGACCTCTCAGGTATGGAAGCACACTTGCTTCAAGAAACCGTGATGGCTAAGGGCAGAAACATGCTTCATCTGCTTTATGTATGCACGCATACTGTGCACAACAGTTAAAATATGCATTAGTGTCCTAAAGGAAACATTACACCTATACAGGTCAGTTGAGTGAATTGATATACCAGAGAACATATTTTGTATCAGTGTTTGGCTCAGACTTTGAATGCGAAAAAGATATTCTACTTCCTCAATTGCTGGTATTACACATTAACTCCCATTCAGTTACGTCTTTTGTATTCAGTGGCTGTAGAGTGTGTGACGGTTGAGATGATTCTAGCCTGAGAGCATCTGTGTGGTACTCACTCATCTATACATCAACTGGATTACCATTATTGGAAAGCCTGCAGTCCAAATAATACATCCATATTATACAGAGATAGTTGAGTGGCTGGGTTGTTTTCGCCCCACAGGAGCGATGGGCAGACATTTGCAGACTTTGGAGAACTCTTCTGCTGTTAGAACTCCACCTGGAGGCAACAAACACACACTCTCACGTATACACATAGCTTCCTTACACTGCATCAGTGACTTCTAATCACATTTCGGCAACCCCAGAGGTCACACAGGAAGGAAGGCAATGTCTGCCTTGAGCAACCAGGGCCGTGTGTGTGTGTGTGTGCGCGTGTGTGTGTGCGTGTGCGTGCAAAAGCCTAGGGACCATATGGGCAATCAAATGACTTGTCTCACAAGAGTGGGCAGTCTGATTTCAATGGATTCCAGTGTGATTTCCTACATAATCACTGTAGTAACCTCTCTTATCTTCCCTTGTCTCCTTCGGGATAAGTGGACTCAGTCAAGAATAAAGACCTTTTATGAATATTTAGGACCTCAGTACAGAAAGGGACTGACCAACATCTCCAGAAAGCAATCTGTAAGAACTTCTCACGAAGCCAAGCACATTTTTCCTCTTTACACCTTGAAGGAGAAAGAGTCCACCTTTTAGTAAAATAGTTCATGCAATTATTTGTTAAAATGAAACTTTTCATTATACTGAAATGCTTTTGATGCTTTTCTTGTCCCTCTAAAATGTTAAATACTTACTAGCTTACCTTGTGAGAAGTGAAACAGAAAAGCATACAAGATGTAAATGTGAGAATATGTTTTAAAAATATTTTAAAACCACCGCACCATGCAGCTACAAGTCCTGTTGCACCTTCAATAAATGACAGTAATTCTGGGAAATGTAGGAAACATAGAAAGCAGGTTCTGGGAGGCTTTGCAGATCAAATATTCTTTCACGCAATGACCTAATGGATTGAAAGAATTTAACAATGTATGTGAATCAAAACTAGCACTCAGTGTTTATTCCATTCATCATAAAGATTTATACACCCAAACAAGATGCAAAGGTGGTCAAATATCAGACACATTGGGTTGTATCTCTCCTGATGTTCCTCCTTTCGTCTCTCTCTCTCTCTCCAGGGTATACTTCAGGAACCGCTGGGTGAAGACAGTTCATCCAGTGGTCCAGCAGTACTGTCTCATCTCTGGCACACAGGTCACTTTCCAGATGCCCACAAGGGAGGACATCCTCAGGCACCGCGTGGTGGTGGTCACCCTCAGCACCTCCCAGTACCTCTGCCAGCTTGACTTGGAGCCCGGTGAGTCATGTCAAAAGTTTCAAATAATGTTGTGGTGGACAACCATTGTCAGCAGCAACTTTCATTTTCTTTGCCAATTCAACCTGATGATACACGGAGTTCAGGCTTGGCGTGCATTAGCAGGTGCAGGTGGATCAAACATTTTACACCAGATGGTTCTTTAAATGTCTGTGGTGTCAGTGGTCAGAATCATCTAAATATCATCAAGGGAGAGGGATAATTGGAACACCATTTGCATTCCTAAAAGGACATTTGAAGAATGAACAAAGGCTTACAGGGCCTGTCAAAAGACCCATACTTTATCAATCACACACGCAGAGTACCCCAGTGACTAAAAGTCTGTAATAATATTGCAAAGCTTATCATTTATAACTCTTTTGTATCAGAGAGGGATTGATGTGCAATCTCATATTTCTGCTTCTATGTGTATTCGGTTGACAAAATACACCTTTCAGTACAATATAGTCCAACACAGTGATAGTCGACTATTATTGTTATCAATACATAACCAAAGTAGTATTCTCAACAACAGGTGAACAATTTAATTACGGTAGTATTAATATAGGTCTATAATATCACACTATTGAACATTAAAGTTTTCTCTATATAAGTATGTAGATTTACATACATGGTTTTCAAAAGATTGTAACTACATGCAGACACAGCTCAGTGCATTCAGTCTCCTCTTCTTTGGTCATCCCCAGTGACTCAGATATCCGGTGTTGGCAGGAGCCCACCATTTAGAGACGGATGGAACTCATTTAAGTTGTGTAAAAGACACGGAAAACAAACCAGTTTGTCATTGCAGGCTAATAACCGTCTCTAATGTGTCAGCAGAGGGGGCTTTGTCTGTTGCTTGGGAACACCATCTGCCTGTTTCTAATGTACTTTACATCATTAGCCCTCCTCCCCACGTTCCATCTCTCCTGCTCTCCTGGTGTTCGACGGTGATGAAAAAGCGCCAGGAAACGAGGCCATTGGGAGCCAGCGAGTCTACTAAGTAGCGATAACAAATCTCCCAGCCCAAAGCAGAGAAGCACATAAAAAGATAGCTACACTATTATCTGTTATATGCCTGGTTTGTTGATTTTTACTCTTTCTTTGTTGCTCATGTATGGGATCTAACGTGAAAACTTACCACGTGTAGTTTGGTGTGTCTGTGTATGAAGTTTCTTTTGCTTGCTGTTGGTAGTCATGCACGCAGCGTACTTTCAGCTTTAGGTGGACTGCCTGTAGACCGCATAAGTAAAAAAACAACAACAAATGCAGTCGCACACTCAGTTCATGATGTTTACTCACCAACTGCAAAACTGTCATTCATTTATAATTTTTCTAGTCGCAGTCTTGATTTTATGCTTCTGTCGTAACTGACGAAAGCACAGGGAAAACTCTATATTCATGAATGAAGTTCAGCTCTAAGGGAGATATGGACAGTTAGAGTGTAACTGTTGGTCTACTACCCTGCCAGCTGCTGGTCAGGATCAACTGCATCCCTGTAATAAGGCAGTCGCAGGGCAATAGTACAACTATCTATAATAAATGTCGCATTTATTCATTTGATTATATTTCTTTAGCACACAAGGAAATTAAAGTTGTCAGCTTTTCTGATTTACCACCCTAGAAAGGAATTCCTGTAAATGAGCCATCTTGAAGGTGGTGGAGAGACTTGGACTTCTAAAGATGATGCTGTATTTTCCTTTTTAGCGGATGGGTGCTGGGACTCAGGTGAATATTGATCTGTTTTGAGGCTACTGAGTCTTGCAGCCTGCTGATAAAGGTTCAAGACTGTAGCTCATACTGGCGTCAATAAGGGAATTGTTATCTGAAATTAAGTTGGCAGGTACCAGAACACATCCAAGAACAATTTTAAAGACTCTGCTGCTGCTCAGAGTAGGGCTGGGAAATTATTTTTGTGAGGGTATGACAACATAAAAAGACCCTGACAAAGCTTTCAAACCTGATCTTTACTAGCTTCTTTTACAGGGTAGAGTTATCTGCATTGGCCCTTTTTCACTCCCAGATCACAGATTTTTCAAGTGACTTTTACAGTGTGAGAAGGGTAGAAAGAGACTGTGTGAAAGGGAGAAAGTGAGAGACTGGGTGTGAGAGGTGAAGGAGCTGCCATTTATTATTAAACAGCTATCTTTCCTCCAAATCACTTCAGCAACATAGTGCCTCCGATCCCTTTCACCTCTGCTTATTATCCCTCCTTCCCCCTTTCTTTTACCACAGTTATTTCCAAATTCAGACACCATTACTAGCCCAGTGATCGATAGCAGCTACATAAATGTAATCTGGACCTCTGGTTTAGAGATAGGTTCCCCAAGGCATGCAGCCATACCCCAGGTGAGACATTAAACCATTAAAAATGTTCCTTCATGTCTGCCTCTCTGTCTACTTGGTACTCAAAGACCATCTCTGCCTCCTGCTTGCCTGCCTACTTATCTCTACTTCCCTGCCTGGGGAAACATTCCCATTTGTAATGACCCATGTACATCATTTGTGAGCATTATTTGGCTCTCTTGCGTATTCATGTGGATTGAAGTGAAATAGCAAGTAGGACTCCTGTTGACTACAATTTATAGGGGAGGGGTCAACAAAAGTGTCCGGCCTCAATAATTCACTATGTGATAAAAGGGTAGCACATCTACATGACTTCATGTCCCTTTGGCTGCATTGTTGAGCAAGTAATATTCCATGCAGTGATGGAAAAAACGAGGAACAAATAAATAGAGCAGACCAGGCTTTAAC
This sequence comes from Pempheris klunzingeri, assembly GCF_042242105.1. NCBI lineage: Eukaryota > Metazoa > Chordata > Actinopteri > Acropomatiformes > Pempheridae > Pempheris > Pempheris klunzingeri. Next base: position 18,562,388 of record NC_092014.1, on the reverse strand, counting down.
AGTATTGTTTGAAATGATTTTCCCACCTATATTTTATTGCTTTTAACATAGTGAGTCACTGTTCATTTTGGATGTTCATTCAACCTGCAGATATTACTGGAGTGCATAATTTTATGCATAATGCACCCTCCCCCCTTTGGAATAAGTGTGACATCTAGCAATCTCTCTCTATCATCTGACAAATCATACTTTTGGAAGCGATAATAACATTAGGAAAAGGAATCTAACAATGATTCCCTATCTTATTCCATGTTCTTGTCAGGCTCTCAGGAGATGCACAGGTGGAAAAAATGATCTTGTTTGGTACGTCACTTTACATCTCTTAAAGGCCATTTCTCACTTCATAAGCTCTAATAGAACCCAATTATGCACATTCTGCAAATCTGCACACAGAAACATGGGCCATTGTATTACAGAGCGTTTGCCTTTTTATCAGCACCACAGTGGGGGAGCAGTGCTAACATTTCTTTCAGTGAGGTGCACACACAGTTCAGAGAGAACACTGGTTTGAGGCTTTATAGTTGTTGGGGGAAAAATCAATATGTTTTGCAGGCATTTGTTCACAGGCAGATACAGAATGAATGTTGCCTCAAGTCAAACTGCTCCACCTCTTTTCTTGCTGGCTCATGTTTCTGTTGTTTGTTTACTTTTTGACAGTCCCCAACTTTATTTTATTATTTTCAACTGTCACATTTCATATCTGTATATACTTTCCTGTGGAAATGGTGTTTGGGCTTCAGAGGCTGTGTGCTGGTTGTTATTCAGCCTCCCTCTTCCCCGCTCCCCGCTCCAGCAGTCATTTGCCATGCCGTTTCATCCCCTCCCCTCATACTGCCGAGCACCGTTTGAGCTTTTTAAATCAGGGTTAGGCTACTGTTCAATCCCTTTCCAAACGTCCACAAAACCCTGCATTTGGTTTGCAGGGCTGGTTAAAAGAAGGAGAAGAAAAAGTGTCTGAGAGGATGGCACATTAGAGACAGTTACAGGGTTTTAATGCTTTTAATGAACAAAATTTTAGTTCATCAATGTGCCAATATAACAATGGTAAAAATGTCGACATTACAAAGTCTGATCATTTGTAAGGATCATCTGATTCACCTAGCTTCTCTGGACTCTGATGTAATTAATTTTGACACTTCTACTCAACATAGAAACATTTTCTATATGAATTGCTAAATAATTTCTTTCTAAATCATAACCATAATTAGCCATGCATAAGGTACATATAAGCAGTACCCTGTCAAATGGTTTCTGAGGTTTTGCTACTGCTGGATTTCAACACAGAATATCGCTGGTTACAGGGGACACAGATTTTAATAGATTTGAATCCAAGATGCTCCCTAACATTTCCCTTACAGAACCTGAAAGCACCATTGTTGCTAAGAAGATATAGTTTGGATCATAGGGAGGCTCTGTTGTCTTTACCACGAAAAGCTATGATGAAGTGAGATACTCACAGCGTGGGTCCATGATAAATAGCTCACGTAGTCATATCTGTTCACTATGGGAACCATTGTTTCAAGCATCAATGTCAAAATTGCCGAATCATATATTGAATTATATTCATTCTAGAAGAAACACTATAAAACTCATATTGCTTGTAGTGTCTGTATTTTACTTTTGATTCAGCCAAGTATCACATACTGTACTGTTCCAATACTTGAGATGGGTTATAGATCTTTTTGGCCTATTTTTGGTGCATTTTTGTAATATTCTTCAGTAAAGTTTGGTATAAAACAAAAAAGGTTCCCATTTATGATTATGAAGTGTGCAGTACAACAATATATATTGCGTAGGTACAGTTAAGTAAATTGACGTGTCCCATCTGTTTTGGCAGGGTTGTTCACCCATATCCTATTGGATGAAGCGGCCCAGGCCATGGAGTGTGAAACCATCATGCCTTTTGCTCTAGCTAGCAAGAACACCCGCATCGTGCTGGCTGGAGACCATATGCAGGTAAGAACAAGAGTTTAACAATAAGTGCAGTTAGAAAACATATGGTTTAATTTTGACTTGTTCAGCTTATTCGTGAATTACTGAATTCATAAATACGAATACTCATCATAGGGTCTTGAGTTCATTCTCTCACATGTTTGAAGACTTTTCTTTGTACCCTAAAATGAATAGAATACTAAGAACAGCTGCAGAAAGTAGCTGTGACATCAAGTAGAAGTAATAACTCCATTTGCACTTTGCTGTGGATTAGACTCCACTCCTCCCTACTTCAAGTACAAAAGACCAGACAGCAGCGACTGTAGAGCTGTGGTTCGGGAGACCACTTCAGCCAAAGATAACATAAATATAAACTCACATCATTCAAGCTTTCGAAGCCAACACAGGGAATTAAAGCCTTATTTTCTCCTCTTGTGGTGTTAGACAGTGCATAGGATTACCAGTTTGCAGTGGATGAAGACAAGGCAGGAGTCTACCATGCAATAGTTGCTGTAATTACTTGATCTCTCTCTCTGCTATTTCTCCGAGCCAAGAAAAACAGATTTAAAACACAATGTCCACCTGTGTATACATCTGTCTTTCTCAATCACTTTGCCTCATGCTTTTCTCCTTCCACCCTTCTATCCTATACAGCAGCTTAGTCTCCAAGGACGGAACGTAGTACAAGGAAGGATGTTGCCCTTTATATATTTCTCAGCCCACCCCCACGTCTGCTCTACCTCCTCCATTCAGCAGTGGAGGAGCCAGCTAAATAGTCAATGAAGGCTAAGACCTCTATTGAGTGTTTTCTTATTGGCTGTGTGGGGCCTTATTAAAGCTAGCTGATCCTCTTTCACTGTCACACTTAAATTAAGATTCAAACTTTAAGATAGATTGCTGTTAGTTGCACATGGTCAAAGGGGAGTGAAAATGAATACACGCCAGAAGGAAGAGCTTGCAAGTCACAAGGGGAGAAAGAACTTGCGTATCTGAAGCTCCTTAAAACAAGAACACTTCTTAAGACAAAATTGCAACCAGGCCAGATGTGATAACATCCTGTCTTCCTGATTGCCCTTTAAAAAAACGTTCAAGGAACTATGGAGCCAAAAGGACTCAAACTCAGAAACTAAACTGAAATCTAATACACCCCTATGTGCATTTCCACCTCATCTGAAGAACTGTAAAAAATTTTTTAAAGATTAGGCATTAAGATGTACACAAGTTGAGGAAGGGGTTGTATTCTACCATTCAGTCAAAGTGGCTGGCATGTCTGGGAAATAGATTTGGAGAGTATATGAGATTGCCAGCACATGGCATTCCCGTAGACATGACGTGCCAAGCTCCTTAATATGCCATGGACTGCCAAATGACTTTTTATTTCAAGCACTAAATGTGATTTCATTTGATTAACATGACTTCAACCAGAGTAGAAAAAAGTAATTGACTAATTTGCCATGTGCTTAAACCATGTATGGTACATGGTTTGACACTGCTATGTTAGACTTAAAACAGATTTAGTTTACCAAATTCAAATTCATAGTTGATTTATAGAAAGGAAAAACAACGATATGAGAGATATGGTAAACTACCTTTGTCATGCTTTGAAACTAACTTTGTTCTCCTCCTCTCCGTCCCTGGCCTTTTCTCTCTCTCTCTCTCTCTCTCTCTCTTCATTCTGTGTCCCCTCGACTTGCAGCTGAGTCCGTTTGTGTACAGCGAGTTTGCTCGGGAGCGTAACCTGCATGTGTCACTGCTGGACCGACTGTATGAGCATTACCCCCCTGAATACCCCTGTCGCATCCTCCTGTGCGAGAACTACCGCTCCCATGAAGCTATCATCAAGTAGGTGTGAGCCCTCAACACTGCCTTGTGTCAAAGTGGTGGGTGGAGAGGCTGAGGAGGTGGAGGAAATGTGTGAGAAGAGGGGGTGGGACGAAAGGGTCAGGAAGGGAATAACTGACAAACTTTAGTTGTCCAGAGAAAAGATGGGAGTCACTTGGGCGGTGGTGGGACTGATTATAGCTCTTTGACAAAACAACAGGAGGGGCTGTACGGGTTTAAGATTAAATATGAATTAAGAACTTCACTTTAAATGGCCATTAGACATGATGGAAGATTTATACTCTTAAAAGCCACTTTTCTTCTCTATCTTGATACTTATGAGGTTAACAGATGCAGCTGCACTTACTGTATTTGACTAATCAGTACAGTGCATTGCTGGGCCGAATTTCTTTGTGGTGCAGCAAAAGAAGAGCACACACACACACACACACACACACACACACACACACACACACACACACACACACAAATAAAAAAAACCGACACCCACAGCAGCACATTTTTACATTTTTAGAGCATCTATTTGAATTTGTTCTCATGCTGATGCTGTTTTTGTCATTGGACACAGCACATTCACTCTTCAAACCACAGATCTTTTGACAGCTCTGTCATTACAAACCCATGCTTTGTGGACAAGGGCTGTTCATACCTACAAAATTTCACTTCAAATTTTGATACCAGACATTCCCAAAATCTCAAATATGACAGGTTGTGTTACAGGTGAGTGTGTATAAATGGTGTACAGGACATAGAATTGCTGAGCCCTAAAACACAATCCTAAATTTATTTCTGACAAATTCTTGTACAAACATACTCCATTCTCATTGACATACTGCATCTTGCACTTGTCTCCTTCTCTTTTTGTTTTCCTTTTGTCTTACCCTTTCTTCCTCTTTTTTCCAACAGCTACACATCAGAATTATTTTATGATGGGAAGTTAATGGCAAGTGGGAAGCAGCCCTCCCATAAGGACTTCTACCCTCTGACCTTCTTCACAGCCAGAGGAGAAGATGTCCAGGAGAAGAATAGCACTGCCTACTACAACAATGCTGAGGTATGGGTTAGAATGATATTCCAAATGTACACATAGGAAGTTATGTATGATTGTTACCTAGCTCTCCTAAGGTAAACAAACACACATCTTTTGAGGGCAAACAAGGTAGAAAAGTAACCACCATTGGTAGTTTTGTACTCACCATGCTTGAAAGTAAATGTTACATTTGGAAATAAATGAATAGAAAATCATAATTGATAAAAATCCAATTACCAGCATCATACATTGGCTGATTTCAATTTAAAACAGAGATGTTGTGAGACGCGTCCCACTCGCTCATTGCCCCCCCTTGTGCCCCCAGCATCATGCATTGTAAAACAGTCGGAAACACAGCTAGATAACACCAGTATCTTAGTTTAGCACGTTTTGCTTTAATACAGCATTTTCCTGTCCTGTGCCATAGCACCGGTGAACTCATTAATATTATAAAGAATTAATCAAATCAATCAATCCTCTGTGGTTACTACTGATCTCCTAAATGTGAAGAACTAAACTATGATACAAAATAGTTGTGCTCCCTCTCTCTGGGAAGGGGAAGGCTACGAAAGCTTAAACATGATCAATGTGAGGTAAATTAACGTGTGCTGCTCTGGCACATTGATTTGGTTTTGTTTAAATAATTGATGGCAATATATGGACTATATATCTATTTTGAAATAAGCACAGGCTATAACGTTATGAAAAGGGCCAAATTGCAGCAACTGTATTAAAGGTGCAGAATGTAGAATTTATTTGCATCTAGCAATGAGGTTACACATTGCAGCCAACTGAAAACCCACTCACCTGACTCCTCCCCTAGGAGAAGCTATGGTGGCCTTCATGTAAATAAGTATCATCCTCGATTTGTGAAATATTGGGGCTCTCAAACTTCTCAAATCAAACACCAGCAACCACGTATTCCTAATGCTGGTTAGTAAGTTTAATGAATATTTGCGTGAAATAGATTCTTTTTTTTAAGCTTTATAACTTCTGTATTAAGCAATGTTGTTCGGCTGTAGACTCCTGTTTGATATAACTAATTCAGGGATTTGATTATAATGGGCTTTAATTTGTAATTCAGTTGACTTTTGTTGACTGAAGTAAAAGCAGAATGAAGACTGATCTGCGCTGTTTATTTCGCCCCATCACATAAATTGGAACACCCACTGTTTTAATAATCATAATTGAAGATGAAACCCATAAACTTAATTAAGAGCTACAGTTGACACCCATGATGCATGATTCACTGACAGCCCTAACCTTTGATTAGTTCCTCTCTAGACTCACTTAGCTGTGGTCATTTGCTGTCTGACCGCTGACATGTTCCATCCAATTAAACCATGGATGCTTCTTAATTTTGCTCCCAAACTGTCAGCAATGCCAAGTGAATTACCTCCTGTCTCTTTGATACAGCACCCATGTCAAACCATTAACAACATTATCATAATCTTCCCAAATCAAAATGTTTTAAAAAAGCACGCCTGTTTGTTTTTCTGCAAGTGTCTTTGAAGGGCTTAGTTTCAAGTGGAAGACAATATTTTCATGACAGTTCAAAGCCTCTGGCGGTATGCCGAAGATCTGAGCAGGGCAGGAATTGAGGAACTGCTCACAAAACAAAATAACAATAGGTATTCAAAATACCCCCTGTGAAGCCCCGTAGGAAGGTCTTGAAATTAAGTGACAGTGTGATTGTGCCACATTTGTTCTTAAATAGAAGTGATAACATTAGTAACTAGGTGGAGCTGATGTACTATTTTTGTTATATTTGTTCAATTTCAAAGAAGCTATTGAATAGGGTACAAAGTCATCACTTGCACAGAAGCTCATACGGTTCAATTTGTCAATTCAACTCTATCACAGATTATAAATCTCTAGATGTTTCAGTTAGTCGACCCAGAGAGCCAGCCTGGCAGGTCTTTTAGAATCATGTACAGGTGTGATATTAAGTCTATTTATCAGCAAACCAAAACTTTTTCTCTCAGTGGTTTCACAACACGTCCTCTTTCATTAAGCCATACCTTCCTATGTTATCAGTGGATTTTGATATCCCATGCTACACCATAATGAGTTTTCATTGTAAAACTCATAACTTTTGCAAAATGTATGCCTAACGTCAGCAATACTAATTTTCAAACCTCTAAAATGAAGAAGGCTGCTGACTCCGTTCTAATTGAGAAAACTGTTTCAGTCTGGATGAGCGGAAACCGAGACAATTGGAAACTGACACAAATCCCCAGGTTCACCTCCTGATTAGTTTTTATCAGTCCTTCCCTATACTGCTTTCACTAACGGTTCCACCTTGCCGTCAGTCCAAGCAAAGCAATCTCTGGCTTTACTATCCAAGCATCCAACCAGAGTTGACAATCTGCTTCCTGTTTACACTGGCACTGGTTTACAAAGGTCATGTAATATGTGTAGTCAGTGTTTTGTATTTGTACAGAGAGAGAATAGTGCTAAAATGGTGGTAAAATGCTCATGTGCACGGAGATAGAGTTCACATATTAGTGTGGATGTAGCCTCAGAGCCAAACTTAAACAACAACACTTAAAGCCTCCTTCAAATATTTTGTCCCCCACTGTTGCCTTATTACCTCAGTGCAAAATATCCCTTTGCCCCTGGCTTCCCACCATTCTTTTCCAGTCAGGTGTGTGTGTATGGAAAGTGTGAAGAGAGCATGGAGTCGAGCGTTGTTGTCACATCTCTCATTTGCCCTCCTTCATCCTCACAGGTATTTGAGATTGTGGAGCGGGTGGAGGAGCTGCGCAAGAAGTGGCCAGTGGCCTGGGGCAAGCTGGATGAGGGCAGCATTGGAGTGGTGTCTCCATATGCTGACCAAGTGTTCCGCATTCGTGCTGAGCTCCGAAAGAAAAGGATGCACGAGGTCAGCGTGGAAAGGGTGCTCAATGTCCAAGGTGAGAAAAAGTATTAGCCAACATGCTGACACTCAGTAAGGAGGTTTGCACGTGTACCAGTACACTAATATATTGAAATTTAAAATGCTTTGTTGGTGACCTGCATGTACGATTGATTTACTTAAGGCCTTAGTATTTGGGGTTTTTCAGTTAATTTGATGGTGTTCATTCAATTTTCAAAAAATAGGAACTAGATAAAAAAAGGAAATCAAAGACACAGTTACAGACAAACAAGTCAACAAATTTTAAATCCCAATGTGTCTCATTAATATTTCTCCATGAAGCTTGTCTCTCACATTTTTGGGTGTGAAGTCGACTCCACTAGCTTCCACTCAGTTATTAGTGTTCATATTGTCCTCCCTACCATCCAGTCCCTTTATAAGAGGAACATAAGTGAGGTTTTGGCCCCAAATCTCCCGTCGGCATCAGTCTCATGCATGCTTCATGCTTCTTGTATTGAATCCAGCTGCCTTCACCAGGTCATTAACTTCCTCATTAATGACATGAAATGTGTGGACATGCACACACAGAATTTGAATTTAACACACACACGTAGTGTTTATGTGTTATATCAACAGTCTCTGGAGTCGTGTGAAGATTGAATTACTAGGCCTAATTTTTTCTATTCAGTAGGTTCTAGTGAGTTGGCTCCCCTCTTAATTTGTAACATGTAAAAAAAAGTACAACAATTAGCTTAAGAAAACAGCATGCAAATGTTTTCACTTTCCACTGACATCAAATGTCATAGAAATTAATGGACATATTGAGTTTGTCCAAGAGTTTAGATTTCATTCATTGCACTTGTATAGCTTATTTCTTAATAAGAGTCATTTGCGTCAAAGTAAGTAATCGATTAGCCAACCCCTGTTTTTCTAGTGTTTCTATTTAGCTTTTCTGCTTCACTCATTCAGAAAGTTTATAAGATGGTCTTTGCTTCCCAAAGCTCTATGTTTTACTTGTGTAACTCCTCTTAATGCACTCAGAAACTTCATAATAAAAAATGTTTGCAGGTAAACAGTTCCGGGTGCTGTTCCTCAGCACGGTGCGGACGCGGCATACCTGCAAGCACAAGCAGACGGCCATCAAGCGTAAAGAGCAACTAGTTGAGGACTCAACAGAGGACCTTGACTATGGATTCCTGTCCAACTACAAGCTGCTCAACACGGCCATCACCAGAGCCCAGTCCCTGGTTGCAGTTGTGGGTGACCCCATAGCACTGTGCTCTGTTGGGCGCTGCAGGTAAATGTAGACATTTTTGACTAAATCCTTCGATACTGTAACATAGCCAAGCTTTATATGAACGAATCTGTTCAATTACAGTGAGTGACTATTCTTGTAATGTAGGAAATCACCCAAAAGGAACATCAAACATCACTAATGATCCTTATTTTAGCCATATGTATCACTTTGCTATCCTATAATCAACTGGGTGGCATGAGATGACATGAAATACCATTGGCTGCCACCTCTTACCTCCATTCGAATCTCTTAAGCTCATTCACTCTCAAACCCATTTCCCTACTATCCATCTCCATAGAAACTGTATGTTTAGCCTCTGCTAGTTGTCCTAACATGTCAGGTCTTTTGCTGTGTGGTTGTTTGCAAATGTTGGCCTACATAGACAGGAATTGAACACAGTGAAGGTCAGTGAAGCCGCTGTAGGAAGTGTAAAGTTAAAGATATCTTAAGTGAGTTAGATTGTAACTAAAGCTTAATGGCTAAATCTATTTTTTTTTTTTTCAATTTTTGCTATTTTTTGTGTTGTGGATCTGCTGCAGTTACAACTTTACCATAATATTGAAACAGCAAATACCCTGAACAGTGTGCCATTGAAAGGCAATAGACCTATACCTCCACATGTAAATGATTTATGGTTTACATCTAAAAACATGTATTTATTATACTATATGTATCTAGTTTTGCTGAAGATTATTTTGTGTCGTCAATCAGCTGAGAGATCATTATTGTGCTCTTTGTTCCTTTCACTCTTTTATTCTTGCAGCTCCTATTTTGCCTTGGAGCTGTAATTTTCTTTCCTGTTAGTGGGCCTCATCTTTTCACTGATTTTCATTTTAATTTTGTCTGTTCTCTTTACACCTGCTTTACACATGCCTTTTCAATGTTTGTTTTAAACAGACTTGATCTTTTATATTCAGCCTCCAAAGAGTAATTTGTCACGCTGCCAGCAGGAAAAAATCAACAAGATGATCCATGAAACACAGAGAGGGAGAGAGAGAGGGAGAGAGGAGGGATAAAGGAGAATAGAAGTAAAACATCTCTCTATTTGTTGTTTCCTCTTTTTTTCCAGAAAATTCTGGGAGCACTTTGTCTCCATCTGCCACGAAAACACGAGTCTACATGGTATCACCTTTGAGCAGATCAAGGCTCAGTTGGAGGCCCTGGAGCTCAAGAAGACCTACGTCCTGAACCCGCTGGCTCCAGAGTTCATCCCCCGTGCCCTCAGGCCCATGCAAGGCCACCACTCTTCTTCACAGGCCCTCCACCCCCACCATCATCCTCATCCTCAGCACACTCAGCCCGCCAACAAGCAGGGTCCACAGCAACAGCAGCAGCAACAGCAGCAGTCACCCCCTAAAGTAAGGACTAGGGATGGATATCGCTTGGATTTTGTGATACTACTCTATTCTCATTGATACTCCTTATCAGTTTGGTTCTTTATTTATAGTCTTATTGGCTATTTCTCATTACTAGGTAATTGTTTTGTAAATCTATTATTCTTAAAAAGAATAAATTCATAACAGGATTAGGATTTATTTATATATTAGATATAACTAAATGTGTCTAGAGAAGCAACAGTCATGTTTAGTCCCTGTATAATCTCAATAGTATCCTCCTGTCCTCTGCCCGGGCTGGTTTGTCTCAGTTAGTAACTAAGTTATCAAGAATTTGCCTGGTCAGTAAATGTAACAGCTTAGAGAAAGCTTTAGTTTTAGCTTGTTTGTAACAATTCGCTATTAGCTGAGCTGGCGTGCTGTGCTTGTATAAAACACAGCGGCGGTGGATGAGAGACTGCAGGCAGAGCAGATTCATATATCGCTTTTCTACATGGTTATACTTTTTAACATATGTGTTGATAAAGTATTGGCTTTTTACTCGTTAAAACGCAGAAATATGTACCCATAAAGAATCAGTAATGTTGGAGCTTATCACTACTCCCGTTTAATACCAGGTTTTGATACCCAGGATAAGAGAGGGCACTGTGGCATTTTCAATATTGCCAATAAAAATCCTGATACTGATCTGTACAGATCCTTTCAACAAGTGACATAACTGGATATATGTCTGGTATTTTTCCTCTGGAAATACTGAAAATAACAATTTAGAGTTTTACATGTAGAGAAGTGAAGAGACAAAGAAGAAAGCTAGAAAGACAGAGTGGGGAGGCAGAAATGCAAGAAAAGAGGTGGGGTAGAGGATGTTTTGAAAAGCTCAAATGTTGTAGGCTTTCCTGTGTTAATGTAATACGTTAGGTAACCATTTATTAGTTTGTGGAAATGGTAAACAAATTATCAGGAATAGACTGAGTGCTTCTTGTTTTTAGAGGGGAAGAATGATAAAAGCTTTGTATATGCGGGCACAAAGCACATATCTATTAAAATGATTCACTTTAATTTTCACCACAGGAAATTAATTTATGGTCGTTCATTTTAGCCCTAGTAAAACAACACAGATAGGAAATTAGCATGGCAGGTTCTGTGGAAGGATGTGTTGTTTGATTGTTTAGCTCAGGTTGAAATGTGTCTGTGTGTCTGTCCTCCCCGCCTGCCTCGAGGTAAAGGTTAACGAAATCACCACAGCTGCCAACCTGCTGCCATCACCCACTGGGCCTAATGAGCTGCAGCTCCGCAGCATTAGCCGGCTTTAGAGAGACACACACACACACACACAACACACAACACACAACACACACACTTCCTCTCTCTCTCTCTCTCTCTCTCTCCACAGTTATACTTTGTAGCTGACAACCGCACAACATTCACAGACACAACACTACCTGTATGCAGTATTTAATATAGTGTTTCCTTCAGCATATACGGCATGTTGTTAATTTAAAGGTCAGACCTTTCTTGGAGCGTCTGTACGTGGGTTGATATACCCACGGCAAGTTACTGCCAAATTTATCCATACAAAATACACTTTAGTAATAGATTAATTCATAAATCAGACTTTCAAATATTTCACCCTAACTTCTGATGAAACCTGTGTCGTTGGGTCAAATGTGGTTGCTTTAGTGCAACTTTTCAACATCCACTGCTGATGATCAATAATGCATAAATACCCCACTTTGTGAATGTCACAGATAATCAAGTTTAGTCGTCCAAGTCATTGTAGTGTTTCACAGCATATCTGCACAAAATAATTGGTCAAGAAAACAATTTTTAGACATTTTACCTACTACAACACTACTACTACTGCTAATAATGATAATGATAATAATAATAATAATAATAATGGTAGTGGTGATGATGATAATGATACACTAGCTGCAATTACCTGTAAAACACATTAATTTAAACACAAAGCATTCAGCATGTTCATTGTTGGACATCCATTTTACCAGAATTGCTGTTTTCTAACACAGATGGTGTTTTGGTGCAAGTATGCAAGACTGTGACACTTGTGGTAAAATATGTCTCACATTAAAAAGCTTTTTGTAGGTTCAGCTCTAGCACAATTTGTGTCATTTTAATTGCGATAAAAGGATTTACAAGCACAATTACCACTTTTTAAAAACAATCATTCATTACTCGTAGCACATATTCTTGAGTGTGGCTCTCTATTACAGTCTTTCTTGTATCTGTATTTTTTTCTCCAAAAACCTACAACCTCTTGTCATTGATTCCCTAGCACAGTGCAACAAATCACAACTGCAGACAGATGGATTGTGCTATTGAGAACCAAACTATTATGGCTGCTCTTTGATACTCAAAGGAGTTGTACACAGAGAATCTGGAGCCATTTCTCCTTTTTCTTTTTGTTTGCCTTTTAGCTCATCTGGAAGAACAGTTCGGGTGAATAATGCAGCATTACAAGCAACCAAGACCTTTGTATGACAGCTAGTATGCTGTCATCTGGTATTTCTAAGATCCATAAAGCACAGTTGTCCATTCTCAGCAAACCCCTGCTGTTTGAGAAAATTGATCACATGGGGGAAAATATTCAACATCCTGGTTGGCCTTTGCCAAGTATGAGCTGAATAGTGGCAAAGGAAATTTTGCTGCAATGCATCTTTGACTAGATCAAATTACTACGGTGCCAGACTATGAGCACCATTTTCAGTCTAGTGTGTCTGGCATTACTCCATTAATGTTGCACCCTAAAATAGCAGCCAGGCGAAGCTGCCTCTGTGATAATATCTCAGACCTCAGTTAATTTTAGATAGAGGCCCCTACTCACACCAAAACACATTACACAATGGCACATTTGGTGTATTTATTAAAAATCATTACATTCTGCAGAGACTGACCTTTTCTTTGGGCCATTTTATAAATGGTTGTCTTGCAGGTCAGCACTATGATGCCATGTTAAATTAGACCTTTTTACAAGTGGAGCAAAAAGACTTGATATCTCTATTGTTGTTTATGACATTGCAGTTTGGCTGCGCCTCAGCTCAACTTCGGGAACATGCTGCCTCACATGTATAACCATATTTTAAGTAAGGGATAATGTACAGCAAGTCGGTCATTATTGTAAAACAAACCCTGACAGAGTGATGCAGGTCTTGAATCATCCTGAAGATCGGTCAACAATTTGACACAAAATACTGAGTTAAAAACGATCGTATTGATTTAGAAGTGATTTTATTGCATCCGCTCTCAGAATTGTACCCATAGCAACGATCTACTATACAGAAATAACAGACTGTAGAATGACATAAATTGATCAGAATCGAGTATGCAAAAATGCCGTGCAGCAAGGACCAATAAACATTGGCTATGCTGTGTGGTGGGCTGTCAGGAAAGGAGGCCCCGGTCAGATTTGACTGAACTTACATTTTCGTTGGCACTTGGACTTTGTCTCACAAAGTGTTTTCAGCACAGTTAGGCTGACTTTCAGGATACTTAGTTGTCTAAGTTGTTGCATTTCCAGCCGTATCTCCAAGTGTCTAATTTGCAGAATTGGATTCATTTAGCTCAGCAAATGGCCTTTGCCTTTACTTTGAAACATGTTCTGTCTGGGTTTATGGGCAACACCGCCTTGCTAGAAACAAGTCTGACTATGCTCTGTCATATTCAGTCTGTGTTGGTGTTTGCTGGATTGTGTTGCTGTGTTCAAGTTAATTGTTTTCCATCCTTTTTTCACAACTACTTGTTAAAATACTTGAAAATGTCATCGTACTGCCAGCAACTGCTGTAGTAGTAGCCTAAAGAATGAAAATACAAGTGTAATTTATGGATTTATGGACAATAATTCAGCAGAATTAATGTTTTCTTAGTAATATGAAAGGCAAATAATACCAGCTTTACTTACATTTATGTTATGTCAGCATAGCAACATAGTGGATCACATGGAACAGAGGACGGCAGTAATTTCTGCCCTCATGGAAGGACTGTCAATGACTATCAGTTAACACCACAATCAGCTGGGAGAAACTGCATGCTACAAAACCAGCCGATGAAGGAGCTCAGAGTAGATTGTTGTGTATGCTTGCCTGTAATGATAAATAATATACCAGATAGGGTCCACCTAAACTCACGTAAGGGGAGATCTCATGAGCCCTGTGTGTGTGTGTCTGTGTGTCTGTGTGTGTGCCCACATATATGTATAGAGTTGTGTGTGCACTCACCCCCACATGTGAAATGTGCTTAAATGTACTTGCATTCATACATGTGTGTCAACACTGATCAGTATTCAGTTCAAACTCTCTGCGTGCACTTGCAGTTGAGGAAGCGGTATTGTGAAGCCCCCTGCAGAAACCGATTCTGTCTGTTGTGACAGATGTAGGACGCGGAGGACCATGCTGCAGCTGCTGCATGCCTAGTTCTCATACTGCATAACAGTTGCTAGACTTAATGTATTTACTCGACCTTCATCCACTTGCTAACTTTTTTTTCTCCATTTGGTCTCTATGGACTCTTTCCCATGCTTCATGACTTTTAAATGATTCTTTTGTCTTGCAGGGGAAACATACAAACCACACAGAGCACCTTCCACCTGAAGGATATGGTGAGTATACCTTTACTGCCCATGTTCACCCCTGTTTATTTCTAAATATTAAAGGGTGCCATGTTATGAAAAATTCCTTTCCTTTACTGTTACCTTGTCCTCCTGGTAAAATCTGTCTGTTGTCGTTTGAAGTCCAGACTTCACTAGCTTTCAATTTTTTTTGGAAGTAATTCATCCTGCACTCTGGGGTATATGCAGAGGTAGAACCATAGAAAATGACTCCAAAGCAATTTCATGGGACCTTTTTAGATTTATACATTACAGCTCATTTTGCTGAAAAATTTCACCCGCCTGGATTTCAGGGAAGAAGGCAAAAGGTGTAAGTAATGTAGTAATAATAGTGTGCAAACACAATACAGTACCCAACTGGTGGCATTGATTAGAAAAAATATCAGTACCTAATTTCCCTTAAACAGAAATTTAAAGAAAAAAAAGATTCCCAGAAAGGTATAGATTACTAAGGTATGATCCACTAAAATCCAGAGTTGATAAACTCTGCATTTAAGGTCAGTGTCCTTCTAGCAGTATTCTGAAACAGTTTAAATTATTATGTTTATACATACAAGCATGTATAGAAATAGTCCATCCACATAGTATCTCTGCCCTTAACCCTATATGTTTTGCATATTATGGTCAGGTTTTACACAAGAGTAACAGCAGAAGAGTTTCCATTGTTTCTTCTTACTTCATCTTCCTACACACACACACACACACACACACACACACACACACACACATCTAAGCACACATCTCGACAGCTTGATATGAGCCAGTCTAATGCCACAGCCCAGATGGATGCATAAAGGCCTGAGGCTATTGAAGCCATCAGAGCGATGCAGCCTTGAACAACACAGCAAGTAGTTGTTAATTTGATGCTTTCTTGGAGAAGACAATCAGTTTGTTTCAGTTGCTTACAACTGCAGATTGTCACCAGCCTCCTTAGCCTAAACTGAAAAAAATCGAATTTGTGCAAATCAATTTTTTCCACCACCCACGTCAAGATTAATACAGTGCATTACCTAACAGTTTCCAAGCTAAAAATAATTGGATATGCTTTCGGCTTGCGTGTATCTTATGTTACGTGTCATCACGTAGTGGTTAAGAACCATTTGCATTTACTTGTATAATCATGCCTTCTCTCATTGCAGTCCAACCCAACCCAGCAATGCTGATGGGAAACCCTATTCGAGCCTTCACACCACCCTTGGGTGGCACACCAGCTGGCATGGGCAAGTCACCCAGTCCTGTTCAGAGGATAGATCCTCACACAGGCGCCAGTATCCTCTACGTTCCAGCGGTGTACAGTGGAAACATGGTCATGTCCATGCCCCTGCCTGTAAGTGTGCTGCTTCTGGTAACAAACCTCGCAGAGACATATGTGGCCATGTAAACTTAGCCAAAGAGCTACAAGTCCTGTATGCCATCTACTACAAGGATTCAGTCGCATTGTTCTTTTAGAGAACGAAAAATGTCAGAAGTGTAAGATTGCGTGTAAAGTTTAGGAATGCTTGTAAAATAGGTGCATATTTTGCCAAAACACATTTCACAATATGAGTTCATCAGTTTTTTTTTTTTCTTCTACAAAAATACCAGCATCAGATTAAGAAATTAGTGTTTCGGCTTCAAATTTATTGTTGATATACTGTACCATTATCTGTGGAAACAAAAGCCTTTATTTACCAGCTAGTGTACTGTACAAAGCAATGAACAAAATAATATCTCATAGTTTGCTCTCACTGGACAATTTAAATATTTTAATAGCTATTCTGCTCGCTGGTGGTTCGTTTTTATTACCATAGGAAATCATTTGTCAATATAACATTTCCTTCAGCTAAATACATTGAGGATCACTGTAGATTGGTCTGTTAGCCCAGTTCGGCGTTAAATCTGTTGTTTTTGTGGTATTCCCTATTATATGGACAGTGAAGCTCCGCATAATTTCTAGTACAAATAAAACCAATTATCATTTGACCATTAAGTCATACTGGTTTAGGCGTATGTGATCATGATTGAAATGAAGAACACTTAGGTATTTGGTTTTCATATGTTACTGTTAATACTCACTGTTACTGGTACGGTGTATTGATCAATAATTTATCAATCTGTGTTTGTATTCTCTTCAGTTGCCTTGGCCAGGTTACCAGAATCGCTTTGCTGTGGACCCTCGCATCATGAGCCACCCGGCAGCCATGGCCTACAACTTTAATTTGTTGCAAGCCCAGAATCGAGGCTCCCCAATCCCTTACAGTGGAGTGGCCCACCCCTCTCCTCTTGGAATGGGGCAGCCCAGCCCTGACAAGGAGCAGCAGGCAGACCCCATCAGAAATGGTGTGCCTTGATTTCTTTTTTCTTTTTTTTTTCTTTACCAGATCAAGCAAACACCCCAAATCCAAAATTAAAGTAATGTTATGCAATCAAATAGAAAGAACTATCTGTATAGAATAGCCAAACATATTGAAATAAGTTTGTCTTTGGTTTTGATTTCTTAGGTAAATTAGAAGGATGTCCAAAGTCAGAGCAGAACCGTCTTCAGACACCAGAAAGGAAAACAGCTGACATGAAGGAAAAACAGGCAAGTTGTTGATATTTCTGTGTTTTATTTTTCTAGTTTTTAACCAGTAGTAACTTGTCCATTTTATGTAGACCCACATTACCAAAGCTGCTAAGTGTTTGCTTATGGTCTTTGAATTGGTGTTTATGTTTTTGGATCCAGGGAGATTTGGACACAGGCCAAAGTCGAAGTCTAGACTCTCAGTCCGATGGCCTAGTTGGATTTCCCAATGCTCTTCTCCATCGAAAAGATCCCTCAACTGCCCAAAGACCCGTTAACTACCACCTGGCACCACCCAACCAAGCTTTTCCTCCACACCCTGCCAGTGGAAGAGCCTTCCCCCCACAGTATCCAGTCTCCAGGCTTCCTTATCGGGTTGGCCAACCTCAACACCCAGGAATGGCCCAACAGAGTCAACAGCAGCAGCAACAGCTCAGCCCTGCCTACACTGGAGGTAGTCACAACGCTTCCTTCTTCAGTGGCCCCATTGCCCCTCACAGAGCTGTCCAGTCTCCCACTTTGGATGGGCCTGAGTCTGGAGGGGTGGAGGACATTAGTAGCACCATTAGGACTCCAATGGGCCACCCAGGGGCCCACCACACTGGCCTGTCACAGCATAACAGGGTCAACAGCTTTGGGGAGGATGGACAGGATGGAAGCCTGGGAGATGGTCTGGGTGAGTGTAGCATCAATTTTATTTTTTATTTATCTATTCATTCTTACAAATGTTCCCCTAATCGATGAATCACCGGAAATTTCAGCATTAAGTGTTCCAACAGAGGAAAATGAGGGAAGATGCATTATGTCTCCTGCTGGTTGTTTTACCAGCATTTTCTAGTCTTTGCTGTTTATCCAAGAATTGAACAAAGTAATGGAAGGATTATATCCTGTTAATCTGACTTACTTTGCAAGATCCTTTGTTTTCTGTCACAGTAGCAGCCTCGCCCAGTCTTAAAAGTAGCTCCAGCCTTGTCACTTTCATGTTCACCTGCTCATATAATCACTTGCTGAATTAAATTGCTACTATTGTGATATTGCCAATAGGCTTACAAAGGATTCAAGTAGTTGATTCAAGCTGAGTAATGAACAGTATCTGGAACCAAACACTGAACTAAAACACAAACTAAAGCGTAAAATCGCACAGGTGACCTATTTATTGGATTTTGAAAGAATTTGAAAGACAAATGACCAATGATCTAATCAGGAGACTTCCTGCAATACATAGCAAGAAATATTCAGCGTCATTCAAAATCACCAAACTCAACCCACATACAAACGGGAGCGCCAGTGGCTCTACAGTCTGTATGAAAAGCTCACCGAGCTCAGCTCAGGCTTTGCCGTTGTCAGAATGATGCCATTTTCTGAGTCAGACAGCCCGCACACACATCTTTGCTTAAAAATTTGTATTATGGCAGAACAGGTAGGAGCACAGACATTTACGAACATTTGGTTGGCACTACTCCATTGTGGAAGTTTAAGAAGCCATCTCATGCCATCTTTATAGGCTGTTAATTCTCTGCGTGTCGTTTTTTCTATACAAACATTCACTAGATATTAATTTGTAATGTATCAGTTTAAATAGATCTTAATTGTACCAGTGTACTGTATATTAACCCTATTAGTCATGAGAACAAACACCAGTGACTCTAAAACTGATCCTGTCGTTTCACCTCCAGACCTCCAGGGTCCCTTGACTCTCGAGGCCCTGAGCCAGCAGCAGCAGCAGCAGGCAGCCCGGCTGGGCCAGTGGGGGGAGGCAGCAGGCCCTTTTCTCCAGGGCAGTGTCGCCTTCCCTCTACCCCAACAGCTCGCACACCTCGCTCAGCCAGGCATAGCTCGCTTCCCCCATCAGCTGCTCCGGGCAGCTAGTTGGGGCCTTAGTGCCAATATGGAGGACGAAACTGTTCCCTCTGCCTCCACTGGGCCACATTTCACCAGGTGAGACCAAGCACCAGTTTCACCAGTTTGTATCAATTTTTGTTTTTTAATGGCCTTGTAACTTGATACTAAAGTAATGTTACAGTTTTACAGTTAAACTAAATAATTGTGTTTTAAGAAGGATCCTGATAAAATGAGATGTTGTTGTGTGTACTTTTTGTTGGTTGCTTACAAACATGATGCCAAGTTCAAGTGAAAAGAAATACTTTTTCAATTCCTAGGTACCCAGGCCTCTTGAGAGAGATGCCCCCACAAGAACAGCCCGAACCCAGGGAAGCAGCTGAGATGCAGCCCCCACCTCAATCTCGTCTCCTCCAGTACCGCCAGTCCCAGTCCCGTGCCTCAGGTGACCCTTCATCCTCTTTAGCCGCCACCTCCAATCATGCTGGCCCTTTCCCATCAGGACCTTACTCACATGACACAGGTCGTGATCTCCTTAATGAAAACCTTCTTAACAACTCAGCTCTGCAGCAGCAGCAGCAGCAGCAGCAGCACCCGGTGAACCCCCTGTATAATGCTGGTAGCTACCCACATCAGCCACCAGCCCACTCTGCCAGCCCCCCTCCCTCCCAGGTCAAATACCTTCTGCAAGAAGCCCAGTGGCCCCATGGTGGAGCTGCATCAGTAAGCCCACCACAGCAAAACCACCTGTTGGGGAACCAGGGCCACGGCCTTCCTTATGGACTACCCATCATGGCTCACCCCAGCAGGCAGGAGCAAGTCCACCTGATGCAACTTCACCATCAGCACCAGCAGCAGCAACAACAACAACAACAACAGCAGCAGCAGCAGCAGCAACAGCAACAACAACAGCAACAACAACAACAACAACAACAGCAGCAGCAGCAACAACAACAACAACAACAGCAGCAGCAACTACAACAACAACAACAACAGCAGCAGCAGCAGCAGCAACAACATCAACAAGTTCAAGGTCCAGACCAGGAGTCCTACCACCCACTGTCCCCCAGAACATCAGCAGCCACAGCCCTTCATAATGTAGATGAGGTAAGGGTTTTCCAAGATTTTCATCATTATTATTATCTGTGTTTTAATAAATCAACGAAATGAGCTATGAGCCTTATCATGCTATCTAAAATCTCTGTATACTAGAATAAAATGTCTGAAGTGGAGGAGTTAAAGGGACAAAGGCTTCATACAGGCTACAACTACATCAGCGTATTCCACAAATACTTAAAGTCGCTTGTAGAATTCACTGCAAAAGTGAGTGTGGACCGTCTGCATTTTTACATGCAAATATCCGCTTCACAGTGCACCAGTGAAAGAACTTGTTCTATCACTCTTTCCCACTTTCTACCTGTCTACCTGTTGGTATGAAAAGGAAGTCTGGCATCAGCCGTCCCAGATACCATAGATGGTTTAATTTGTCTCAGCACTGGGACAGTTGGAAGCATTATATGGTGATTAACCTAGTCAGCCTTTTCTCAAAAATTCAGCCCTAAATGTTGCATGAAGTAGAGATTTCAAAGTTCCCAGCAAAATCTTAAATGATCTGTGCTGACAGGCAAATGTGGATAATTAGATGCTGAAGTCACCCAAATCTGAGATACAGACATGCAGAATTAATATCATCATCTCAGTCTTTTTTTTTTATTAGTGGTAAGTATAATCTGATAGATGAGTAAGACCTGCTCTTAAGTGACTGGTTGTGTCATACTTCAATATTGTGGAAAGATCAAAGTGTTGTGTGTGTACAGCAATGGTGCAGTTTACACAAGGGTAGAACAGTTATTTGACAAATACTTTGTTCAGCAGTGGTTTTCCCTCACCCCTGTCTCTGTAACTGAATCAGTCTGTGCTGTGAAAAGGTGAACTCCTCTTCTTAAAGGCTGCAAATCACTTTTATCTTTTAAGGTTATATTGCCCACATTTCTGTCTGACTCAATTTCTTGTTTTCCCTCTTTTCTCTTCCTCATGTATCTTTGTCTGCACAGTATGAACCCAGAGGTCCAGGCCGGCCTCTCTATCAGCGCCGCATCTCCTCCAGCTACCCAGATGAATCGTCTCCAGCCAACACCCACAATGCCCTGTCCCAGCAATCCCAGCCTTGTACATCAGACCCCCAGGACCACCCTCATCCACACATACAGCATCATCAGCACCCACACGCCCCCTACGGTTACCCCTCACACGACCTCTGGCCCAGTAATGGTGGGGGTCCCGGTCCGTTTCAGAACATTCCATGTAACGGAGCCGGCACACTCGCCCAGCACCGAGACCTTCTGGGTAGGTGTCGCCAAATACGCTGTCGTGAGGCGTTATGCTCTTTTACACAGAGCTGTTATGTTAGTTTTAAAGTCAAAGCAGGACAACCATTTCTATTGTTATGTCCAAGTCTAAGTAACCTTTCCAAACCTCTGCTTGTGTCTTCTCCCTGGGACCAGCAGCTTCCAAGGCCCTTCGTCAGACGGAGGAGCAGGTGAAGGCCGAGGCCACAGCAGCACAGCAGGCCCACCCACACTCCCTCAACTCCCTTCACCACCTTGGACAGTTTCCTCCTCTCATGCCTAATAACAAGCAGCAGCAGCAGCAGCAGCAGCCGCCACCACCGCCGCCGCCGCCGCAGCAGCAGCAGCCGCCACCACCGCCACAGGCTCCCACAGAGGCCAGCCAGGGGCCTCCAAATTTAAGCAAACCACCCACCATGTCCTATGCTAGCGCTCTCCGCGCGCCCCCCAAACCGCGAGCTGTTCGTCCTGAACAGGTCAAAAAGAACAGCGACCCTCTGTCCCTCCTACAAGAGCTGAGTATAGGAAGTTCAAATGGTAGCAATGGGTACTATTCCTATTTTAAATGAGTGTCACCTCTCCCACACGATGAATAAGTGATGAAATTTAAAACTAAACAAAAAAAAAAAAGGCAAAACTGTTTCTAAAAACACAAAAAATAGTGCAAAGTGCATTTACAAATTGTTTGTTTCTATCAGTAGGTTTGTTTTCTGCATTTTGTTTTCATTTTAACTTTTTATTTGTAACAGTCATCTTTTCTCCTGTTTCACATATCTGTGAAGAAAATAAGTATATATAATGAATGCATTACTGGTATATATACATACTCATTATGTATATATGAATATATACTTATATTATCTACACTTGTATATGTACGTAATGCTAAAAAAAGTTATAAAAAAAAAATAATAATAAAAAAGGAGAGATTTGGTTGACCACTTAGCTACCTGCATATTTTTCCTTATTGAAGTTGGTTTTGTTGGTTACTAAATAAGTATGTTGAAGTTTTTATCATTTTGTATTCCTCAGTTTTGAGTGGACGTTGCGTCTTGAGTTACATACTACTGTAGTTGTGGTAACGGACAAAAGCTAAGTGGTCAACTGACACAGAAACTACATGGAACAGTGTATAGAAGTAGATAAATTTTCCTCTAATCTGTACATATAAAGAAAATAAAAGACTGAATTGTATGCCACAGACATGTCCTTAAATTCCTGTATCATGTTAGCATTTGCATTATGAATTTTTTTTTTTTTCTCTGTTTGTTGGCTTCTGATCCTTAATTCTTAGACATCTTAACCTGGGAATCATCCTCAGTGATTTAGTAGTAAATGTGATTATTTACTGAAAAATAACTACAATTATTGATTGTGCATTTTATTTTTCACCCATGTCCCATCAGCAACAATAGTTACAGTGTGAAAATGTCACAATAGCAACAACCATGTCATTCCTCGTTTGTTTGTTTTAAGGATCAGAGAACACCGGACGTCGCTTTCTGTGATAAGATTATCTCAAACCGCTTCGCTTGTGGCCGATGCTCATTTTATTTTATCTCTTTTATTTGTGTCAACAAAATCTTCACTTGGGAAACTGTTTCAACAACTGCTGGGGATATGAAATGTGTTTGTGTCGCTAATGGACATCGAGTTTTTTTTTTGTTGTTGTTTTTCGTTGAAAGGTTGCAGTACTCTGAGGGTTTGTGAAAGTGAAGAGAGTGGTCAGGTCAGAGTGGTTTGTCATGATGGGTAAGTTGAAACTGAGGGTGTGATCAACACTGCCAGTTAGACTGTTTTTGAACACACTAAATGTTAAGCTTTTTGGTTAAATCTGAAGTATATTGAAGCTGTAGATTTATAATATATACCCTGAAATTTGAAAATGCACATTAACAATATACAAACATTTGTGGTTTTTATCTTATTGGAAATGGCCTTGATCTCGGTCGCTGTAGCAAATAACGTGAAGTGTATTACTGGGATCAGTGATGGTGTCTGTGCTTTTAACATACTGTTGTTCTCACTGTTGGTTTCCAGATGCCCTTTCATAGTGTCAACCCAAATATCTGGTACTATTTTCTTTCCAAGACAATCCTCAGTAATATGACCCTTAATGATAAACAGCAGTCACTCATCTCTCTCGTAAGCTGATATTTGCTTTGCATTGATCATTGACCATAACAAGTCAAAAGCATTTTCCTGCCCGAAATTATATTTTCTCATTTCAGGACATTCAAAGCAAACCGTCCCCCACCGCTTTCAGAACTCTGCTTGAGATTTAACCAAAAAAAAGTAACTTAGTGAAGGTAACCATAGATAGCGAGCTGTTCAAAGACGCATGACTGTTAACGACTCCGTTTTTAGGCTGTGCGTAATGAGAATGAATTTGTAATGTCGTGGAAGTTGTTCCTGGTCACTCAGAGATTTACATTATTCACCTTTTCAGTCTGATCTGATTAGTATATTAACATTAGGGCAGGTGGATCTCACTCCCTTTAATTTAATTGACCTGACAACCTTAAACACACCTAGTGCAGGAGCATCCACGTTCAGCTAGTGAGTTGCTGGTTTCCGGAGGCCACACAGCTACATGTGCGAGAATTTCACAGCTAACACACACACACGCCCTGATGATTTAAGTCCCCTCGCAGGTAGAATATAAAAGAAATGCTTGTACACTGTATCTGCCATGGTTTTTCCCTTTGTGAGTAAAGCAATACTGGAAACAGTCATCCAGTGCTTGGTCCTGTTAAATGTAATTCACAAGTTGTTAAAACACCACTGCCCCATCTGCAAATTGGTGAAACTTTACTGAGGTCGTCCTGCTGTTTCATGGCTTTCACACAGCAGTTAGTCCCTGTTAAATCTCTTGTAAGTGTCACTTCCTCAGAAAGCTAATACAGCTAATAACTGATGTGTTCTGAACAGTCAGCGGAGATGCTTCGTGAAGCTATGGTTTAATTTTTAAGTTTTGACATTGTGATTCAAAGGTCCAGATTTTTTGACATGGCAGAGAACAACACACTTGTAAATATGCATTTTCTAGGTATTTACAAACAAGAACTTTGGGAGCGCCTCAATTTTGTAGAAGCTGTTCAAAGAAGAGGTATGCCCTTTTTAATTATGCAAATTCACAAAAAATAATTATGATTCTAGAAATGGACAACAACAAACCAGTTGGCAGTTGCAACATCTTGTTGTGACTTTTTAGATTTTTTTTTTTTATTTAATTTTTTTTTTTTTTTAAGAAGGTGTCTGGCTGATTTGACAAAGAGGAGAATTTATGTTTCAGCTGGTAAAAGACAACTTATTTCACTGTACAATACATATTTTTAAGTATATGTTGCTGGATTTGTCACATTTTCTCACCACTTCACAGCTGTACAACAATCAACATGGATTTTATTTTTATTTTTAATGTGAAGACTTTTTTTTTTTTCATGCATGTTGAGATGACCTGGCTGGTTTTTCTCCCTGTTTTTATCAGTTTGTATTGATTTGTGGATAAAAAAAAGGAAAAAAAAAAAGCTTTTGTTCAACCTACAGAGTCAAATTTTGGTATATTATTTGATGTGTACAATAACTTGTGACATTATCAACAAAACTATTATAATATTTTACTAACATGTCAATCAAATATATGTAATGGTCATGTAAGTTCTTTTTTTCTGCAGTTACCTAGCAGGGCTAAAGCTGAGGTTGCTCCCTGGTGTGTGTCGAATCTACGAAGCTTTGGACATGTTTGTTCGGGGGAATCATTCTTCCACAAAGCAGTCATTGGCTAATCTCTGAAGTTGTGCAATACTAATATTTCACCGCTTCTTCAACTACACTGTTATTTATTTTTAAAGCAGAAGAGATTGCGCCAAAGACATTTTAAAGGGATTTTATTCACAAATTTTCATCATTTAAAATTTTTTTGTCTTGTCAAGAATCTTTGTGTCCAAAATCAGTTTGATGGGATCTTTGCTATGAAACAAAGGATCTTCACTCTTGTAACGAAGTTGGATTTGAAAGGTTTTCGCCACCCAATATTGCACCATATATCACCCTATGAATCCTTTTCTCAAAAACAGTCTGCGTTGCCTTTTTTAAGAAAACAACGTGAAACCAACTTGTGTGCGTGGCACATGGAAAGGGAGCAACCTTTTGCCCAGCCAGTAGAGAGCACTGTGTTCAGCCTTCTAGAAATGCCACATCTCTTCCTGTTATCTGTTTGCTCTCCTCTGTTCTTCCCTCGCTGCAGTGAATCAATGGCACACATGTTCTCCCAGCCTCCCAGTCCCATTGGTTCCTCCCTCGTGGGTACAAAATAATGAATAGATCTGTTTTACTCTTCTTCATTTCAATTGGTGGTGGTTATAATAAAGGATTTAGACTGTGTTTCAAAGGTTTATTTTCTTTTTTATTTGTTTCTCTATTAAAGTGTTTTTATTGAAACTGCTCGAGTTCTGTCCTTTTGTTTTTGATCATCCTCTACGTTGCACTGCAGTACTATAGAGAAGCTTTTCTACCTAAATTGACTATATTATCTGGGCCACTGTCTATAGGAATCACTAGGGGCAGAGATTTGCCGTATTTAAAGTGGTAACTGGAGTCATTTAAAGACTCAGCAATGCTCCAAAATTTACCATCTGGGGTTTCTCAGCACTTGCAGTGAGAAAGAATACCTGAATTAAAAAGCACACATAAACATTGGGACAATGAGTCAGTTGGTTCTTCAGTGGATACGCAGCGTAATGTGTCCATCCAGACAATGGTCACAATGTCAGCAGTGGGGACCGCTAGTCCTAAATCCATTTTGGATGGACCTGTCAGCTGCACCCAGTTGGACTAATAGAGTCCCAGGACCTGAAAGGAGATACAACACGCTACATGCAGAGCCAGAAGGCCGCCACACCTCTCATCAAAATCTAGTCGTCTTCACACCGTTGTCTTTGGTACACAAAAGCAAAGAACACAAAAAGCACAAAGCGATCTCTGGCAAAAGTTTTCCAAAGCTAAAGCTTTATTTTTCATTACAAAGATATAGCACGTGAACACACACATGATCTATTGCATTCAAAACCTTGTTAAACTGCATGCCATATTCAATGAAAAAGACAAACAATATAGAAATTCATACCAGCAGTGCCACTCATCAGTATTCCTGTTTGATTTCTTTCTTTTTCTTTTCACTTGTTTCTTAGTCAAACATATCAGACAAGTTACAGTCGGTCAAAAAAACATTAAAGTCAAGTCAGAAGAAATGTAGCTCATAACATGGATGGTTGCAGCTCTCACAGACAGCAGACACAGAACATTCAGATACATTAACTGCTAAGCTGCTCACCTCGATGCACACAGGACTGCAGCTATTTCATGATGCCACGCAAAGTAAGAACTATTGTCTGTTTCGACAGCACTATTCTGAGATACTTGAGGTACTTTACCAGAGTATTTCCATGTCGTACTTTATACCTCTGCGCCACCAGCAGTACATTTTAGTCCACTATATTCATGTAATAGCTTTAGTTACTTTCCAGATTCAGATCAATTATAAAAAAATATGATCAACAAATAAATTTGGGTGTACTATGATAGGTTAACATGAGACTTTATTGATCCTCGGGGAAAATTTACAAGCTACCCAGCGGCACACAGAGTAATTAAAATGAACCCCAACTTTACCAGCAGCAACATTAAAGTGATGTATACATTAACATATTCATTATTCATAATTATAATCCAACAATAGTGGCAAGACACGTTTTGGTCATTTTGCTAACAAGGGGGATGGTGTTTCCCATCATCCCACCGCAGATCAACCACTGCTTTTGATTTTGGTACTTAAGTGTATTTCAATCTTGATACTTTTGTATTTTTTATTTCTAAAATTTTGAATGGAGTTTTGTTGAGTTTGCTTCAAATTTGTTTGCTTAAGTAAAATATCAGCATACCATGGTATGGCATGGCATGGCATGGCATCGCATCGCATGGCATTGCATAGTATATATAAAGTTAGCAGCTTATAGAGGTTTTTCTGTTTCTCAAACCCAGCTGGATAGAAGCAGTGTGAACTTGGCCTTGCAACATTTTCTCTTTGTTATGCTCATGGGATTTGGTTGATTTAATAACAGCCAGTCTGCTCACAGGGGTTAATGATCATGAACCCATTTTTATGATCTCTTTACATTTGTTGTACGCTGACAAAATGGTAAACACAAGGTGCTATTTTGGATGGGTCACAGTGACACATGAAAATGAACAGAGAATTTTTTGTATCAGTTTTGTTTGGAAGCTGTCAACAAAAAGTAAAAGGCCTTGTATGTGCACCTGCTAGAACTGAACCTTTTCCAACATGATCAGCGTTGCAGACTGTGTGGGTGCTTAGTATTCAGCCTGCCACACACACACACACACACACACACACACACACACACACACACACACACACACAAACCTGCTCTGTGCTACTGCTTTGCTTAAGTCATTTATTCACGAGGTTCTTATTTTAATGGGACATTCGTCATCCTTAAAGGTTCTTCATAAATCTTAGAAATGTACAACTTATCATTTGAGTACATGTCTTGACTCGTCTTACTTGATTGATATTTCTTGAAAGTGATTCCTTGAGTGATCCCCATACAAAAGTCAACAGACTAACATCAGATATGTACAAGATATCATACATAATGCAGTGCATAAAGTCACATAAAGTCACCTACGGTAGATGTAAGACCATAACTGTATGCACTATATTCTCATAATCTAAATTAATCTAAAATCTTAATGTAAATTATGCATAACTACTGAGAATTATGGTGTTTTTTTAGGCCTCAGGACAGATTTGAGCTCTGGCCTCCAACATGAACTGTTATCTAGAGACATGCTGGAGAGGACTGCCACATTTTACTCTCTGGGTGGATATACAGGATAAGGCAAACCTTCTGACAAAATGCCTATATTCAAGTTGCTGTTTAATTGTAGGGAGGTAAATTTCCCATCATGGCTATAGTCCATCCACACCCAAACCATTTTATACCATCATGACCTTACCCTGAATAGGCAGCTCTTATTCTTGAAATTAATCTAACATCTGTACTCGAAACAAACAGACACAGTTGCTCTCATCCTGAATTCATAAATCTATCACTCCACTTGATCCGGCTCGGCGTCCATGCAAGTCTCCCATGGGTTCCTGGGCATCTGGGGCATGGAGAGGATCAGGAGGGCTATACCAGTGAGAAAGAGGAGGATAAAGCCAGTGCAGGCACAAGCGAAGGACCAGGCGTAGTGGTATTCGATCCAGATTGTGTCCTCGCTCTCGATCATGCGTTTGACTGATTGGCGCATCACCTCCAGTGAGATGAAGGAACAGAGACCTGGGATGGAGACAGATGTGTAAACATGATGTGACCATAAAGGCAAAGTGAGGTTTTTTCCCTCAGTAATGTTAATGCTGCAGGGATATATGTATTTTCTTGGTGAACTGAACCAACCTGCAAATGCAAAAAACATGCCAGCGGGTTTGAGGAGGTAGTCTCGTCCTTTGCCTTTACCGGTACACGACCCCGCTAAACACAGAGACCCCAGGATCATGAAGGCTAGACTGAAGATGGAGATGGCTGCAGCGGAGATGTTGTACTCTGGAAACATAGAGAGCAAAAGTTTTGACATGATGAGGTTTGTAAATGTCCTTTGTGATCATATTATTTAATTTCACATTGTCAGTATTACATTTCCATTTTTTTTTGTGAATATTTCAGTAAGTCAACAGATCCTCCCATTAGGAATTCCCTAATTAGGCAAACAAGGTCTGAATCCACCATTTGATGTATTTCTTTTGATTCATAAATACAAACAAGTCAACTTTTCTGTTAGAGTGGCCCATGAGACGCACCACATTCTCTGCTTTTAAAAACAGTGTAAACAGAAAAAAAAGCTACAATCTTCCATTTCAAACTTAGTTATAGCAGTGTGGGATTTCTACTGTAGATTAGACTGTCATTTAAATAAAGGCTCTAGTTGCTTTTTTTTTTAATTAAAGCATTGTGTGACTAGTTGGTGACAACATTCAGTTTGTTTGACAGTCACACCCTAACTTGGTTTAAATTTTGAGCCAGTGTTTTATCTTTTAGAGATTAGCTGGGTTTGCATGTGGAATAATTTGCTATTAATATATGTTTTTGGAGAATGTTTAGTATGAGTAAAGGCTTAAAGGGCCTGACATGACAGCTTTTCAACAGGCTGATTTTCAGTTATCTCTTAAAATAGTATGGGCATTGTAGTTTTTAGAAAATATTACTCAAACAGGTTTAAATAGCGCCTTTGTCTGGGACTATTTTCAGCGGGGGAATAATACACATTTGACACTGTTTTTTACAACAGCAGGGTGGAGTGTTGGAGTAAACTAGAGTGCCTTTGTTCGTGATAGTATCAGTAGGATCAAAGGCCTTCATACAGGATTTGTGGGCAATTGGAAAATTGTAGAATATGACTAGATTTATTCTTTATTGCTTTGTGCTATGAAAGCAATGATCTTTACATTCAACACACAAATAAACTATTTGAATCTAATCTGGCACTTGCATTTACAGATACAGTGTGTGTGCGTGTGTGTGTGTGTAATAGGAACAGCGGCTGGCTTGTTTTTCTGAGCGGTTTTCTGAGAGGTGGATAGGATGCAGGGCCTTTGATCTGCCGCCTGTTCGCCTCTTCCCCTGTTCCCCTGTTCCCCTGTTCCCCTGTTCCCCTGTGAACTATCCCCAGAGGAGAGGCGCTCCTTTGGGGGAAAGAGCCTTCATCTCCTGCTGGCTGGGGAGAATGGGCCGCACCCTGAGCACTCGTTGGCTAGCTCAGTCTGAAACACCAAACTTTCTCAACACCAAGGGCAACACAGATTTTAAAAGATCCCAGTGTTTCAGTCACACACAGCTTAATCACTGGAAGGATTTCTCAGAAACCTGAGATTGACATATTTTAAGGTCAACCCAGCAGTTAATGGTCACTGTAGTCACACTATTGAAGAACATGGTTTGACTTCTATGTGAGTCACCATGTCTGTGAGACCGTGTTATACAGCACTATAGATGTGGCCATATAATTTGAGACTGCATTAGTCATTAAAAGTGTTATATTGTGTTGAATTTGGAGAACCCCCTTGTAATATTAGTTGTGTTGAGCTATTTCAGTTGCTCTTGGTTGAGTTGTTCATTGAACACATCAGAAAGTTTGTATATTTTCCCAATACACCTAATTTACAAAGGGGGTTTAATACTTTTCTGTGCAGCTGTATGCTGTGGTGTTCATTTGCATGTTGGTTGGTGGGATTATTTGTGTGTTTATAGACATTTGCATATGTAGTTTCTCCCTCTATCCATTAAATTCATGCAACCTTGGATGGACAAAAGATCCTCGACACCAAGGAACACAATAGGAAGCCTAAAAAATGGCGATAAAAAGTAAAAATAATGGAAAGCCAAAATAGTAGACCTAGATTAGAGAAAAATAAAATCTTAGAAATAAATAAAGCGATGAAAATTTAAAGAGGATCAATCAACTAAAACAAGAACAGCTGGGAAGTGAGATATGATTAAAAATATAAACTGCCCCTTGGATAAAAATGAGGTAAGATTTTGATTGGTTTGCATGTTATTTCAGGTGAGAAAAGATGGATTTTCTAAGTATAGTCAAAGCAGCTGGTGCCTGCAGCATAATTCAATCTTTGAGCATGTCTGCAGACAACAAAGTGGTAATATAAGGGGTTTAAATGGAAATGTACAGAAGCCCCAGGATGCAAGTGAGACAAAAAATCTGGTGATCTATTATCGAAGTCTGATCTTCAAAGTTTTGTCTCCTGTTTATGACTCAAGAACAGATGATAAAAGATTTTGCCAGGATAATCTTTATAATTTTGTTATTTTTCTGTGAAAACCGGTAAAGAATTCATTTAGAATTAACCACATTTTTTTTTTCTGCAAAAAAGCAGAAGAAATGAAATGTGCATTTTTTTTCACTGTTTTTAAGTCATAAACAAAGGGAAAAAACTACATAGATCAAATTCAGAAAATTGATGATCACATTCCTTTTTTTCTTGCCTTTAACTGCAATTTATTCCTATGGAAGAAACCTATGGGGTGAAACTGTATGTCAGGCCTCGGTATGAATTTGGGCTGTGAGGTTTTATATTCTTTGTGCCCTGAGGAGGAAGACAGGTTTATGTAGACATTTTACATAATCAACTCATGTTTGTAAAAGATACGAAGAACCTCAAAAAGCCCAGATCCATTCCTACAGCATCCTTCACTATTCTCGGCTTGCAAAATTTTGAGTACACTTCATTTAGTTTTTACTGGTGAACCCCCTCTGACAGAAAAGAGTCCTCCTGTCTGAATAGATGTGCCTCTGGTGACATACATCTTCAGTACTATGTTCGTTCAACCTTATGTGCCATTATGGTATAGCCAAATGGCTCAGTCAAGAGTGAATAACACTATAGGGAACTTAAGTCAGTGCTGCAATCATTCCAGAAGTTGCAGTGTGTCTCTCAAGGGCTAACCATCAGCACTGGGATGCTGCACATGTGTGTGTGTGTGTGTGTGTGTGTTTGGCAGGATGGGGGAGGGGTAACCACGAATGCTTTCATTAGCATCTCTGAGTTTAGGGTGTGGGAGTGTGTGCGATGTCATGCACAAGGCTATTCACATTTACACCCCAATAATTGAGTCTGACAGTTCACCACATGTTCTGCACCCTAATACACATTACACATTAGCTGTAACAGGGTCACTGGAGAGTGGATGGAAGGAATGGAAGATGCAGGGAATGGGGGTTGGAGCAAACACACACGGCTATGAAATGGTGCCTGTTCTGTACGTACAGTACACGTCTCGCACTCCTCTGAAGGCATCATATATGAAACACTGTCAGCCTCACGTCAGTACACATTCTGTGGCTCAGTGAGTAGACTATAGTGACGACCATCATAGGGGAAACAAACTCCAAGAAAAATCTTACATTTTCAAAAAGCATCAGTATATGCACCAAAATCTTCCATCATGATATGTGACAAAAACGTCTGAGGCACACTACAGAAATGAACATATATCACATACAAAGCAAGGAGACGGTGAGGGACATAAAGTATTGCCAGTTATGACCTATGTCGACACATTGACCTTTAGCTAGTTGGACAAAGGCTTATGAAAAGACTGAAAATCTGACTGTCGCTCAGGATCTTTTCATGTCCTGTGAAAGGTTTTGTCACTGAGAGTCAAATACACCTGCTGTGACAATGATGCCTGTGCTGCAGTCAGAAGTGGAACATGAATGAAACTCTAAACCCACAGAGAGCAGCGAGAGGAGCAGCAGCACGTGAGGTCACTTGGCCAACTGTGATGCCGCCAGTTTGATGTTCAACTTCACACAGACCGAGATGCTCTAATGTCCCGAGGAACATGATTAGAAAATGAATTACATTTTCTTTTTTCATTTTTTGACAGAATGGAAATAAAGTTACGCCCACGCAGGGCCAATGACAGAAACCTACCTTTTTGTGTTTTATATTCAAATATTTCAGTATCCTGCCCTGGAGTGAAGTGTCTGAAGTAAGTGCAGTTTTCCTCTGTGAAAAGAAAGAAATTAACAGTTAGTTCAGAGTTAAACCAGCATTCACTGATGTTTTGGCCACTTGGGGGCAGCACAACAAGCTGTAAACACAACATATATTGTGACAATATTGACATACTGTAAAGATCATACCATCTGTAGTGATAGCAAACTACTTCCCACTCTAACATCAAGCAGACACGGATTAACATTTTCATTTATTTGGAGTTTAAAACAAACATTCACTCTATTTTAGCTTTGCTTTGGTCTACACCAACTCTTGATGAAACTATCTGGCTCTATAAACTCCACTACCATGACCAGCTAGCCGCTGACTTTGTTTGTCTGCCGTTCATGTTGAGCACGTAGATATGGTATGAAAAAAGCTACACAGAGTCTTTTCTTATCATATGTTATGAATTCACAACTCACACACAACAATGATTTGATAATTAAAACCTCACTGGATTTGATTTACCTGTTCTTTATGTATTTTTTAGAAAACGTTCAGCCTTGTCTCATGAAATATCATGACATTTTAATGTCACCCTATGCAAACACACACTTCATGCATAAAAAGCAAGGAAACCATCAAGAGAGGGTCATATAGTAGAAACATGAGTGTGATAATTAATTTGTTAATTAGAATGGCATCACAGTGGAAGCCTTCAACTGCTTTCAATGCTGATGTCCACAGTCTGTTATGTGGAGGATTTTTGCTGTGTCTGCGTTTCAGAATTCATTTTTATTTCACAAAATAAAATCTTACATCATTGAACGTCAAGCTTTGCCCCACAGACTGTTGCCCCATTGGCTGTACTCCATGTGCTGTAACAAACTGTGTGAATACAATGCTTTTGCTGAACACATCACATGGTCTCAGATCAATCTCACTTTGTTTATTCCAAAAGCATCTCACAGATTGACACCATCAGGATAATATTACCACTAAAATGGCCGTGTGATGCTGTGCAGAGCCTCGTCTGCTTTGTGTGCTTTGAATGTCAAAGTGAAAGTGGTTACAGCAAACATCCAATTCAATTTTTCGAGCAGATGAGGTGTTAAACCTTGGGGATTTGTACAAATGAAGCCAGGCCCTTTATGTGACCACGGGGTGGTTTGGTGGAGTAAATGTTCTTTGATGCTGTGCCAAGTGGCAATAAAACAAATAAAATCATTCCAGTTCAGAGACAGACTTGGTTTCCTGGTTTCCTTTTGATAACTTCTGACTTATCACATGCTACAGACTTCCTGTTGGGGTTTAAACACGCATATGTGGTGAAAAGTCGTTGAACAAGTGTAGACAGGTGGATCAAACTTAACATCTCAGTGTATTGGCAATAAAAAGAAATACACTTAGATATGGATGATTGTTTTCACAGAGTGAAAATGTATGTGTGCAGCACCAGACCACTATGTAACTTGATCTCGTGCCAAGTCAAGTGCACATCAATGATCTTGGTTATTCTATGAGGTCTCCACTCACATGCATGCTCCTAATCTCCTTTTCCATACAGTCTCACCATGGGACATCAGTGAAATGCTTTCATGTGAAAATATGTAGTTCTGCATGGTGTCATCTTACGATTTGAGCTCGATGACCCATGCTGGGATGGTAGATAATCTTCCCTGGAAACCCTGGAAACCCTGGAAACCGTGAAAATAAGCTAAAGGGGATGTC
The DNA here is from genome assembly GCF_042242105.1 of Pempheris klunzingeri. Classification (NCBI taxonomy): domain Eukaryota; kingdom Metazoa; phylum Chordata; class Actinopteri; order Acropomatiformes; family Pempheridae; genus Pempheris; species Pempheris klunzingeri. Next base: position 18,527,470 of record NC_092014.1, on the reverse strand, counting down.
AGGTGGCACAAAACGGAAACATGGGTAATTTGATGCGGCAGGCACAAACATTATCTCTCAATCATATTTTTCAACATTGCAATTTTTACAAAATCTACCAAAGCCACTTTTGAAATTACAAGCTTTTAAAGCTGTGTGTCATTTGTGTTGGCCCACATATAAAAAAGATGTTTTTATGAATGAGGACATGGATTGTCCATCAGAAAAAAAAAACTGTTGTTACTAAGCAACAAGCTCCACTGTTTTCACTGTAGAAGGAACATATGTGGGAGTGATAGAGACTCGTCAACTAGTTGTATATCTGAGTCTGTATATCTTGCATTCAAAAGGGAAGCTGAAAACTATCTCTGAACTTTCCCTCAAATAGTCATGTTTTTAAGAAAATGCAAATCCACCCCTTAGTGAACTTTATCACTTTGCTCTAACACCAGACAACTTTTTCAATAGGAAGAAACATGGCAAACACACCCGGACACACACAGACACAGTGCTGCACCACTTGTTGGTCTTTATCCTGCTAGTCTCTGCTGACAAGCTCTGTCAAGTATTTCTTCTTCCTAAAAGGGCAATCCATCATCATCATCATCGTCAAAGATCAGGTGAGGACATCAGTGAAGCATTGTCCCCGCACACTGTCACATCACAGCAGAACCTTTTATAGCTTTGATGTCTGCAGTGGGAGCCAAGATTGGCCCAGATATCTGAGCCTATGTTGTTGTTTTGTCGGCTGTATTTGGCTGTCGTTACACAAGTGAAGATAACTTCAATTATGTTGTTGCAAGGTCAACCTCAGTGTACATTACAATTACTGTATATACATTAGTGCCTTTTGCTATAGGGTGTGGCAGGTTTTACTACCACACTTTTTTAATGACTTGTGCAAAATAGATTATTTCAAGGGTATCACATTTATATTGACTCTACATTTTACTTTTGATATTGATTTGGCTCTTTAAATTCGAGCATACGATTCAGCTATAAACCCACATATGGGCGAGAAGCATATGTCTATATAAGAATTAAAGACATCACTGGCAATTCTCCTTGCCCATATGTGATGCCTATCCCTGGATTGGTATGTCTTTTGAGTACCTATAAAGGCAAAATACCAGCAGTTCCATTTGCTTTTTGGACTATGCATCCCATCCGAGGGCGTGTAAAGTAATCTGAGTGGCTGAGTGTGTGTGCTACACAGAGAGGTGAAGCTGCGGGTCTCGTGGGAACAGTTTGGTGGGACAGAGCTATGCCTGACTCTTCCAGGCGGTCCCGTCACTCAGATTAACGCCGCACTTGGCGTGAACACTTGACCCTCGTGGCTTCCACCCAAGACAGCTGAGCATTTACGTAGCTTATATTTATAACCACAACGACTGCCTACTGAGCAGTTTGCACAATATTATTCACATAATAGATAATACATATAATACACACAATAAAACACACATTTTAAATCACACTTTGTCTGTAATTGAAATCATGGTGGATACATCATATTCATTTTCTGTCTTTGTATGCCGTGGCCGTTGAAACTGCCACTGAAAATGTCACTAGAGCACAAAATAACGAGCATTTGCAGCTCTTATAATCAAACAGGGTGAGCAGGGTGTTGCTTATTTACAGCTCACAGCATCTTGAAAAGCCAGTATAAAAAGCAGGACAACTAATTTTAGAGTATAGCGCCAACTAAAATAGCCCTCACGTGAGCTTTGGCTTGGATGAAACTGTATGTCTTTGAGCTTAAGTAACATAAAATGCAACTCTGTGTAATAGTTTTTCTCATCTCATCGTCTACACTTTTTTCAGCAGTGACTCAAATGGCAACTCAGCACATATTTTCCACATGAGTGTCTTGAACAGGACCTCCCCACACAGTGTTTAAGTCCTGCTTTGGATCAGAGGTTGACGCCATTTTGAGGACGTGTGGCTATGATAAACAAAAGCGTTCCTGTCCAAATACAGCTTTGAGAAACCGCTGGAGACTGATGGAGCATCTACCAGATTTACTTGCACCTTCAATAAAGGCTGCCACGGTGGCCATGTGCTAAGAACAAGTGGCTAGTGAAAAACAACTGGCTCTTTGGAATACATATACTATAATGTAATGTAATGTGATATAATGAACTCCCTTTCCAAGTATTTATGGATCAGTATGTGTGTATGTCAGTATGTGTGTGCTAATTAAAAAAAATTACCAGCGAAACCAGAGAAACAGTTGCCACTGATACATCCGATGAATTCCCTGAAAGTCTAAGTGGGCAGAGCTGATTTGATATTCAGCACATTCCTGTCATGCCTACACCAATGAACCATCCTCAGGCATTTCATCTGCTGTTGGACTGGCCCTGTAGTGCAGTCAGTGTCTGGGATTCCCAAAAGTCTAACAGACACCATCAGCTCTGACATACTTTGGAAGTATGTTTCAGTTTTTATGAATTGCATTAATCTGAAGGCTTATTTACATTAAGTGAACAGATCATGATCAACAGTCAGATAATGAATGTCACAGATAACGTGCCAGCAGGGTTGCCGTGGTTCTACAGATAATTGACACTCACCACAAGTCAACTGCTCAACACTGTTTGTACCCATTTTAGTCAGTTATAGTCTGCTTTACTTTAGTGCAAGTATTAATACACACAGTGTGAACACACTCCATTTTAAGTAAAAATGTTCCTATCCTGCTGTCATCAGCAGTAGAATGGCCCCTTGTATTATACCCTATATCTTACATTAAATCATTGTGCTGTGTGTATTTAAAGAGCATTTTAACGTTACTTTGTGTACTGTTGGGTGGTCCACGGCAATCAACAACCATGCAAACAACTGAATATTGCTATGAAGTACCTTAAGTAGTGGAGTAAAAAGAGGAATGAACTCTAATATTGTTCCATCTGACGTGCTGTAGAGTAAAAAATGGAAGGGTAGCACTCTGTTAAATTGCTTCAGGGACCCATTTTACTTGGAAGTGTTCTGCAAAGAGCTGTGTAATCTGGCACTAATGTAAAGAAATAGAGACAATATTCTGTGACAGAGCCCATTCGGTGATTGCAGTTTTTAATGAAAAGCAGTTGGGTTGAGTTAATAAGCTGTTGTTGACTTCTAGAGGGAGTAAGATTCTGCAAATTTTATTCTTCATATTTGTTGACTTGTATGCTGGTTTACACTAAAAATCAATTGGAGTTGATTGAAATATAAATAACTGCAAATTGTGTCCTTCTAGCTAGTGTCCAATTACATGGTTCTGATTAACCTATACTGACATTTCAGTTTATTTACCCAGAGATGATTTGGACAGTGGATTCCCTGAGGATGTTCCATAGAGGGTATAAATTAGGTACGGGCACCCATGTTTTATGGATCAGTTGCCTGCAGGCTCTACGCTATATACACCTCTCTAAACAAAAGGACATCCCACATCAGTGGAATCAGCTGTTGTTATGGTGTTTGCTCGGTGAGCGCCTGCAGCCTGCTGGGACTCCATGGCTCATGCTTGGCCATCTCAGGTTGATGTCAAATATCTATCTCAAATATCCTGTGATCTGGGTAAGTCTTCTAAGCTAACTGATAGCTAAGGCATCCTCTCAAGGCCTTGTCATGCGGCCTGGTCCTCCTGGATGCTGTTTCCACCCTCACCCTCTAGTGTATTCAAGGAAGAGGCACTGGGGATCATCACAGAGCTGACTGAGGCTCAGTAGCATAAGATAGCCTAAACATGGCCTTAGCTCAGGGACTAATGCATGTGCTGGGCCGAGGCATTTCAATACCACTGACATCTGTCAACTACTGACTAATCTAGTTATTTTCTTCAAGCATGTTTCAGATGAGAAATGAACTATGTTCTCACAGTCGGAAAATGTTTATTACATTATGGAAGGCTGTTTACATACACGCCTCTCAGAATAGGATCTTTCTTCGGTTTCACAAGGAAGTTTATTGAAACTTGTCTATATGTCTACTGACCCTGCTCTACCTCTATTCTTAGAAGCTTCATACCTCAGAGCTCTGGGCTGGATTGCATAGAGGCACCTCACAGTCACAGACAAACAATATTCATACAGTATAGAACCACGCCTTTGGTCTAAATGGTGCAGCAACAGAAACAAAAAGGGAAATATCCCTCTCGGCTTTGATTTAATTTTATCTGCCAGTTACAGAGGGCTTTTTGCTCAAGTGTTCTCTTACCTCCAGGCAGGCTGATGGGTCCGCAGCCATGCCCCTCCACGTAGTTTTCTGAGCTGATGTAGATGTGCTTCTTGCACAGCCTCCACAGGCCAAAGTGGGCTGCCTCACAGGTCTCATTGATTTTATCCATCTGCGGGCTGAGCACTGCCCAGTGGTCCGTCACCACCGCTGTGAACATGCAAGCCATACCCACCAGCAGCACGAAGATGGCAATCTTTATCTTTGTGCGCTTGTGCATGTTTCCAGGTGGTTAGATGTCAGCTCAGTGAATATTCTTCCCCTGATACAACAAAAAAAAAATCTATAAAACTGGATGTTCTGCAATGTGGACACACTGGTCTGTGTCCCGGGGGGTTCTTCCCTCAGTGGTTGCAGCAAGCTTCCCACAAAGTCTCTTCTCTTTTTCTCACTCCGTCTAAGACTAGTGTCTTCTCTCTGCTGCTGCAAATCTGTGCCTCTGGTTCGAAGGGAAAGGGGCCAGACTGCTCTGTCCTAGTTACAAGTCGCTTTTCCCTTCTCACTGTGAGTTGCTGTACAACTGTGGGGCTGCAAGTTTAGACTTACAGCTGTTGAGGTAGATCAGGAAAGTTGATGACCAAACCAACTGTCTGCCATGGTGGGCAATGGGTGTGGGGGCTGCATGTGTTGGTAGGTGTTTTTTGCTGCGGTGTGGGGGTATGGGGTGCTATAAATGTGACTGGTGAGTCAAGTTGTCAGGCTGTTTGCTTATCCGGTTACAGTGCCAGAGGATGGAGATGTGTGGCATGCTATGATTAAGTGGACTCACGTAAACCTTTTCTCTCATCCAAATTTACGTCCAAACTTTCAAAATGGACGTTTGACCACTGTGACGATAGTTTTCCTTATTTCTAGTTTCCATCCCTCCACACTGGCTGTGTCTTCACTCTCTGCCTCACTGCAACACCGCCTCTGTGTGGATTTGATTCTGTAAACTATTTATAAAGAGAAAGTGGATGTGTTTACAAAGAGCATCAGCAAGGCTCCACCACAGTAGAACTGTTTTTGTAATCCCTGTCAGGATGCCCACTAAATGCTATGTCATACAGTCCAGATAAAGTTTAAAATGATCTTAAGTGTTTCTTTATTTAGATGACCAATGTGTCATCTCTACTGTGTTTCTTTAACTTTTCTGCTCACTTGTGTAAATGTCTCAGAGGTTGCTTTAAGTGCTAAAACCAGAGAAGGCTTTCATCTCCTGTCCCTTTTCCTTCTGTTTAGAAACACTCTTTCTCTGCAAAAGTGTTTTGCTGTACAAGTGAATATGAGTACATACTGTAAGTCACCCTAGAAATAACAGAAACTATTCCTCGAAAAAAGAAAACATGAGCAAGTGTTATGCTATGTTAAGTTCACCAAATTTTGTGAAAATGAGGCTGCATGTAGCGTGTAAGTTACAGACAGGCCCAGTGGTGACCTTTAAAAAAGTGACAGCTTTCGAATGCACTGCTGCTTCACTGTTATCCCACTGCGTAGAGGAATCAGTAATGATAATACAAATGTGTTGTGATGGTATTATTATAACACATCTTTCTGCAAGGTTCTGTGCCTTCTTACCTCCTACTGCTGCTTCAGCAATTGTCCAAACAAAGTTCTTTGCAGAGCAGATAACAGCTTTGATTGTGATGGCAATAGCAGACCACAGTGTTCACAGTTGGTGTAAAATGGTGAGTTGAGAAACAAGCCCTCAACCTGCTGATTCAGTGGCACTTTGACCGCACTCTGGTGCTTACCGAAGATGTGTTAGACAGGTGACAATGTGTCTACCTGCTACATCATAGGAGTGCTGGACATGTCTCAGTGTAACCAAAATGTGGCCAGCTGAAAGAAACACATGCCAAAATTCACTAAACAACAAAGTCTTCATAGAACAAAATCCCCAAAAGTTACACAGATTTAAAGAGCTTGGATTTTTTCTTTGATGCTTAAAAATGTTCTCTGTATACTGTCATTGTAAAAGTACTACTGCACAAAGGAAACAGGTCTGTAAAATAAGTGGAGGAAAAAAAGAGACAAAAAGGTGACATAAGACACACTTTAGACTATAAGAAAACCCCAATAGGTGTGCTAATCCCTTTGATAACTCCCCTGCAGTAAATCACGGTGGTACGTCTCTGTTTATCTTTTTTAAGCCTTGGCCCACTTTGAGTTTCTTTATGAGAATCATGACCCACTTCCCCCCGGCGTGAACACAGGCGCCAGTGAAAGTCAAAAAGTTCTCGTGACAACAAAGTAGAACTTGAGTAATCACGGGGAACCTGTGCACACAACAAGCTAACACCCTGTGTATATATTAGTGTCATCTTTCACAGCCATATATTTATATTTATATTTATATTTATTTTGCTATTGCTATTTTTTCTTTTACTATTGTTTCTTTCCACTCTCCCTGTACTATTGTTGCTGCTGTAACATGAGAATTTCCCCCTATGGGGGATCAAATAAAGAAAAGTCTAAGTCTAAGTCTTTCTCCAGCTCAGGGATCAGCCACCAACTATACCCACCTAGAACATAGTATAGTAGTTTCTCTTCACAGATCCCTCATCAAATCCACAATAAGAACCCATAACAATACTATTTTAAACATCATCTGCTCTCCTATTTTTGTAGCTCGGACCACTATGGGCAATGATACCTTTTCACTCACCATTTACCAAAGGGGATGGGGCAACATGAGGACTCCACTTGCAGCATATTTATATTAGATTTAGACAGACTTTTAAACAGGTCCAGTTTTTCCTACTTATATAAAGAATCAACAGTATTTTGACATGACAGTGGAAAGCGTATGCACCTAAAGTGTCCATTATAACCATCCATCCATCCATCCATCCATCCATCCATCCATCCATCCATCCATCCATCCATCCATCCATCCATCCATCCATCCAACCAGGCAGCAGCGCTCCGAATCTAATGGACAGTTGGATGATAATTTCCGCAGTTTTTCACTTTTGTTTTCACTTCCAAACAGATAGATTAAATAATAAAAGAAAGAAATGTTCAAAATTATTTGAACTCACTGTGCTATACCATATATATGTAATTTGGCCAGCCAGTAAAATATAATCATAACATATTGGAATAACAACCAGAACTGTGGAAATAAAGCTCATATTTCCGATTAATGCTGATGAACTGACATCAAAGAAGGTCATTGGACAAATTGCAAATCTGAAAACAACTGGAGGCTGTGGTTTTACAGAGCGTGGTACGGTGGTGCAGTGGTTAGGACAGTCACCCCACAGCAAAACGGTCCTGGTTTAAAATCTGACAGGCTGAGTTTGCATGTTCTTACTACATCTGCCACAGTCTTGCTGCAGACCTCTGAATCGCCTCTCACAAATTTGATTTTGTTCAGGGATTTATACAGTCAAATGAAATGTGAAATCAAATTCGGTCGGATTACCAGGCTACACGGATCTGCACAGGTGTTCTCACCTACCATAGGAAGCCTGTATGACAACTGTCCCTATATGTGTTATAGACCCTGGATAGACAACGACTTCTACCTCTCAGCCAATATGACTTGGAAGAGGTTAGAATAACTCTTCACTTCCTTTGAACTATTACTGGGATATAAGACACCATCATGAAACCTTTGCTTTGTACACGATCAAAATATCTGTCCTACTCCCATGGCAATCTATTTTAGTTTTAAGAGTCATGCCTCCTAAATGCTTCGCAAGCCTGATTTATAGCGGCTGTGTTACAGAGCGGGTGATGAGTTCAAGTTGGGTAAGGTAAGTACCAAACTCGACACTTCTAGATTAATTATCGTTTGAGTTTGGTGGACAAAACAAGCAATCTGAAATCATTGCATGTGGCTCAAACATGTAAATAATTTCATCAAAAATAACAGTTAACAATTCCTCATTAGTTACACTAAGGCTACATTTTTACCTTTACCAAAACAGGCTTGAATTAGGCTTGTCACAAACGGGCTCAGGGAATGACACAGGAAGGGAGTACACGCAAGAGATTTTACATAAAACAAGAGTGATTAATTGAGACTAAAGGTAAAACAAACCAAAAGACATTGATGCAGGGACAGTGAACATATGGACCAGGTGAGCTTGACCCTCTCTTGTAAGAAAGGTGTCAGAGACGGATTAATCAATAATGAGAATATATGTTAGTTGCAGCCTCAGTAAATGTGTATCAAACAATAATTTTTACATCCCTACATTTCTTCAAGTTGGGGATCGTATGTGGAAAACAAAAGATTGAATGTTACATAAATTCAAGAACATATAATTTGTTTTCCTTAACAGAGAAACGCTGTTAATTGATTATCCTTTAATTGGTATTTGCAGTCAGTATTGATGAGTACCATCAGTTGTTGGATGATAAACATTAGGAGCTCTGACACAGTGACTACAAGAGTCAGGGGATAACATTTAACGATCCTTTAGTGCTCCAGTCTCAGTGTTTGCACAAAGTGTGTTTATACTTGTCTCTGTCACACAGTGTGTGCTGCTCTGGATGACTTACCAGATAAACAATACATACTGAACACTTTATCCAGTTCTTAACTCAACTCACCATTAGTTTGAAAGATGATGCTGACATAATGTCTACCAAAGGAGCAACAACCCCTGACCTCACGGACATTGGCCGCTCCAGCCTCTGACCTGTGAGACAGCCGCACAGCAGCTGTAGGTGGAAGTGGAAGTCCTCGGGGAGGGAAATAACCTCATCCTGTGGACTAATGGTGTGGACAGAACCTGAATCACTAAACCATATTGATTGTAATCACAGAGGACACAAGGCTGCACTGGCCTTCGTGACTGCTTGTTGGTTTAGATCATCTTTGGTCTTAGTTGCCCTAAACCTCTCGTATACTGGTGGGATCTAATTTCTGAACACTGCACGCAAACAAAACATATATTTCAACATTAATTAATTAATCTATGGAGGCATACATTACAAGCCTATTTCGATAGTGCTTTCAAGTGCGCGAATCAATATCAAATGAAGCTGATTGTGGCTCCTCAGATCAATAACTTTGTTTGGTAAAGGATTTGGGACATTCTGTGATTTCCGTACACATCTTCATAAATGAGATTAGCAGGTGGCTGCTTGTGGGATTTTGTTTTCTGGCTCTTTTGAAGACGTAACATAATGTAGAGAAGCCTCAGCCTGTTGCTGGGTCATGTGGCTTTTTTTCTTGTGTATTATTAATCCATGACTGAGGCTGCGGGTGCGTGACAACCTCATTTAATAACAGTTTATTTGAATTTGAAGTGCAGTAGAGAAAATGTACAAAATTCTTTTTTTAATTACTGATTGGGTGTGCATGAACAAGACAGAAGGCTAAAACTATTACATGTTTATTCAGTTTTTCAGTTTCTTCTTAGAGATTTATTGCTGGGATAAGAACCAAACAATTACAATACAAAAAAAACCTGCCTAATCAGTTATCACGGGGATGAGACAAACATATCAATATTCAAAGTAAAAGTAATCTTTACACATACTTACGCGATCATACGCGGGACTGTAGATCATTAAAAACTAATCATGGACTTGATGAATGATAGTGAGCAAACAATATGCACCCAAATCAAATCAAGCAGATGTTCAATTTCCGTTCACTCTTTTTTTATTTCAGAGCAAAGGATACATTACAAACCTCATGGAAATAATTAAAGACACTTTGTATTTACAGGCTCAGTAGTACCATATAATATACCTTATTGATATATGTTATTTCACACAAAATATAAAAGTCCTCACCTGAAACAGACAATGAAAGAAGTTCACGCAGACCGTAGAGGGCGGAGGTTTCATGGAGCACATTTACAGATAAAATGGCTCGAAAGAATTCCAAATCAATTTCCCGGCCCCAATCTCACAAGTACAACGTTAATTATGATAAAATTCTGACCTTTTGACTTGAAAGACTACACTGAAAAATTGTGTCACAGGCCATCAGTTCTCGACTGTACCAACTTACCATTTTGAATCTTTATATTTTATACATCTGGTCACCATCACATCATACACACTTTACCAAAAACTTTCTTTCAACAGCAGTGGTTGAACATCAAAACATGTTGCCTACAGTTGCCTTTATCATTTTAATATATTTTAGAAATTAACTGTGTTTATGTTTAAGGAAGGAAATGTCTCTCAGTTATCCGTGCCTGGCATGTTTAAAGGCGTAATTAGATTACAGTCACAAGTTTACAGTGAGTAATGACATTTCTGTCGAGGTTGTAAAATAATTAGATACACCATGATTATCTGTCATTTTTCATGTGTCAAAGCAGATGATAAGGGCTAAGCTCCAACTGCTGATGGCTAGATCCAGTCTTAGTGCAGTGACAGATGTCATTTAATGGATGCCTGTGGTTCCTGGATCGACAGTATGGCACAGATATCAACAGGGAGCGTGGAATCAAGCCTCCCTGCTGAGAGAAATCTCAGCCATTTTAAATTTTCAAAGAGAAGAGCGAGCCTGTGGAGATGGGATCCCAGGAGGAAATCACATCTGGCTTTTACATTCATCCTACAGACTCTGTGTGCATGTAGTGCTAATAAATAGTATGAAGATGGCACAATTTTAAACTAATACATACTGCTGATGAAACAGTGATTCCATCATCTAGATGAATAAAATGGCTCTCCAAGGATCAGCGTGGTGTATGGTGTTCCTCTCACTCCAGGTGATGTGATATGATGTGATGTGATGCAACTGGTGATGCAATAACAAACATTTGCAGATTTAGAAAAGAAAAACGAGTATAAATATGATAGATTTTTCATTTCTGATGACACAAATGATCATTTCTGTGTTTCTTTACAAAGCCTTAAAATTAAGTCATTACTTAACATGATTTCATTTTCCCAAATTCCCAAATATTCCAATTTCTATTGCCAATTGTATTTCTTAATAAATGTATATTGTTAGTCCAACAAGAGGAATCGTGTGATTTATTATAACATTCAAATGGAGCTTGAGGAGCTTTTACTTACTAAGATTATAGCTGATTAAATGCTCTTTAAATAAATGAGTTTGTGTCTATGGCATGGGGTGTGTCAGGTTTAGTATAAAGGTGGCCGAGGTATGAACTGCTGCTGAACCATTTGTCATGCCAACAAATCAGGACAGTTTACAAAGACATAACCACAGTTTACAGTTTATTCACAGTTTTGACTTTTACCGCATTATTCCATCCGTTCTTCACAGCAAGGTAGGGACGCTAACAACCATGTTGGCAGGTTCTGTGACTGCATGGAGAGGTGACCCTGCCATTTTACTCCCAATTATTGGAGGAGATTTTTCTCTGGTGCACAACAGGAGGGAGCGGGGAGGGGGTTGCGGCTTTATTGTGGATAAAAATATCAGTGAGGGTCCATAGCATTCAAATTCAAAGGGCTTAGCAGCCTGGGTGGTGGACAGGGGAGGGGGTGAAGAAAAACTGCTCAAATTCAGTGCTAGAATGGGAAACAAGGTCATCAGACCAGTTTGGCATAGCAAACATACATCACACACATGCAGAATGAAAATAAGTCTATTCTAATTCAAGTCTGCCCCTTCTCCACCTCAGTGACTTGAATGACAACTATAGCTTGCAGTGCACAGACTACACAGCCTCTCATGGCACTGTGTGTTTAAATACTCATGGCAACCGCCATGACACTGATTCACGAACCAACAACCAAATTAAACCAATTCCAACCGCTGTTTCAATATTCAACTGGGAAACAAACCATGAAGCTGACAAGGGAACCCAGTCGAGCATGTACTATCCCAAGAATGAGTAATTTGAACTTCCACAAGCCCTCCACACACATACAACACCCACTTTGCTCCAGCTCTTGTCGGAGGAGACGAGCTTTTTGAAGCATTCGGGAGCCTGTTAGTTCAGTCAAGCATTAAGCTGGCTGATGCTGGTTTCCTTTAACACCCTGCGGTTGCCCGACTGTCTGTCGCGCAGTTTCATAGCAGAGCATAACAGGCCCATCAAACCCGCATCATTAGATAAATACTTCCTCCATGAAGGAAAGCAAATGCTGTGGAGAAATTCTCAGTTCATATTTTGCATTAAGCCACAAACAAGTGTAAATGTAAAGTTAACCTTAATTAGAAAGTTGTGTTTTGAAGACTTTGGATCCCCAATCACTGTATCGGATAGCTGTTCTTTAATTCTGATGAAATAAAAAGTATTTGTCTGAATGTAGAGAGTCCTGACCAAGGATTTGTTTACCTTATATATACTACCTACATAATTTCACAAAAACATGTATTAGTACCAACGGTTACATAGATATCAGCTCTTAACAAACAAAGTCTTGTTTGTTAAATTGACACAGCATATGCAGCAACATACTTTCCACAACTTTTTTTTAATTCCTGATGAATACAATACAAAGTTTTTCATGGAGCTCATACAAACAACTCACAACCTCTTCCATATGGGATTCTGTGATGACAGCAAAGGACTTCTGCTGTCTACATTGAAAAGGTGATTATTTTCACACCTTCTGGCTTCAGTCCTTCTGCTCAGAGGTCTTGGCCATGCTATCCCAGATACTTGACCTAGGTGTCCATTTGTGTCTAGGTGACCTCTCTTTTGTATCAATGAATACCCCTGGCTCAGTTTGTTAACAGAACGCTCCAGACAGATTCAAAGCAATCTTACTGGATGATCCATCTCCACAACACAATGTGCTTGCTGCTTTTAAAATGGCTGTCATCTGCCCTCTTCCCCCCTTGTGTCTTCTTTTTTTGCTCTGTAGTGCAATTGCTTTTACATGTGACTAAATTCATTTTCTGTGTTATGTTGATCTTGTTCAATGTACTGTATTGTTATTATATTATTTAGGGCATCAACACCTGGACCAAAAAATATAATAACTGGATCTGCATACAGATGTAGCCAACCACTGCCATAAATGTGTAGTTTTTCAATATCTGTCATTCGATAGTGCTGTTGCTAAATTCAGGAAGTCACAAAACAACATCATGACACAAAACTGTTTCTTGTTGTCGATTTCTTCAACAGGATCATTTTCCAAAAACATGTTATTGATATGGAGCAGTAAGCAGTAATAACTTAAACAGGAGTTTTTTTGTGGCATGATCAAATGAATCTGTACCAGACAAAAAAACCAGCGCGCAGAAACAAGAGTGATGTTACTTAACAGCAACACATAGAGCGTGATCTCACCTCTGCTTTTACGCACACACTGCAAATAGTCTGTCTGGCTTAGTTAAGTAAAACCAACACAACTTAAACAGAGTTTTCTCTCTCTCTCGAGCTCTACATCTCTAAAAGTAGATTCATTTGTTCCACATGTCGTCCCTGAGCGAATGGAGAGCAAACTAGACAGTCTTTACAAATAATGATACATCACACAGCATAATGGAGTGTACTGACATTACTGTGTGCCTTGACACTTTTGTTGATATATATCTACAGAAATCCATATTCATAATATGAATATGTCACTACACTGGCAGTGTTTCAGAGCTGCAACACACATTTCACATACTAAAACACACATATCTATCACATGACTCACATACAAGCTTGAGAGAGGTTATTGAGATACAGTTAAATTATCTAAATGGCAGTTGAGAAGCCTTGAGACTATCAAAGTTGTACAGATTAAGTTAGCACCAGTTGTGTTAGGTTACAAACAAACACAATACAATGATACTCAAACAATCACATGAATCACTTAATTTTAGCGTACAAGTTTGGAGACAAACATATTTTTCTCTTAGAATGATAAAAAGAAGTTCATTTCCAAAACTTTACACAGCTATTCAAGAAGGAAAACATCATTACCTGAAGTTCAATATTCAGAATCTTTAATATATTGAGCATCAAGTTTATAAAACGTTAATTATTTTATCAGGCAAAGTCTTGAGCAGCCATCTCTCAGCCTTTCTGTAACAGTAGAGGCCAGTCAGATTATGGAATTCGCTTCAAATATTGCTACAAAATGTCTTCGTTCGCACTTTTTTTCTCTTCCTCTAAATGATACACAGATTGGCACTTTTCTGTCACAGAGGGACGCAAGGAAAACAATTTTGAGCTCTGACCTTTCAGCATCGCTGCTGTCTGAACAGCCCCGGGGAGGAATTGTCCTTTCTCATCAACTGTACAATATCTAATGTGTTCCATCAAGCTTATTGTTTTACACAGCAATAAACTCCTGACCTCATACTGGCGTGGTCCTCCTGTTCGCTCCATCTTTCAGATCCTTCTGGAAGCAGTTGTGGACTTGTAAAAACCCAGAGTCCCTCTCTGGACTGTAGGGCCCTGCAGTCCCACTTCCACCCTTTAGAGGGTCCCTACTGAGGGCGTACAGGGATATATCTCCCATTGGCAAACCCATCCCCAGCCCGCCTCCAGCTGCGCCACTTGCTCCACTGATCTTCAACCCCACGGGGGAGGTCTCGCGGGATGGGTCAGTCGACCTCGAACTGGAGCGTGAGCGCCTTCTCCGGTAGCGGTAACTTGGGATGCGAGAGTATGGCGAAGAGGAGGAGGTGGTTTTGATGAAGTCGCGCCGGGCTCGGAAGCGTGTCTCTTTGTTCTTCTCGATATATATGTTGACTGCGAGAACACCAACTGATTCAGCCACGATGAAGGAGAGGGCGCCGAAGTAAAAGGACCAGCCATAGTTGTAATGGTTCTTCTTGTCCTCGTCTTTCTTGTCACTGGGATCCCCGGCGTTGCTGGAGATGTAGACGATGATGCCGATGATGTTGCTCAGGCCTGAAGAGAGAAGTGATGGAGAGAAGGATGAAGAGAATCAAAAAGAAAGATGAAAGAAAACGACATGGCAACAAAATATCTCGCCTGTATGCCTGAGTTAGGTCGATTCCTTATGCATTGAGTAGAATCCTCTTAATAAAACAAAGAAGTATCACAAAAAAGGAGCTTGAATATTCACACCTTCAGATTTTCACCTTCTGACATTCATCTTTGTAAATTCACAAAAAACCTTTGGCACTCAGAAAGAAAAAAATGGATTCGAGGGAAAGGGAAGCGGCCATATCAGTGTGTAAGATATCAGTAAAATATCAACGTAAAAACAATAAACAAAGGTGCATGCATTGCATTTTTGTTGAAATATAAGCTATTGTAACTATAAAAGAAAGAGACAGACACCAAAAGGAATCCCTCTTGGATCGTGTCTGTTCTCTCCTTTTGTCTGCTTATGTCGTTCTCATTCTTTCTGTCTGTGGCACTGCACAGAGCCTATTTGTTTTCGCACCAGTTTGTGTGTTCATCTGTAGTGCGCTGTCAGTCTCGTCCTACCTGCCGCCACAAACAGGATGCCAGCACTGAGCAGGATGTTGTTCTTGCTGCTGTAGATACGGCCAACCCCGACACACAGGCCACCAAACATCAGCAGAATGGTGCTGAGAATGGGGAATAGGCTTGATGCACGCACAATACCTGTTCATACAAGATAGGGAGAGACGGCGGAGCCTTCTTGTCAATACAAATGAAGCATGTGATTAATTCATAATGACATAGTGCCAATAAAGTAATGTTAATTGTAGAAGTAATCATTAGGAGATAATCACTTTGTGTCTTGGGAGTATCAATAATAGAAGAATTAGTAATTAGTAATTAGTAAGTTTTTCCCATTCTTTCACCATGTATTGCTATTATAATTGTCATTTATGAGGTTTTCAGATATTTTTGGCCACTTGACATATTGACACTGACATATTATCGCCTTATGAAGTTAATATTCCAAATGTGCATACAGTTACTATATTAGCTGCTTTAATCATATATTAAAGGTTCCCTGTGGAGTTTTTGGCCTCTGGTAGTGCTATGTAGCTGTTTTTCTATGAGTGGGCCCCCATTTAGTTTACACATGAGTGCACTCAGGCAGGTGATTCAATGCACACTCCCACCAATGGTTTCATACTGCATGGCACTATGGCAAACGTGTGCAGCAACGCATCAACAAAGACAGGTTAGAAGGAGACTACTAGCAAACAACCATAGATATAATCAATGCAGGATTTAAACTACTTAGAAAATCATCATTGCAAATGTTTTCTGAGGGAGGACATGTATTCAACACATTTGACAGACCTCAAGGCCTCACATTTGATAGACCTCACACAATGCATTTCAATGAGCAAAACAGAACATTTGTTGTGGAGAGAACTCCACAGGACACCCTTTAAAAAATACACTGTCCCTCAGTATAAGAATTATGTGACTATCACAAAGGTTCTTTCAAAAAGATGATAAAATATAGAATGAAGTTCATACAGGTTTTCTGAGTCCTTAAATCCTGCAGATGCAAGCTATGCCAAATTCTTTTTATACCAAGTATCCGACTATTCATCCATGGTACTACTCTCATGCTAATTGTTGGCATCTCTGAGTAGCCTAAGGTGTCCTAAAAATAACAATGCACAGCATGCCTGGCTGACATGAGTGTGGAAGTAAAGGAAGTGAAAGAAAAGAGAAAACTCAGTTTCAACAGATGAATACTTCCACAGATACTGAGGTCTGATTAGCAGACGTTCCTGCCTTTCCATGACACTAACAAAGTGAGTGCAGGATTTAATTTCCTTGACTTTATTGAAATTCATCAGTACAGACAACATTTAAAATGGGAGCATCAAACTAGAAATCGAATGTGACATGCAGAGTGAAGCTGATCTGAAGCCTTGAGCAAAATGGGGAGATCGATGGAGCTGTGATAACCTGGACTACCCATAGTGCTTGTTTTTTTAACTGCTCAAATTACCTTGGTCAAATGTGAGATGTGCTCTTATGCGGGTAAAGTCATGTACGAGACAAGTCCGATTACTCATCAACACAAAACACAATTCATCATCTCCATAGCTCCAATTACTGTCATGACATCAGGCTTTTATGGGGGTGGGATAGAGATGTCATGACACATTAAGTACCCTTGTGATAACTCCATCACCACTCGAAGAAAAAAAGAGGATTAAGGGTTGAAGTGTTTGAAGATGAAGGGGTTGCAGTGACTTACGTAAGATGTACTCTGAGCTGTCTGTATCGTAGTCGTTATCCTCTGGAAAATGATTGATCCGAAAACAGCTCCCTTTGTTGATACCTGCGGAAAAGCCAAAAGCACACCTAGTGTGAATCTGACTGATGGAACTAACAGCCTGTGCAGAGACGAAATGACAACAGTTAGAGAGAAATACTGTCTTTCTATGATGGAGCTGGACATGAGGAGCTCCGATTAAGGCAGAAGGAACAGCATGTTGACCATCCACCGAATCAACATGCAGCTTTTATGATCCTGAGACAAATAAGTCATAGAAAAGATAAAAGAGAAAGAGAATATCTAAACTAGTGCTGAACTGTCTTATTTTCACCTCTAACCACGTCAGAGACATTTGAGGATGGGCTGCTGTTGATCTGCCGTTCTTAAGTTGTCCAACCCTCAGGCACCTTGTATTCAAAGACCAAGGCTTTTCACTGAGAAAATCCCTCCACTTTTAAGAGAATAAAACATTAGAGCACTATGAATATTGAAAGGTTAGACTTTGAATTAAAAGTCTGACACCCGATTTTGCTGCTGCATCCTGTCATTTCTGCTTTTGCTACTGTGTCAGTTGCTCCGGAGCTAAGCTAGACACCTGCAAATGTACCAATGGGCATGCATCATCTGTATGAGATCAACATTGGATTCTCTAAATAAACTGTGAACATGTAACAGCAGCATGAGCTTTTTGTTATTCTTGCAACAGAAGAATAGTTTCACAACTACATGTTGCAATTTCATGCTTTGGATATTAAGGTGAGGTCATCCTCCTTCCAGAGGCACGATATCATAGGAATACTGTACAGTTGACAACCACAGAAACCAAACAGTGCCTGAGAGGGTTTTGACCACTCAAAGTGCTATGGAGCAATTTTGTTGTTTGAGCTGGTCAGCTTTTTGTTTGGATCTTGTGCACAATACGCCTACTTGACAACTGGTGGCAGTAACTCACCAAGAAACACAAGCAATGTGCCAGAGAAGGTAGGGAAGAAGAAGATTGCAAGTTCATAAAACTGTTTTGCAAATTATCTGTGAGAAGTGAAATGCATTAAACAAATTTGTCAGGCTTATAAACGTAATATGAAAACATAACAACTACCCAGCAGGGTACCTGTGGCTCACTGCTGACATTCAAAGTTACCGCTAAGTATCTTTTCATTGATGACTGGATTATCAAAGGGGCTGCACTATTTGCTTTCCAGTGGTGAGCTGTGTTGTGGCCACAAAATCGAAATCAGTGTGAACATTCGCTGATAAGCTGCAATCACTGGCTCATTCCTCCTATGCCTGAGTGGCTTTATGCGTCCTGGTTCGCGCAGCCACTGGCTAAATGGCATTTTGTCAGCTTTGACAGCTAATCCAGATGAGTTCCAAATTTTGTGGTGGGATTTTTTTGTGAGCCAGGAAATTCGTTTACTGTGTATGTTAGGAACGCACATATTGTGTTGTCATGAGAAACGCTGACTGTAAACAAAACAGTTGTTGCTCACACTTGGCACCTTTTGCATGTTTCTTCCTTTGTATTGCAACATGATTTCATTCCAGCCATCAGCACAAAATTTCAATGTCGCATTTGTCTGCTGAATTTTCATGGACGATGTCTGAGACTGCTGGCAAAGAGAATGAAAGACGATAAAGTGATGAAACATCCTTGACAGCCCAGACTCAGTCTATCTTCACTGACTCCGCTTTCTCAGCCTCACTCTTTCAGTCTCTTTCAACTCTCATGTTCTGGTTTTACAACACTCTCACCACAATCATGTCTCAATTACCCACTTCTCTCCCTTCCACGCTCTAAAATATTTTCCTCTACAACCGTCGCCCAGCTTCTTTGTGATTTTTTCTTATGTACCACGCTCACTCTTTTGATCGATATGGAAGCACAGTCCCTGAGTAATATATTCACACTGGGTGTGTGAGTGTATCTCGCATGTGTATTGTATTTATAGGATCAGTGTTTCAGTGTAATTGGATGTTTTTTTTCCTGACTGTGTCATCCAAAAGCTCCAGGAAAAAGCAGCGACAGGTGCAGGGTAAAAGATAACATGAGAGAATTAAGACATTAAAAACAAAAAAAAAATGTAGGATCAAACAAAAAGTGATGATAACAAAGTAATAACTTTATTAATAAATAAAACACAGAAGGCCAGTGTGTTAATACTCAGAGGAATGACAATGAGAGAGATAGACAGCAAGAGCTCAGTAGGGGAGGTATCTCCCCAGAGCCCATCTGTCTGAGAGACCGGAGCCCATCTTTTATTACTCAGCATAGCTTCACCATGGCAACCTCCCCCCGGCAACCCAGAATCACATTTCTAGCTTCGCTTCTCAGAGGACGCCTTTGACATCTTACTAATGCATTCACCAGGCTAACACACGCACACACGCACTCGGCTGCTCCACAGAAACATAGAACATACACACACACATACACATGCACGCAGACACATACGCACACAACAAAGCCATACGACCAGGGAGCAGCCTTTATAATACAAAGGCGCTCAAGCAATTAAGGGAAAAATGGGAAGGTGGCTCACAGCTAAAAAAGCAGGATCTGTCCATTTGATGTCGGACCAAATGTCTGTTTGAAACACGTCATACATTATAGTGTGCCAGCATGTTCAACGATCAGGGGTGACTCGCTTAAGTGAGAGTTTTTGTTGTGTTTCAGCACGACTGGCAGCAGACTTCACTTTGTTTCCTGTAAAAGCTCATTTGCCTCATCAATGCACACCGTCTTTGAACCCCTGCCTTGTTCTACAAGCCACAACGCTCAAACAGACGTCTGTTTGGCACGTAGCGACAAGCATAATTTCTTCTACAAGTTTAGCCAGTAAGTCCCGGGGCTTACTCATTTATTATGCCGCTCATTTGACCTAATATGGCTGTTTAGACTGCTGAGCATGATCTTTGTTCCTGGAGGACATGATCTCTCAACTGGACAGTAAGATCAAACATTCAACTGAAGCTATGACTCTTTTTAGGGACCAAGGGAAAATGTACATAGGCAGGAAGTGAAAAAATTACTTTGAATTATTTAAGAACACATTTAGCTAAAGAGCTTGCAACTCAGCTTTAGGGTGTGTATTCCTGCTGCCAACATGTTTGGAAGTCTTTGATTTGATGTCATTAACATTGTGATTTGGAAAAAGTCTTGAAAAGTCCTTTGAGCTCAGCTAGCATCAGTTGGAGATACAGGTGTGCCACCAGAGGCCAGTGCCAGCAATAGTGCTGATGTGATGTGTGTGAGTGAGAAAGCTGTGGTACTTTTAGTTCCAGCTCTGTATGTAACGTGCATCCAGCAATACGAGTGGGGAGAGAGGGGATGGTGGCAAAGGCGACAGATGTTTAAGAACAGCAAGCGCTCCATCTCACTTCTGCTGATGATACTCTCAAGGGTTTCAAGCGAGAAAAAGAGAGAGGGGGCCTTTGATTAACTTTAGAGAAAATCCATAAATAGTAGCGTATTTTTAATATTATAAATTCCAGTAAGAGTAGTAACAGTGCAGAGAGCAAAAGTGCATGAAGTGTGCTTTCTATAATGGCTGCATTCGTCGAGACAGACCTCTGGCCAAGTGTTGCCTCATCACTTGGACCTCCGCCCACCCGCAACAATATCTGAGCTCTCTACATATTTGAGATGCTGCCTTCATGGACACATTGGAGATGCAGGTTTCCGTCTTCATAATTTCACCTTGATGCTACGTGGTTAAACAAATTTCTTGTCATCTACCAATTTCAGACATCTCCATCAAGTATTCTCCTGTGATCAATAATGAAATGGTGAACGTATGTCCAACAGTATAAACAACATCATGATTTTCCACACAGAAAAGCCTACATTCATGTGATTATTGTGAAGGTTTTGATGTGACTGGAGCCATTAAAATCCAATCACAGCACAGAGCACATTGCTCGATTTTTCCTCTGTGGATGCAATTGCAACATCTGTTTGGCAGCAAAACATGGATGAGCATACAAACATGCCAGAGTACCACCTGTGGGAAAAGCTCATCAACTACATTCTGCTGTAACCTTTTAGCCGTGGTGCTCACACAGAGAATAACTCACAAGTAAGAGACTGTGAAGTTCTGGCTCACAGTGTGTCTACTTCTACAGGTTGATTCATTTACGCTCGTTAATTTGGGGAGCTTTTGGTTAAAAGTAACAAAATCATTCGTAGTGGAGATTTCAGCACCAGCAGCAGTGGATAGCGCCGCATCAGGCAGGACGTCACTGATGACTTCTTTCACGGATCAACTGACTGATTTCATGTTTACTGTGCGTTGTAATGTCCCGTATTGTTGAGAAAAAACTAATTGTGTTCATGGATTTATCGTCCCTCCAATGAAGCAGTCGTGCGCAACCGTGTGCAAATGAGTCCAAACAATAACGAACTGCCCGAACCCAGCCCCAAACTCCCCAGGCGTGTGTGTGTGTGTGTGTGTGTGTGTGTGTGTGTGTGTGATCTCGGCTCAACAGCTGAGAAAATTATGACAGGATTTCATGAAGCAAATCAGTCTCTTGTTGAAAACGTTGCATCTGTAGCTGAAACTTATTTCATCAGTCTAAGCAATTTTATGGAAGTAGTTGCCAAGCAACCGTATCGAGTTGGTAAGAAAAAAACCTTTAATTTCTACTGGACTAGCGACATTTCTTATAACAAAACACACTGCGTAAAAACACAGGATTTGGCTCAGTGTTGTGATCTGTCCACTGAGCTTGTTTTTTCAGTGACAAACTAAATCATTTACAAAGGAACCGGACACAAACGCAGCATTACGCACGCACAACACCGCCTTTGCGCGCAACAAGCAACAGCTTCCCTCCAGTTCTCCTTCACCAAACACTGCCCACGTAACTTTTAAATGCTTAAAATTCACGCATCCAACAATAGAAATGACAGGCAATGATGTTGCGATGAGGCTTCCATTTTTTTTGGTGCGTCGTCACATCATAAAAAACTGGGATATATTCGTTGAAAATGGCCGAGTACTTTTCCCGGGTGTTTTCACTGGGAGTTCCCAACTGCAGCACTCGTTTAAATCTCCTTTTATTTCACTGACAGATCAAGTAATGTCTTGATCAATCACACCGCGCCCACTCCCCACCTTAAAGCAAACAGGGAGATCAGCTGGCTCATCATTGGACAAAAAAAACCCCACCTGTGCCAATGGGTATGTAACAAAAAAGTTAGTGGAATGACGGTCACTGACTTATTAGACTTTGTTTTACCTTCGATACAGCAGATCCTCCACAGCCCGGAGTGCGTCAGGTCGCCTTTGACTTTCTTGGTTTGCATCTGGGTATCGTCTGTGCTGCTATTAGTGGCGTTGCAGATGTACGCCCGGGAGTAAAGCCAGTAGTCGGTGCCGATGGCGATGGTCATGAGACTGAAGGCGGCGAAGGCCCCCGCGATGGCCAGCAGAGTCTGAACCCCTCGGTCACACCATGCCATGGCGTCTCATAATGTGTGGACCCTCCACGGCAGCTTACGCACACGGCGAGGAGCGCATGGTGCCCATGATCGTGGTCAGAGGAAGCGCTCGCCTCTCGCGGTTTTTCCTCTCATTAAGCCAAGTCTCGATCCTTAATTGTTCGCTTGGTGCTCCTCTTCCTCCTGAACTTCAGACGGAGTTCAATCCGAGTTTCCGAGTTTGATACGATCATAGCTTTCGTTTAATCCCTTGAGTTGACTGGGCATCTCTTCAGCCGTGCTACAGGTGGAAATTTTAAAAACAACAACAACAACAATATGGAAGCGCGTGCCCTGAACAAGAAAACATTCATGATAATTTAAAAGGAACTTCACAGCATCAGTCACACGCGGCAACGACTTCTTGACTGTTTAGTATTCAAAATTAAACTGCACGGTGTAACAAAGGATGCAGCATCCTTCATCCAGACCACACCTTCCAGGGCTGCAGCTAAGCCAATGGGAAACGACGGTGGAAACAGCTGCTAGAGGAGAAAAAAATTCAGATTTACTCTGACATTTACAGTAATGTTAGATAGCAGGACAATTAAGCGACTTTCTGTGAGGAGAAAAAAAAAACCTTTGGAGTTTGTCTTTGACACACAATCACAAACAATCAAGCCAAAACACAACCACATGCAGAATATACACACATGCAGCTCAGAAACTGAGGTTCAAATGTTTTCAAAAACATCCAGAAATCAAGCAAACTCCACGCTGACAGCAGAGTGGAGATTAGAGAGATTTGATTTGTGACTGAACTACTGTAGCAGCAACTTTAAAGAAGTTAAAAGCATCACCACTGATGATATTTTTCATCCTCCATCAAAACCACTTTGAAGTTGGAGCGGTTTGCTTGCAAAATCACCCATTTCATAAAAGTAGAAAAGTAAGACATAAATCTTCCAGAAACTCTGACTTCTTGCTCCAAAATGAATGGAGTCTTATACACTCGGGGCCGGGCCTGTCACTTTAAGCCTTGAAATTTTTGTATTCGGGGTCTTTTTCACACTGAAGGAGAGACCGAGGCAGCCGGAGAGGCCCTGCAGGGTTTGGCTACTGCAGTTGGTGCCGTCCCATCTCTTGAACTGAGAGCCTCATCCTAAGATCCCAGGGTCCAAGTCGCTTCCTGGTCCCTTCAAGGCGAGCAGAAAGAATGCAATTAGTCTGTTTTGGGGTCTGAACATGTGTGCCTGTGTGTGTGTGTGTGTGTGTAGGGAGAGGTGGAAATGTGCTAGGATAGTGAGGATTAGGAGATAAAGTAAAGAAGAAAGGAGGTAGGGATGGGAGAAGTGGCATAGTGAGACTATGATAAAGAGGCAGGACAAAAAGGGAACGTGCAGGAGGAGCAGGAAGGCGAGGATGTGGAAAAGAGCTCACCGGTTTCACATTTTACATATGAAGACTGGAAAGTAAATGACAGAGTGGGCTTAGTTCTCAGTTTGTGGATCGAGCTGGGAAATGTCAACTGGACTTCAGTCATCTTAACAAAGGGGTGAGAGTGGGGGACTCACAGCAGGTGAGCAGACAAAGGCAGAGAGACAACCACCTACTGGTGTTCTTTATTTCCAGCTAAAGTCCCTTGGTGCCAGAAGTCCAGAGCTTCTCAACCTATTTTGGTTCATGGCATGTTAATTTTCTCTTTCTCAAGAGTTTGGGCACAGCTCCATTATGTACAATGACATTTAGTTACAAATAAAGATGCAACTCTTAATTTGGTTGTTTTTCTTTTACCCTATTACAGTAGCTGGGTCATTATATTTGCATTATAGATGCTGGAACCAGTGAAGTTTTGCCACTTTTGCTTAAAAATTATTGAAATGCTCGATCGACTATCAAAATTAATAAAAAACTATCAGTATAATTTCCCATGGGCATCATCACCGACATCACAGACACATTATTGATCAATAGCGTAGCTTTATGTAATAGTTACATCCATTTCACGATAGAACACATTAAAGCATGGAATGAAATTACATTGAGTTAAAACACTAAAACATAGAAGTAGTTAAGCAACAAGTTAGAAGAGAAAGACACGTCTGAGTGTATTCTGGACGGGTGTGGCCATTGTAGAGATTACTGGGCCCGAGTCAATTCCCCAGGCAGGTAGTCAAGCAAAGGCGACCACATTTCAGTAGAGTCCCTCTCATTAGCTCTCAGAACTGCACTGATTCTTTCATGTGGGAGGACTCTGAACATCTCTCTGTACCACAATGTGGCAGCTGATCAAAACACATTAACTGGATAATAACAGTAATTTGTCACATAGTTTGAATTGTAAATAGCTTAGTCTCTATTTTACCCTGACCTGAAAAGTGCCACTCAGTTGTTGAGAAATTGCACCACAAATGTTTTAATCTGATACTAATGATAGTGGCGTCTATGTGGTTATCAAAAGCTCAAAAGTGTTTTCAAAATAAGACAAATAAAAGTGTCCACTGAGGTAAGTCCAGTGAAATACTATAAATCCCTCAGAAGTTTTTAAGTCCAAAGTCTTTCTTCACACTGCTTAAAGTGCAGCTGACCGGGATGGAGGACTCTGCATGACTCTGCACGACTCGGCTTTCAAGTGTATTGTCCTTGGGCTATTTTTGCATTTCCACAATATGTGTCTGAGTGCTGTTTTTCTCAGTAAAATATTACAGTGTTGGCTTTTCGGCTTGTAAAGTGTCTGTGGTAATGGGAGTGCACTGGGGCCACTGATAATGAGTTTAATTCTCATCATCACAATGTTCTCAAGTTCTTTTCAACTTCACTTCTTCTCTCCAATTTCCAGCTTCTCCATTGTTCCTGTTTGACTTGAGAGAGTGCTTTGGCACTGCTTGTCATTTCACTCTGGTAATTGATGTCTCTTCCGCCAGCTTCCTCATTTCTCATTCTATTTTCTTTATCCGTGCAGGTTTTGACCTGAGCCAAGAGCGACTCCTCTATGACCTTGCTGAACTTGCCTTACAAATATGGTAGTTTGAGTGTTCACGGTGTTTCTTAACTTTTTTTTGGCCATTTGTAGTGCTTGTTCACCCTCCCGGTTTGAGTAGCTGCTACATTCTGGGTTATCCAGTAAAAACCACCGGGCTGCTTGGTGCATTTGTGACTATGATGATGTGCCAGGGCTACGTGGGTAGATAGGAAATTGGATGGCCTATCAAGTAATTGTTTCTTCCTTTCTAAATGATTTTCTCAAAATTCTGGTTGATTTTGACAAAATTGTAGCGTGAAGGAGAAAGCCTTTGGATCTTGTCTCTCTTGAAAAACAAATGGGATATATATATATATATATATATATATATGTGTGTGTGTATATATACGGTTATTTCCGACAAAATATACATATATATATATATATATTATTGAAAATAACCGGAATAACCCGTATGTGTGTTTGAAAGTTGAAAACATTCAGTGAAGAACTAAACAAGCCACTTCTTTTCATAAAAATGACATTATAGTATTTATTATCACAAAACTGACAAAAAGGACGGAATTATAAGACTTACAACGGCTCAGTGTTCATGATGACTGTGGTCAGCTTCAAAGCTTCCAGAGAATCTTCCTTCTCTCAAAGTACGGACATGATGTTAAAGGATCACAGTAGTTATTCATGGGAGACTGGGGCAGTACTAAGCCGGCCGCAGGTGTGAATGTCTTGAATGAATTTTGAGTGCTCTCAACATAAAACATTCGTGGTCATTACAACCCTTTGTGAGATGCGTGAGGGTTACAAATAATGACCCACAAGACCAGCTTTGTTCTCTTGCTTGTGTTTTAATGTTGTTCAGGGATGAGCTGGAGCTGCCTGCTGCAGCAGTGTAGTGTGCAGACAGCGCCTGGAGCAGAAGAGAGAGTTAAAGAGCATATGAGATTGGGCTAAAAGAAAGCAAACACAAACTCAGCCCTTAGGCTGCCACAGGTTTGCTATGCTAAGCTGTGGTTTCACACGCAAATGAGTCTGGGTTTTTTTTCACGATATTATCAAAGATGCACAGATACATGTAGCTTTAAAGAAAAGTTTATCTTAATTGCTTTGGCCATGACAATAGTGTACTCAAAAAAGTAATTGCTGAGATCTGGGACCATGTTGGGCCAAAGTCAGATAGGCCAAGAACAGATCAGATAGGTTGTAAGCAGGCCAAGAGGTTCAGATTATCTAAACATGGACTGTATTTGGAGGTAAAACCAACAAAAAATGCACCTGAAATGTTGCTATGATCATCCCTCTTTGCACAGGGAAAGTGTGTGCATGCACTGCTTGACTGACTTGGGCTTTATCCTGCAAGATCATCTGATGTCCTTGCCCTTACTGACTTACTTTTAGGAATGCCTCCTTGATCCCAGAGCTCAACAATTAATCTGGTCTGTAAAACATCGTTATCACTGATAGAAACCAACACTATGAAAATAAGACCCCAGTTGTAATAAACCAGTATCTTCCCAAACTAGATCAAAGGAGAGAGCGAGACAGAGAGAACATGCTTTAAAGGTGCCTTTTTCTGAGTGAAGACATGCAGGTGAGCTCCACTGTCACAGCCAACGAAACAGGTTGGCACAGACAGAGGGAGGGAGAATGAGAGACAGACTATTCAGTTTTCTAATTTTCCTACACGTTTAGCACAGTGTGGAATCAGCACCAAGGCATTCTGCCCTTTGGTGGTTTCACAGACCCTCAGTGTGGACCATCTGTCCCTGGTGCCTGCTGACTTTTCAAATTCCTGCATGTTTGGGTCTGTGTCAGCAAGCAGTCACCACTGAGGTTGGTTTGAGATGTTGAAAAGGGGTGCACATTGATCTTCAAAGGTTAATTTTCAAGCCCCTTGAGACCAATCAGGCTTTGAATCTGGCTGTGCTACATCAGTGATTAAAAGCGGGGAATTCTCTCTGAATATTTCTGGAAGCCAAGCTGTTATATCTTCAAATAAAGTTGCTTTGTTGGTAATTGATTCAGCAATCATTTTCGTATTTTCCCATTTAAAAAAAAAAGGAAAAATCAAACAAGCACGTGAATTAATTTTAGGTTTCATGTGTAAAACAGCCTCAGACTTTAATAGATTTAAAAGTAATTGCTTTTTGACATGAATGCTCAGATGTGTTTGCCTCTTGCTCTTACCTCTCTGCTTACTTCACTCCTGTGTGAGGGGAGTGAATAATGAAGTGCAGCAGTGAGAAACACTGTCTGGGCTGCTACAGTTTGGTGGGAGAAGTCTCTCATGGTGTTCAGACATCATACTATCATCACTAAAGCACATGCCTGCCTGTGATTCAGACATTCGAGCGTATTTTCTCAGCTATGCATGTCTGTCTTTATTCCTCTCTGTCTCTGATGTATTCCACAGTGTACAGAATGCAAGCCCGTTCTCAGGTGCAGCGTTTTTAATACCTCTCAGTTAAAAAAAAAATGGAAGCTGTACTCCAGTCATGGCACAAATGAGCAAGATGTGTTTGTTTGGTGCTTGTTAGGAATGTCCCTCGTGGAATTGATTTCCTGCTTGTTTGTCCTTAATTTTGTTCAAGTTACAGCAGCAAACCCACCTCTGTCTGTCTAATTTCACCCCTGGGTCTTATTCTGTTGTTGTTGTGTTCTTCCTCCACTACTTTTTAAATGCTTCTAAGACATTGTCTAAACTAATATGAGTGCTGACATGTAATAGCTGTACTGCTGTTTGTATTTTTGATTTTATTGCACTACTAGAATGGACTAAACAGCACGAACAGCGGTTTAATGCATGTCACAGTAAATGTTCAGCAATCTATGTTGTTGCTAAAAGAAGATATTTCTTCTCTTACATCTACATCATCGTCTTTGCATTTAGTTTGTCTTACACATTTGTTTCATTTACCAATGGAGTGAAACAAATTGTTCAGTCACTGAGTGAAAAAGAGCTAATCTGTCACTTAAGTGTAGTGTAAAATACACATGCACACACAGTGCCAGTAGATCATGTTTATTCAAATTCATTAATTAATCACTGTTAACAAAGCAAGCACAGAGCAAAGAGGTCCTGGTATTAGATGAATTCCGGCAGGATTAACATTAAAAAGCCACAAATGCCACCATTAATGAGACTCTGCACTGCCAAGAGCCTGTCCTTCAGGCCTCCCGTCGAATGGAGATGAACTTGCGTCATTAACAAGTAGCCTATTCAACAGAAAGCAACAGAAGATTTGCATTTTCCTCAAGCAGGTGGGTAAAAGACAGAAAACAGACAGATGGAGAAAAGAGGATAAAAGACATGGGAACACTGAGTGAAGAAGCAGGCAGGAGAGATAAATAGCATAAAAGGAGTGTGTGTGTGTGTGTGTGTGTGTGTGTGTATGTTTGTATTGTGTTTGTGTGTGGGGGAGATGGACCATTGATACATTATTCATGTCCTTCCTGGTCCTGTGAGGTTGGACTCATGGGAAATATGGTATGTTTAGATCATAATGGCATTATAATGGTCCTTGAAGAGGATTCATGGCATTTATTCTGTTTTATAGTGTGTGTGAATGCATTAATCATATAAATAAAAAAGTAATTTACTTAGCATCACCTCATGTGCAGACCTTCTAGTCAGTAGAGTCAAGTAAAAGGTAAGCCTTAAAGACTGAATATGTCATCAATGTTAGTGGTATTGCAAGGGACAAACGCATTCATGTTGATATTTGTATGGGGACAATGCCACATCACTCAAACACTGCTTTCAGTAAACAGGCAATTTAATGTGGCCTTGACTTTTGGTAAAAACTCACAAACCTTAAACAGCCTTCTCCAGCTTGGTGCCACTTTTTAATTGCACAGAAGATGTGCCAGGCAGCACACACGCAGGAGTAAAATGCCGACTGTGAGGAGTGATCATGGTTTTCTTACAGGCTTCTTCCACAAGAAAGTACTGCTGTGAGCAGGCCCAAGCTGCAAGTCCCGTTTCTACAATCTCAGACTTTGATTAGATGAAAAAATGGACCATATAAGCATTTCAGTTTATTTGTAATTTATTATTTGTAGTCCCTGCCTTGTTTTTTTTGTTTTGTTTTTTTGGCTCAGTCATATTTCAATGCACAAATGCGAGTGCAATACAACCTAGAATAACTTGAATAACATAAGGCATCAAATCAGTCACTCATAAAGTAGTTGTCCAAAGAAATTGCACTATACAGGTACACAAAACCAAACAGCATATTTTTGAAAAACCCACATCACAAGCTATGTTTTGTGTAGATGTGGGAGAACAGTATGAATGTTTATAATGTTTGTGTTATGTGTGTGCACAACTCTAGTTACAATGGCCCGACTCCTGAATGCCTCTCTATTCTTTCCACAGAATGAATGAAGGTAAGATTTTCAGAGTAAATATATGTTGCAAAGTAAAAAAAAATCAAATACCTGGAGTGTAAGACAGAACAAACTCTGGCATGTTGATTTGTTCAGGGAGAATTAGATAGAGATTTTGCCTTGTGGTAGTTTAAGTCTGCATCCAGTGTAAAAGTAGTTTATCAAGTTACAGGCAACCCTTGCTGTAGCTTCATAGCTTCAGAAAAGAGTCAAATGAATATTAGATAAAGAGGACATTCAAATTCGTGTATATGAGTGCACCATTTGGAAATGTTGCCTACAAATATACCAATTTATTGTGGCCTTGTCTTCTTCGGACACACTCACACACTCCAGCGATGTGCTTCAGTGACCGTTTGACCGCCTTCATATCCTCTGTGCACTTGATACAGACACTATACATCAAATGGCCTCTGGCAGAGGGAGGGCGAAGGCCCGAGAGGAACAGAGGGTTGAAAATGATGCAAACTTGCCTGAAGCAGGGCCACAAATTGAGCTTAATGAATGATGGTGATGTGATCAGGAAGGACTGCAGATGGGTTACTGTCCTAAATATTAATAATAAATATTGCTTGTGAACTTACACATCTCTTTTTATTTCAATAAACATTATATAGAGGGATTTCTAAGAGCCCACAATGCCCTCTGGGTCAGATGTGGCCGTCAAGTATTCACCTACTCTTTCAACCATTAAAGGTCAATCACATAAAAGTCCACTGAGACTTGAGAGTACTGAAACACTTAAGATGCATTACGCCGAGGCAAAGACAGGACTTTGGAACCACTGTTGGAATACCCTGCTGGCCTTTTCTGACCCAGTACTATCCTTCCATTTCACATCTCTCAGAAAATTAGACTGTCAGTCTTTAAATAAATAAATACAGTCAATCTGCACAACTGTTACATCATGTTGTTGGGTTAAAACATAGAAATAGTATATGAAAACATTTAAATGTCAACTCGTACAATAAGTAGATGGTACAAGTCTAATCTAAATAGTTTTCTTTCTTTCTGTGTTTATGATGTAAGAACAGGTTACAATCTAATCTAATAATAAAAATTAAATCTAATCTAATAAATCTATATTATATTAACATGATAAATATAATAATAATTATTATTATTATTGTTGTTGCTGACATTATTATATTAAGTGTAAATTATTTGCAGAATAAAGGCTTGTTTTTTTTCAAAACATCTTTTCTAAGTGTTTGTTGTTGTAACACTCAATTTGACCACAAGAGTTCACCACTACGCCATTTAAAAAAAAAATAAGACTGATGGCACTTCACACTGCCTGTTGGCATTTAGCTATGCTGGCTAATTATGCCCTCGGCTTATGATGTATTAATACAATAAACACTTCTCCAAAAAAAAGAATTATACTGGTTTTCATGGCCAAAAAAAAAGGAGCTTGTTCCAGATTGTTCCAGCTAAATCTTTCACCTGTCATTAATCATAAGTCATCACAGGAGAGAAAACTATTTAGCTCGAACCAAAGAAAAATATTCATTTATTTATTACATTTATTATATTTTTTAGAATATTGGTTGTCTCACTTGTCTCTCAGGGCCTCAGTACTATCTACACTTCAGTTTATTAGTTCAGCATCAAGGTCTTTGGATTATGTAATAGAATTATTATTTTTTTTAATACATTAAAAGAATTTTCGTTCAGTCTTAAGCACCACAACCTCCGTTTAGTTTTAAATCCAGTCTCATTACATGTAATTTCTGCAAAGCAAGGCAAGAGTAAAAAGCAAGAGTAGAAGCTGTTCACTCTTTTACCCATTGTTTGTTTAAAGTGTGCTGTATGATGTATGCAAAATATTGTAGTGTCTCAGGTTGGAAAAAGATGCATCATGTGTATTTAGATTTAATTCAAAATTCAATTTAACTTGACCCATTTATTATCATTACTTTTAAAAGATGGGTCTAAAACGTGGTGGAGGAATGGAATGAACTTTATGGTTTAATCACTCATCACATTGCCTCACTTGCTGCGTGAGAAAGTTTGACTCTACTTTCATGGATTCATAGAGCTTTGTACTTTAAAGCATTAAATCAAATCTGTTGGAGACACTCCCACTCTGAAATTGTCAGAAAATGAAATTGGTGACTGATAAATTCAAGATTGTAACTCAACACGGATTGCTGAAAATGTGTGTCTCCACAGAAATGAAACTAGATGGAGCTGTTGTCAAAAGGTAGTGGGCCACCTTTCACTAAGTCGTAAAACAACCAGGTACTTTATTCCTTAACAGCACAGCAGAATAGGAACAGAGTCTATATGAAAGAGCGTGCCACTATTAATTACCGCTGAGGGTTGAAACTTGCAACACATGGTTTAATTGTCAGGGGTAATGAATTTGGAAACGAGCCAGCTCATCAGGTCAGTAGTTGAAACTGCTCGTTCAGTTTGTGGGCGCATCAGCACATGATGGAGATTAGCTGTTTCCACCCTGTTGATAGTCCCATTACATCTCATTCACCAAGATGGATGAGTGCCAGCTCTCAGAGTCAGAGCAGGCTGGGTTCACACTGGCACTCTATAACTCTCTGAGACACAGATCTGACCTTATCACTGTTAATGAAGTTTGAAAACCCATTAAGAGAATTTATTCCGTTTTGAAAGTAGTTTTCTCTCGTGTGTCTAAAGTCTAGGCTCAGATTACAGAGTGAGTTAGTGGGAAAGAAATGTCACATTACATTTCATTCTTTAATATTCTTCATTTTGGAAAATCCACTAGTTGTGTGACCAAACTCCTTAACATGAAGGGTGTGATCATTAGCTGACATTTGGTTGTTTTAATCCACACCTGCACAAGTTCACAGAGTGGACATCTTGCTACACATCAACCATAACTTACTGAATTTCCTTAATGACTTACAAGAGTATTTTTAATGTAACATAGTACATGTGTTACATCACATGACCACAACAGTGTGTTTGTATCTGCTGTCTCTGGTCTGTTTACTGTCCTTTGATTGAGTAACAGCAACCCTACAGCATGTAACTCATTTTAATGCAATATAGTGCTTCACTATTTTTGAGGTCTCTTTTACAATGTTACTGTTACATTATGAATTTTTAGCAATAATATAGTTTTTATAGTAATATAAGCACCAGACAGAAATGGGATCGACACAATAGATATGATAATGAGACAAAAGCAGTTGTAGGAGAAACACGCCGATTGTTTATCAAATCCCATTAAACTTTATTTCATTGAGTATACATATTCCATTGCACATTTAACATCATGAAAATGACTCCGATTGTAAAAATACACAGATATTGACATTTCATGTCTGACAATGACACCATCTGAATACTTTACATTTATGTAAGTATAACATTATGCAAAAGATCACATTCTTAATGTGATGCAGGAGGCAAAGCAGCTGTCACATTTAATGCAGATGAATCTACCCAACAATGAAACAACCATATTTTTACACTTACTGCCTTCTATACAAAAATTACTCTATATACACACGGATGATTTCGTATTTACAGTCTTTAAAATAAACAATATGTAACTGGTCTATGTATGAAAACAGTGCTTGAGTGAACTTAGCCTAGCACGGTTTGTGTTTATTAGTTTTATGTATGTTTCTTTTGTTTACATGTGCAGGTGGAATACGATGATCCAGTGATGAAATGTTGCATGCCATTAATAATATGTGGACTTCACACCATGCAACATTAAATACTGACAATAATTATAATTTTAGTAATATATCAAACTAACATAAAATTATCGCACAAGACAAAATGTTTCTCTGTAATATGTTTACTCACACTTAATGCTGCATGAAATGTATATATTCAATACTTAACCTTAAGCCACTTCACACCTGGATACAGTTTCCTCCTTGGCACACTAAGGACTGCAGTATATTTGAATGTCAAACATCTAAGAATATTCTGTCATTGTGAGGGGGTAAATTAGAAAAATATGTATCTATAATTTGGGTTAATATATTTCTTTAGGAGAGGTATTTTACTATATGCAAATAAAGCTCTCTTAACAGTGTTCCTTCAGCTCGTCTTACATTCACAATGGCTCCATATCAAAATAGCTTCTCATTCCACCTGACTCATTCACATTCTCCATCAAAACTACGACCACGCGGACTCCATCTTGTCCCCTTTGGCTTTCGCCTCTTATTCAAACGTATGGCAAATACTTTATGGCCCCTGCACTGCTTGTTTTCTTTTTAAATGTGGTTAAATACACTTTTTGTCTTTAATTACTTGACTGTATACAGGGATGTTAGGTTCTCTGAGAATATAAAAGGAGAGCAAATAAAGCATGGTTTTCTTTTGTCTGTTTCCTTTACATAATAAGAATATACAATAATATACTCAAAGTTTGTATAATATGTTCAGATTTAGGCCTTTATGTCTGGAGTGGCAGCTTATAATACAAATCTTTTCTTTTGGTGTCAATACTTAAACTGCTGAAAGGGACCACTGAAAAGAAGATTTTCACATGGTGTAATTCAACCACATATAATGTGTAAATACAAAAAAGCGAAGCCTTCTACGTTTCAGTTACAGCTTAAAAACACCTGTTGCTACATAACAATTAATGGCTCCTGTTCAAAGGACCTAAAAGGGGAGTGTCGGTACCTTCGTCTGTTGAAAGTCAGTCTGGTCTGCAAATTGTTTTAAAATCACTCTTACAGAAATACTGGTGGAGGTTGGAGTAAGAGGTGAAGTTCATATAGAAAATCACATATCATCTGTCATAAACCCAACTCTCCACGGCTGGAACCCCAGTCAGTTTGCTTATAACATGGTACATCAATAAACTATTTGAATCTATGTGAGGGGTTGAAATTCACATTCATCATGTGTTTGATAAGCTCCGACAGGAAAAAAATTCAAGCTGAGTTCTGGCGCTTGACATAAACATGTGTGAAACAGTTGTGATGTGTGTAAGAACACCTACAGTATATAATACAACAAAAAGCCATTTTCTGCATAAAGTGCAGCACACTGCAACTGAGGAGTGACGACTGTGGGTGATGCTTGTTTGTGCACACTGACACAGCTGGTGCACATATGCAATTCAGTAGAAGAAAGGAGCAATTTTATTTTAACCTTATTAACCTTTACAAATCAATCTGAGCACAATTTGAGCAACGATCTTATGATCAAATGGAGGAAATGTTCCGTGAACCACCCTCTGAGATTAATTATTCTAAGCACCTTTCCTCTATAACAAGGTCATTTCACTGATTAGTTTCTGATTTCTGGCTGAGAGCACATGCTGTAGTGTTTCTTTTTTTTTTTGTAGTGGACTCTGGGTCCATTGCACATAGTTGCCTATCCATTTCTAATCCTTATTCTGCAGATGTGCAGCATGTAATCCTGTCAAGAAGCTATCAGGATTGTGGCAGTATTACAGGCATATAGTGGACTTGCTCACTGCAGGTTGAAGCTGCTCAAGTTATTCCTTTCAGATGACCTCCCCCCACCTCGGTCTGTTCAGCAGGTTGCTAGTCAGATATCACTAAAAAATAGAGAAAAAGAAGATAAAAGTCCAACCCGGTCAAACTCTCTTCCCTCTTATCTCCTAACAGCTCTCTCTGAAATAAGACAGGTTGGCTGAGCGTAAAGCAAACTGGCTAACCTTCAGTTTAAGTTTTGCTCCCCACAGAACCAAAGGGTGTAAATAAAAACATTGGCAGTAGGGAGGGTAGAGAGAATCAGGTCATAGTCAGGACACTTGAAGACGGGAGTGATTCAAGCTGGATAATATCAAATTACTGGACAATTCTATGCCAAAATCCAGGCAGATCAAAGTGACCCCTGCCAAAACCACGCATCGTCTGCCTCAGCAAGGTGAGGAGGACATTTGTTCATACTCTGGACACTTGAGAAGAGCGGGGTAGTGCGAGGAGTTCATCTGGAGTGAGGCCTCAGAGGAGATGGAGGAGGCACTGCGACCGCGTCCGGCCCAGGCGTCTGGATGGAGGAACTGACCGGAATAATCTGAGCAGTTGCTGAGGCGAGGCCGGTAGAAGCCCTGATGGGGTCGGTACATTTCCTCTGCTGTGTAGCGCTTCATAAACAGGTACACCGACATGACACCTGCCGTCTGGGGGGGAATGGAAGCAGAGGGATGAGAAAAGTTTATTTTTGTACTTCCTTATACTGTACTTCTGTTCCCTGCATAAGTGATCTACCTGAGAACTAGGCATATAGTTTCATTAGCCAATTATTGTCGCTGGAAAGATAATAAAATATTAAATAAATTCATTATTTCATTAAATGGATACGTAAATAATTGCAGATTACTGTAATGGCAGGAAGATATACACTTAATATATTTAATGATATATCATTTTGCACTATAACCATCAGCAAATACCAACCCCCTAAAGTGGACATTTTAATCATGGCTTAGTTTGTTATGAGGGCTATTTCTTTGTGTCTCATGTTGATATCTGCCCATAAGAAAGGCTTAAAGAACGAGTTTTGATTCATACTTGTGAGATCTGACACAAGGCTACATTATCCACACTTTCTATGCTGAAGTTACCTCAGTGAGCAGGAAGGAGATTGCAGCAAAGGCAAATGACCAGCCGTACTTGTAGCTGAAGTAGGCCTCATTAGTTTTGGTTCTGTTCAGCATTTCATCATTAATGTTGGAGATGTACAGCACTAGACCGACTACCAGAGAGAGACCTGAGGCAGGCAGAGAGAGGGAAACAAAGACAGATGGATGGACAGAAAGATAAAACTCAAATGACTGTGGATAGAAAGGGAGATTCAGTTTACAAAAACATATCAATGGTATATGATTGGCATCATTCTTGGCATAAATTATTCCAAACCATGCATCTAGAAAGCTCTTTTTACTACAAGAACACTATGTTTCACTGGCCTCTTTTCTTAAATCTGAGCGACACAATTTAGGCCTTATTTCAGTTATTTCAGCAGCAACTCACCTTCTCAAATGTATGCATCATGTCTGCAAGTGTTTGTTGAATTATTAAACTGCACATGTTGTGAGTAATACCCAAACCAAGTACCTGACAGGATGAAGAAGATTCCAGAAACAAAGGCCAGGATGGTGCGATGGGGTCGGATGTGGCCGATGTTACTGAGTACAAAACCAATGAACATGAAGAAGAGGCTGACCAGAGGGAATGGCGTGGCAGAACGGATCATCTCTGGAGGAAGACAAGAAAACCTGATCAGTTTGTTTGGGAATGACGTGGAAACCTGGACTTTGACTGGATTTCATATTAATATTATATTAATTATTTGATACAACCACACCTCACCACAAACTTTGTTGTTTTTTCTTGAGCACTTCCTTCAGCAACTCTCTGAAACTTCTAATGGAAATTTTCCTCTTTGAGGAGCAACATGAAGTTTCCCACTGAGGCTGGTCTTACTCACTGAGTCAGCATTTCATGGGTTTAGGACACCATTCCTTATTCATATAAATATGGAGCTGGAGCTCCCTACTGTGAGTAAGTGGTACAGTACCTCCCAGGAGCAAAGCCAGTTTGTGATACTTCTTTCCAGAGCCCCATTGTGTTCTCCATTATACAAAATGTTCCCCTTCTAGCTAAGTGGCCCAGATGTCTAAGGCCATAACCTTAATGGATCTGGTTAATGAATTAGCTGTGTTTTGGACTATGTGTTAAACTTGCATATTACAATCTACCATAGATATCTAGTACCACATAAATTGTAGTTGGAGTGAGAATGAATAGTTTTGAATTCGTGCTGTATCTGAAACAAGTGCAAAGTAAAGAAATGCTTCAGTTCTGAATGAAAATGATGACAAAGATCCAGTGACAGGTAATAAATTATTGCATAATTGCTGCTTTAAAGTGTCAGCTCTAATTACAAAGCTGACAGAGAAACTCTGCTGCCATGTATCAATACATCAAAGCCATGTGACCTAATTTGAGTGGACATGTCCTGTATTAACACTTCATTGTGTGTTTTCATTTGAGTTACTATTTCTGCATCCCTCCATCTGAAATTCAAAGCTACAATTAATGCATACAGTATTAGGAGGCATCTTCATTTTACCAGTGTGCCTGGAAATATACTTAGAGGAAGACAATAATAGCTATTGTCTTCTTTTTAACTTTCATCTCAATTTTACAGTACATTTACGGTACATTTTTACTGCTAATATTTTCTTTACTTCTGTGTGTTTTGTTACTTCTTTCTCACATGTGTATTTCTTCACTCACTACAGATCTTTCACATTCAAGTTTTTGTTGCCTCCACATCTTGACATCGACTGTCCTGTCTCCCATTTCTTTATCCAGTTTCTCTCTTTCTTCTCTAATACAGAACTTAAATAAATAATCACCCCTTTGATACAAAATTTTGAATTTTTTTGTGCTCAAGGAATAAACAGATTAGAAAATGGATTGAAATAATTTATTTATTCATTTATCTACTTATTTATTTATTTTGGATATAAAATGTACCTCTAAAATTGACCTGTAAATGTACTTGGATAATTAACCAGTTTACCTTTGTCTTACTACATGTTACTTTTTTGACATCAAAGAGCATCTTTGGACAGCAGCTTGAAGACACTGGGGACATGAGATCTAAAGTGGCTGTCTTGACAGCATCACTCTCTGTAGTCCCGACTGCACACAAGCAGTACTTATGTGTATCCATGCATGTTCATCCCACAGGGGTCTCTACAAAATGAAAATGGCACCCTTAAATTTTTCATACACACTCTTATACAGCTCTTATCTTGAGTGGACTGGCCTTGAGTGGATTGGGCCAGGAATAGCACAAACCACATAGATGACAGCATAGTGGAGAGGTACGGCCTCAAGTAGCATGACACTTGGCATAACAAATTAAAAAGAAGCTTAAGTATGCATTGCAGTAGCTGTCAACTCTAGCCCTACAGTCCCACTGGCCTGGAAGGGGCTGCAGACGGACATGTACTACCTCAGTGACACATGATGCTATCAAACACTCCTTTCACCTGCCAGTGATGAGGTTCACTGAGAGGGCGTAATACAATGGAGGCCCAGGTCATCTCCGTAGCTCCACCCACCATTATACAGGTGCCCAAACAAACAGTAGAAGTCTAATGCAGCAACCTGGCCCACCATCTGTGAACATGGCCAGTTTGCTTCATTTCAATACTGAAAGACTGAAATTGAATTCCCAGGGATGAAGTGTAGGCAAAACTAATGTAAACCCACCTCTCAAATTTTGAAATACCATTCACAGAGCTAAACCTTCTGGAAATAATAGGATTGCTCATTTTGTTCTCAGCAATAATTCTGTAACTTCCCAGTAGTGCAACACAGAAGTTAAAACATACAAACTCTTGGTCGGACACATATGAGGGGTGGAGGTAAAAATGGAGGAGATTCGTGTGTAGCAGCAAAAATGTATTTGGAATGAAAAACAGATTAATTCAAAGCTGATTTGATTCAAACTCCTGTTCAGGTACCGCTGGTCACTCTCTCCCTCTCAGCTGCTCCTGATCAGCTGATCATGCCTCTACTTAAGGGAGGCCAGAGGAGAAAGATCTCTCAGATGAAGCAGCCTTCCTGACTGTTTGTCTTTTTAGTTCCAGTAGTTTTGTGTTTCTTTCTTTTGATGATGGAGGTCTGGTGGTTCAGTTTTTCATGGCTTTGTTTGTTAGTTTAGTTGCTTTATTGTTTAGGTTAGGGGTGGAAGTTCTGGTCTGACGGCCCAATGCATGGTTGGCCCAGACTTCTGATATTCGTTTTATTCTTTTTGGTTGGGCCTCCAGTTGCCCTTAGTTTTGGTACATTTTTGGTAACTTTTGTTAATAAACCCTTTTGGTTTGCATATTGGTTTAATTTCTTCCTTATGTGTTGCTTGTTTTTCTTGTTTAATGATTTCCCTGTTTTACAATCACCATTCTTCATTCACGCAAAACACAAAATTGCCATTTATCATTTATGGAAGGTGGCCTCAAGGGAAGGACTAACACATAATCACATAATCAACTGGGCTGTGTTATTGTCTGTACTATTTATGATTCACAATACCCAACTGACATTTATCATTTACACCAAGCAATTTTTGTTACTTTTGTTTCTGTTATTTATTATTATTATAAATTATATATTATATATGAGATAAATGAGCAGAAATTGACCTCCATTTTTATTGATTTATCTTCAGAGTTCAGAGACAGAGAATACAAAATGTGTTGCTTCAAGGAATAGGAATTGGTCAAACACCAAGTACATAGCTAATTATAAGCACCTAAATGAAGCTTTTTTTCATTTTGTTGTGTTGTTTTAACTCTCCAGTTTAACACAGTGTGCCTGCTTTACTGTGGCCTCAAAGTACAAGTTAGCTTGAATGGAGTATGTAGATAGAGTTGTAAAGTAGTTTTTTACCCACCATTTTTACCACTATTACAGCCCTGCTAGCCCCAATCATGGTGCCCCTAGTTGCCACTTGCCAAACACTGAGAGCCTGAATATTTTCAGACTAAAGCATTACATATATAATGTAATGGCGGGGTGTTAACAGTTACTTACTCAGAACACTAACAGTGGACTCAGAAGTCATCTGGACGTTAGTGGGCATCACATACTCTATGGTGAAACATCGGCCTTTCTCTTCGCCTGGAACAAAAGACAGGGAAAGAAGTCTATTCAATACAATTCCACATACATCTTGAGTGGAAACAGGTTTCAGCACTCTACACAACTGAATAAAACTGTTGTTTAGCCCACTGTGGCAAAGAAAGGTCAAACACAGAAGCATGTGCAGTAAGCTGGCAGAATACATAGATGTCTTGTAGCCTATGCATGATGATGATACCTATCCTGACAACAGCTTGTGACTGTACATTACAAATGTCAAGTAACTATTTATTTTCATGTGCTGGCATGAACGAACATTGTAAAATGGCTGAGATACAATTTCATCTTGTGAAGCTGCTGAATGCTACATTAATACAACCTCACAGCAAGTTGCAAGTGAAAATGCATACTGAAAATGCCTTCTGGTACATATGTAAACTATTTGGGCTGTATTTTTCACTGTTATGGATGGAGCAAGTGTATCTGTTGCCAAATTCTGTAGGTTCTGTTCTTCATGTAGTTAACCTGTTGTTGAAGACTTGAAGAGAGTTTGTGAACATATCAAGGGAATATAGAAATGCAGAAAACATTTACAGGCACAGCCTGAAATACAGACATGCACACACAGGACTGACAGACATAGAACTGTGAGGAAGGATGTTAGAGTGACGGGGCTGCCACATAGAGGCACCCCCCGAGCAAGTAGGGCTTCAGTGCCAATCAAAAGGCAATTGCAAGCCTGTCAATTATCTCTCCCCAACTCTTGCTTTTTATTTTTGCTTTTGGCATAAAGTCAGCATTTCAAACACCCTCACACTTACAGTACAATCAGCCACTATGCAGTGTAAGGCCTCTGTGGTTCCCTGGGTTCCTCTCCCCTCAGGTTATCACATCATCATTCAGAGGCATGGAAGTCTTCCTAATTATCAGTCAGGCTTGTGGAGTTATATAGCATTTTTTTTTTTCCATCTACAGAGTGGCAACTTTTCAGTTTATTTAGGTGTAATTACAACACAGGGGAATAATGACTGTTACAGAAAAGGTTCATTCAGCTTTCATGTAGGAGACACATGCCTCATTTTTCAGTCAGTCTTGAAGGACTCCAATAACACCACTATTCCAGATTTGCAACGAAAATCATTTATAGTGGAATGGAAGAAAATAATAAAAAATATGCAAATGCAATTTTAATAACATTGTCAGGCAGCTACTGCTAAAGCTAGACTTACAGTATAGTGTTATTCCAACTATTGCAGAAGAAATTGTGCTTTTTACATAAATTACAAACAAGACAACTTACATTTCCAAGAATGTCAGGCTAAAAATAAAACCCAGCTGAGTTCAACTTATTTACTCAAAGCCATGGCTTCTCTTACAACGAGTGCTGCCAAAAGTCTTGCACTCTACAATACGTAAGCAGTCCTGTGCCTTATATTGAACATGATTTACAGCAGTCATACGTGCTGACTGTATAGGTAAAGATCCTCTACATGAACATGAACTCATGCTGGAACCAAACGCTAACAGCCATACGCTAAGACCTGATGAACTTGAACCAACGTCATTACCAGTCAAAACACAGCACAATCTCGATCACGTTTTCTAGCGTAACGATATATACTGTGACATTATGCAGTAATTGTTTCTGGGTCCAACTAGACCAGTTAAGTGGGAAATAAGGTCACTCAATTGCCCCTAAAACACATACTGGGCCATTAGTCCACTTATACTGTAGCAATTGCCTGCTACATGGCAGTAAAACATCTGTTACCTAATCACAATTGGATTGGACGCACCCTGCCTGAACCCTGATACAGGACAGAGCAGGTCAGTTGCAGCACAGGGGTTAATGGAACATTTCAACAGTCCTGCTAGCACAGGATAAATTAACTAATAAGTTTTTTTTACTAAACAAAAGCTTTTTCCATTTTGTTAAGGTCTAACCTTTTAAAACAGAAACATAATTGAAAGTAATAAATGTTGACAGCAGACATAGATTTTTTTGTTTGAGCACCTACAGTTGAAATCCAACAAGAGTAACAGAGTAACAGTAACAGCATATTGATACAGTTGATTGTTGCCATTACCAGAGGGAGCAAAGGGTAAGAGCAAAAGTTGATACCTGGTTTACTCTGGGACAACACTTGTCTGGAGAGTTGTTTCTCTAAGAAAAGAATGAAATCTAACAGTTAGTGTTTCTTTCCCAATCAAGACCTCCAAGCATGCCTTGGTGATGTTGGAGCTGGGGAGGAGCAATGCTTTGAAAGGCAAAAGGTGTTTAAGCATGCACTGTGGAATTATGTAAGCTTTTCTAATTTATATAACACTTATTTTTTTCATGTCAAGTGCAACGGTGGAGAAGAGATGCAGGTCAAAAAGAAGGAAAAAGAAAAAGCAGTCCAGGGACTGAGGGTTTTCTGCATCAATCCAAGGTGCCTCTGGTGCCACAGAGTAGAAGTCAGCCACTGGGTAAGTCATGAGGACAGACATCTAGCAAAGCCAGCCTTTCAACTGGAATAAAAATACTTGACACTTTCAAAGATGCAACCTAGAATTAAAGTTGATTGTGGAAATCAAATATGAAGGTGTATTGGTCCTATTACCACACAGAGGTTAAAGCAATAGAGATATTCATGCTCAATATTCAAAAGAGGAAAGAAACATAGGTGACTGTGCATGTGCAATACATGTAATACAGAAAACTAGAGGCCCTGATTCACCAAAACTTTGTGCAGGACAGAGCAAACTCAAACAACATTGAGTGGAAAGTGTTTCTAACTGTGCAAGTCTTCAACATTACGCCTTTTTGCACATACAGTTAATCTAAACTGTACGTACATCTTTCCGTATCTTCCTCATAAAGATAAACTTGGTGCTTCTGTATTACTGTCAATAATTTATGTTGTATACGTACAGTATGATCCTTTTGCAGAATTGCGGGATAATCTGGCAGCAAGGATGTTAGCCAAAAGTTTGTCAGCAGTTCCTTCGCATACATTTCTTTGTGAATAACTGCTATGTGCAAACTACTCGTGCACAGGGATCTTGGTGAACCTGGACCTTCATTTTGCATTTTATCGGTCAACGAGAATCTCTGTTTGGAACTAAATAGTCAGACTGATTGTGGAGATTACTTCATGGATAAGTGAACTGAAATCTTGAAATCTTGGTTTTGCCTTGAGTATCAGGATTTTTTACCACAGATTACAGTCAAATGAGTCACTGTCCACTTGGTCATAAAGCTCTGTCTCTAAGCAGAGCACTGTCTACATAAAATATAAGTCCTGACTGAAATTAGATGCGTCTGGTTTATCTTGTCTTGAGTGAGGGTTGAATATACTTGATCTATACATATCAGGTTTCACACTAACTCACCAGCCAAGAAGCAAACCCTCCAGAGGCCAGAGTGGAGGGACATGCGTACCTCGGTGCTCTGGTTGAGGGGAAGGATGACGCCCTCCTCCAGGTAAAGCCAGTAGTCGGTGCTTACGGCGATCCCCAACAGGCCCAGGGCGCAAACAGCGAAAACGCTGCTCAGCAACGTCAGCGCCTTCCTGCCACATAGGCTCATACCACAGCCTCAACAGCAGGGGGCGCCGCCGGCAGAAAGGAGAGCTGAGAAAAGAAGGAAAGTCAAGCGTCTTTACTGTGTTAGCCGGAGTAAAGGTGAGCAAGTTATCACAACAACTCTCCTGAGACAAGATCGGACTTGGGAAAATGATGGGAAGAGCAGAGGAAACAAATGAGAGAAACAGTTCAGAATGAGAAGAACAAGGACCTTCTAAAAAAAGTAGTTTTTTTCAGTGACACTTCATCTACGTGTCCCCTAAAAGAAAGGCAAAAGGATAGAAAC
The DNA here is from genome assembly GCF_042242105.1 of Pempheris klunzingeri. Classification (NCBI taxonomy): domain Eukaryota; kingdom Metazoa; phylum Chordata; class Actinopteri; order Acropomatiformes; family Pempheridae; genus Pempheris; species Pempheris klunzingeri. Next base: position 18,483,017 of record NC_092014.1, on the reverse strand, counting down.
TGTGTACTAATCATCTAACTAATCATCTAATTCCAAAAAATAACAGCATCATGCAACTTAAACTGCTGTCTTGTCAATTAACATCAAGTGATTGCTGGAAGTTCCTGTCATGTTCCCGGGATGTTTCTTTTTTCTTTCCTTTTTTTTGTTGTTGTATAATTAATGCATGGCTGTTAACGGCTTTAGGGAGGTTGATGGTTTGTCTGTATATTTATTGTTTCATCTTAATTCAATGCAATAATGGAGATCTTCCACAGCTGCAACGACTGCACACCAAAGACTCAATATAAATGACAGCAGATGACTCCAGTCAGAGCCAAGCTGGAAATGAATGAAAACTAATAGATGGGAACATGATAATAGCCTTAACAGAGGACTTTTTTCAATATAAATGACAGCAGATGACTCCAGTCAGAGACAAGCTGGAAATGAAAGAAAAGTAATTTAAATGGTAACATGATAATAGCCTTTCCTCTTAGCAGAGAAAGAAATCTGGGAAAGATTCCCTCTCCTTCAAATCTCTCATTAGAATTTGAATAATCACATTGTGCTGGGCCAATGGTTTAGTGGGGCATGTTTGGAAAAACATTATGTAAAGTTTTTCATTTGACTGCCCTCATGTTGCCTCCAGCCGAAAAAAAACTGCAGTATAACTCCTACCACTGATAAAGCTCCAAAAAGAATTATAGGACTGAATTTGTTTTGCTCTCCCTATATGTTCTGCTTTGATCATATAAACTCCTAATATCTGACATAAATTCACTTCCTATACATGCAGTGATGCAGAAGCAGCATTGCAGATGGTGTACCGTATGTGTCAGCATATGAATGTGTGCGCTCACCACACAAAACGATGGATCTGTTCGTATGATAGCTGATGCCCACATTTGCCGGAAGCTGGAGCGCTGGGGAGCTTGGCATGGGATACGCGTTGAAAGGAATTGATTTTACATAATGAGTTCTCAGTGGGCTGCCACATTGAGCACCCACTGGGGAACTGGAATGATTAAGTGAATGTGTGTAAGGATTTTGAACTTTTCAAGAGATTCATGGCATTTATTTCTCTCTGTAGATCAACGTCTTGCATAAAGACTGGATGTAAAGCCTCTGCGTAACAGAGTTGCAAGATCTCCACATATCTGTCAGCTTGCAGTGCAGAACCAGTGTCTAAACAGACACAACAGCCAGATGGAGAAGAGAGGGTTATGAATAAAGCTTTTAAGAAGATGCAGCAACTAATGTTTCAACAAATTGCAAATTTTGAACAGAGTAGCAGGAGACATCGGCGCTAAACATGCTATATAGCTGCATCTCATAGCTCGGACAGCCTCTGGGCATTTCTTACATCTAGCCAATGTCATGTTACCACAGCATACAAATATATACTTGGGAAAACCATTAAAAAAAACAAGACAAATGAATCCACTGATTTTATTTGTATGGTAAAATTGTGTTCAGCGTACAAATCCTGTGCTGGATAACTATACGCTCCAGACCTCATCCCTCTTACGGATGTAGAGCCAGTTGGCCCACTTCTTAGATACAAAGGGTAATAAATCCTAGAAGACTATTGTTGTAAGTCCAGTGCATGCAGTTAATAAGATTTGTATGCTCAACACATCCACACAGTCTGTTCTGTTGTTTCTTTTTAACTATTCCTCTAACAGCGGTTATCTGTTTTGTGCCTGTTGAGAAAAACCCATTTTTCAGAAGCTGAAATCAAAATACATCTCTTTCTTAAAATCACAAATTGGAAACGCATTTACATGCCTTACATGACAAGATTTGAATTACTTTATCTTGGTTGTGCAAGTGTGTACGGTTGTGCACAGGCGCAGTCATGCATGCTCTAAGCTATTATTACTCATCTTATTTAGATAACCTGAGAATAATAGACCCAAGCATATTTGACCTCTTATTTTCTAATGTGAACTGACATTTGTAAGATATGTGAGTATGACAATAGCCGTGATCCAGAAAACGCAACATTTATGCCTACAGTCAAAAAAATAACTTTTTTATGATACCTGATGTGACTTTTAAAATTTCAAACAAATAAGACACTAGTGTATAATACAAATTTCAGTCTTGACAATAGTTAGATATAAATAAGTGCATTTCCTGTCTTTGAACTCGCCTTCAAACTGCAAATTATGGTTTAGAATATACCAGAAACTGTGATCGTGATTAGAAGCAGTTGGGATGCATGCATAAGCAATCCCAGTTCACTAAAGCACAAAGGACCAGCATTAATCAGAGAGGACTATCATTAACCTCAGCTATTCTTGACTAAATATGGGCTTTCTTGAATAGGAATAATTACTACAGCACACTAATCTCATGCTGTTACAACTATTGCTAGCAAAAGGTTTCGACACTATTCACATGGTTAAAGCAAAAAGGGGTCAGAAAAGACTGACACCTGATAAGTAAAAGAGATGCACATCCAACACATGCAAAAAAGAAAGAATGCCACAGACATAATCAAGGCATGAGAGACCACTCCATGGGCAAATTAACTACGGCTAAGAATACTCACTAGTTACAGCACCTGCTAGTGTGCACACAGTAGCACTAAGCTGATGGTTCCATGGCTTAGCACTCACATGTCAGGGGAAGACAGACATTTGACCGACAAAAATTTTTCAGTGTTCCCTACAAAAATACGTAGTTTATAGCCATTAACCAAAGTGTCAGTTATTTCAGTAGTAAATTGTTGTGAATTTATATGCAGCACCTTTCTATCGTGTCATGTGTTCTCCAAAACATTTTCTAAAGCTTATGCAAAGAGTGATTCCCAATACATGTTCTTTGTGTTTTCTAGTTCTGTGGAGAAAAGAACATATAATAATAATAATTAATAATTGCTGCAATCCATTAAGGGGCCCTCATCCAGGGACCTGCTATGTGTGTGCTGGCTCGCTGACACGGATTATTTGGACATTTGAATGTACTGAAGCTATCATCAGTGTAATCACCTGTGCTTCTCTTGCTATTAGAAGTAAAAATGCCTGTTCAAAACCAAAGTTACAAAAGTTGGAATTGACATTTAAGTGCTTCCTGAATTTAAAGATGATATTGCTGATATGAAAAACCTTACCTCTGACTAACCCTAGCCCTTAACTCCAGGACAACTGTCATCTGCAATCAGAAATAAAGAGGCAGCAAATATATGGACAGAAGGTCATGGGTCAAAGGTAAATGATTTTTTTGACAGTGTTTTCCAGAGGTTTGAACTTTGATAAGTTTTTCTCATCTTGCTTTGCTTGGTAATATTACAGTGAGCAGGAAATGATATCAATAGCAATAAAAATTAGGGATAAAATTAGTTCTTACATTCCACAAAGATAGACAGGACATGTAATAAGCTTCAGGACGAGACCCCCGCTACACACACACACACACACACACACACACACACACACACACACACACAGACAGACAGTGTTATCACATTGAATCCTTCATGAATACTTATAGAATAGTAGCTAATTCTACTCACTGTTCTGGTCCCTAAAGGATTATAAATGATGACTGAGAAAAAGGGTTGTATTTTCATTGAAAAATGTTTCTCATTAGATGTTCAAAGCCACTGCAACAAAACAAAAAAGCCCTCTGTGGTCCCTCCCTGTCTGCAGAGGGATACACAAAACACCCTCTCTCCTGCATAAACATCAGCATTTCCTTGAAAAACCCCTTTGAACCTGTGGCTAGACTAGACTCCACTCCTGCCTGAACATGGTGATAAATCATAGCAGAAGCTTTACAATCATTGCTGTCACAATAAGATGTATTTCTCTTGTGCAAAGATTTTTACAGAAGACTTCTAATATCAACATTGTGTTGCAAAAGAGTTTAACTAGAAGTGACAAATAATGCTTATGTTTCCAACCGTTAACATGATACTGAATAAAGCCACAAGGGGTCCAGAGGCCATACTGGCATCAAGTAAGGCGGGTACACACCATTGCCAGAGTAAAGGGCACGTCATCACCAAAAGTAGGGCATTCCTCTTCTGTCTACTTTGTTAACATGCACCTACCCTCCTGTCAACCTTAATTTAAACAGCTCACCACCAAAAATACCACATTTTCCGAGAACAATCGGAAATCCAGTGGAAAGGCAAAAAGTAACACAGATGTCTCCACCCTTTTCAGCTGAACATTTTGTTGAAACACAGACCTCCAGGGCAAACCATCTCTGCGATTGGTCCGAAGAAGGCAGGACAAGAAAATAGCTGACCCGTAATATGACATTGAATTTTATGTAATTTCTTTTTTCCAGCAAATAATCAAAATAAATGTAAAATATGATTATATTCCTACCGGCTTAAGAAGACAAGCTGTAGTGAGTTAGACAAATGTGATTTCTGATTTAAACACATTTTGACGCAACACATCAGTGCTACAATCTGCTGTCTTTCTTTGTCATTGACAGTTAAACAATTTCAAAGATAAACAATATCACAAACTGACTGTTTCCAACAAATCTCAGCTCCAAAATTGTATTTAAGATGGATTGGCTGAATATCGCCTGTGCCTGTGCTGAAAAGCGCTGAACGTCACTGCAAAACAACCGACTCTCTAATTTGAATTTGTGTATTTGTTGGTCTCTGTTGAGGGTTCGTCAGCGTCACAGCGTGGATCTCTTTTGGCATGCTTACTGACCCAGCTACTGTGGCTGTAGGAGCGTAGCTGTGAGTGCAGTCCCTCTGTTGTCTCTGATGTGGACAGGCAACTAACACTGTGGGAGTTAGATGCTGTTGGTTGATGTTGCTAGGGCTGGCTGGAGGAGCCGCAGGACAATAGCAGTCCAATGCAGGAGAGAGGTGATATGTCATCAAGCCACGGACACAGCTGGATGAATCTGGCAGCCCCCATCACTGGCCTGCTGAGATCTGCTTTTACAGTTTAAACAGATGTACAAAAGGCAAAACACTACATGTCTAGAGTACAGACGCATATATTCATACAGCCACCACGCATACTCTCTCAGAGCCACAGACGTCCATGAAGTGACAGTTGTATCATTAAGGCCCATTTCACTGACCTACAAACTGTCCACAGCCTCTCTCTGCTGTCCTCACTTAATGCATCTTGAGTATTGCAGAGGGAGCGTGTCACTGGTCATAACAGTATCATAATGAATGCTAGATCTTTCTGCATTATGATTGTCGAAAATGTCCTACAGTGTTAAAGCTAGAACAAAAGTAAATGATGCAAATGGCTCATTTTACGACCATTATTTCCAAAGCAACAGTGAACTTCAAAAATTACAAATCCATCGAATCCAATTGTGACTTTTTCAAACTGTTTAATACAACATACACAGTTACAAAAGCATAAAAATAAGTGTATAGTATATTTTATAGAAATAAGCCTACACAAGCCTCATGTCATGCCAAACTAATCTTACATACATTCTGAAGAAAAGTAGTCCTTTGAAACATTCCCAGAAATGGCTTAATAATTTTGTGACAAAGGCTGAACACTATCTTCTAGCTGTTAAACTTGGCCGTCCTGCTTGGTAAATATTTCAACTGATTATGGGTTGAATGGAGCAAGTGTTTGGTTTTCTAAATGTACAAACTGACTGAATAAAATACACAACAACCGAACAATTCTTTTGTGCTATTGGAAGGATTATGTCAAACCTTGTATGTTAACATTGTATGTTCCTCATTTTAAAGGACTCTGTCATTGTTGTTTTGTCTGATGCCACGACTATGCGATCCTAACAGTTAACATAATATCACAGAGGACATTTTGTTTCCATATGCTCTTGTACATCAGCCGTTACCTTTAAGCTATGCTGGGCTCCAGCAGGGAGCAAACAAGCTAGAAAGATTTCTCAGTGGTCTAATTCTGGATATGCCTCAACCCTCCCTTGGAGGCGTGCCTCCCAAAAGTGAGGAGATACACACAGTAGCTCAAGCTGAATCCCTGCTGTAGGCCAGAGAACTTACAACGCATCATCTGGCAAACAGCAGCGAGGTGGTGGGGATGGTGGTGGTGGTGGTGCGAGCTGTCAAGACTGAAAATGAAGTGGAAATTTTTGTGTCACATTCTCACCCCTTCTCCACATAGAAATCATGGGATTCGGGTTACATAAATCAGTCAGTTGGCTGTTAAATGTTGCAACACGTTTGCATATAATCATTTGAACCGGTTGACCCAATGTAGAAGGTGTTCGCTTCCATCACTGTCAGCAGCCTGCATCAAAACACAGCACATCTCTCTTCTGTAATGTCAGGTCATCCTAATTGGATGGGGCAGCTCTAGATATAGCCCCAGTCTTTCATGCTGCTCCAATGGCAATTCCCTTATGTCTTTTAGCAAATGGTTTTGGCTTTGAGCCGTTATCCCCCTGTGTATTCCATCATATAGTATCATGATCTTAAAGAGCTTGTCAGTCAGCTTGTTCCCTGGATTTAATATCTTCTGATGATCATAAATAAGTAATAGTTAAGGCTGAGCCATGACTTTAAATGACATATCTTCACTGCAAAAGACCTGTTTGCTTTACTGAAACTGTGTATACATCAGGGACAATTGCCCTGAAAGGCTGAAAACACATTTGTAACAAAGATGGCACACAGGTCTATTAGAGCTAATGAAACTTAAGTGAACGGCGCAGTAGTGATCTCTAAAAGGGCTGGCACTCTATTCACTCTGGCACAAAAAACAGTGACCCACAGCTATAGCACTAACATCCATTTTCCCATGTTTTTTGTGAGAACAAGTCTCCCATTTATAAGCGCCTGACTTGGCCCTGTCGCCAAGCAACACTATACAGACAGGCCTCTGAATTAGTCAAGCACGAATGGACTGATGAACGAGTCCTAAAACAAGGCTTGGTGGTGCATTTTACTTGCTGGATCGGGGGTTCAGAGGAAAACAGGAGGGAGACGTGGAGGCACAAATACATCACAGAAGATTATAGATAACAGATATATATATATGGGGCACATTAGATGCAGTCATGTAAGCACTTAAACACACACAGAATGAAGACGAGGATTCGTTACAGTTAAAGTAGGTGCTATTCATAGTCGTTTAAATGTACGACCAAAAGAAATACATTTCATACAAGTATAAATGTTCTAGTTACATAAATGCTATTCTACTGTACAGGTCATTAGTCCACATCCAGTAAGAACTGTGTGGAATTCCTGGACTTTAACAATGACTACCAGAGTCTGTGTAAAGCCACAGTACTATATATTACCAGTCTAAATTAAAGCTAAAAAGTGGATCACTGTCACACTTTGACGTGTTTAAAAACTGAGCACCAGAGAGCACTGTCCTCACTTTTGGAGGATATTCCTATCAGGAAGTTCCTTAAAGCATGAGCGATGACTCAAACCATTGCGGAGCAGCCAAGTGAGAGTAGGTTGATGCCACAGGGGAATGCTTATTTGCTGTTTTTCATTGTACGGCAGGTTTCATATATGCACTCTATAGCGAGTGGCGAGTGGGAGTGCCTTGGTAGCTGGATAGTTGAAGCACATGCTACCTAACCACATCGCTGCCAGTTTGATTTCAGTAAGTGACCTTTGTCTCATGTCACAGCATCCTCTCTCTCCCCTCCGTCTTTTTAATAACACTTTATAGATATTCTCTTCAAATCAGGACATAAGCCTGGACAGAAACAACAGGAAGGTACAGTTTTACTAAATAAAAAAACCTAATACATCTTTATCTAACATTAATCACTATTACCATTTAGTGATATTAAACAAGCTTTTCATCTACCTACCCATAACACCTGACCTATAGTGATGGTACAGTGGATATGTATTGTACAATAACAGTATAAATCTACTAACAGTATCAGCCCAATGCACAAGGAAGACACTGAGTATGTTAATGTTTCTCAACATGGAATTTATGACACAAATTTCTGTTAATGATGACTTACAGCTGTGTTTTCTTGATGGCAGGAGTGACAAATTGGTAACCTGGTGTTGCTGAGTTAACAAGAGACAGTGGTGGAAGAAAAATGGAGGAAGACTGCATGTTTGCAGGGAACATTAGGACTTGGATACCAGAGATGAAAAATAAAAATCACTGACAGCGAGCCAGGGTTTAAAAATGTGGTTCAAGTCAGCAGTTAAGCTTTTGACAACATGGATATGATTCTGTACAAAGCTGAAAGCAATACCTGCAACATTTTAACAATGGCATGAAATGGCGTCAAAAATGATGTCAAAAAACAAAAACAGCATGGATTAGGTCAACTGTCTTCCAATCAAATCCTGAACCTCTTTAAACCTTTTTGAGTTTTGTTGAAAAATACGAGTGACTCAAGTGAAATCTCCAAATGCTACACAAAATGTGACATTCCTCCACCTTTGGGGCACAGTCTGAACTACTACAACATTATGTCCAGAAAACAAGGACAGCCTATCATATAAGTGTCTGTCTCAATGCAACAAGTAGTTTCTCATCCAGAGAGGGTATGAGTAGCCAGAGTGCAGTCTGTATTGGACGGTGGTTGGAAACCATTTTTCTTCTGCAATTGGAGAAAAATAATCCCCTGCAGCCCACACCATCCCTGGCTAAATGTGTGCTGTAACACACATTTGTCTGGCTGGCACACTGAGGAGTCGATGTCAGCCAAGTAGGCCTGTGGGCTGCCTAATGCTGAAAACATATCCCAGGTTAATCAGTATTTTTTGTTAATGGGGATGTATTGAACTCGCAATTGAATCTCAAGGTTTGTTCACTTTCAGATAACTTTGTTACTGATTAGTGTAGCGCTGCGGTAGTTAATGAAAAGAAAAAGTAATGAGATTTTCAGTTACTGACCACATTTACAGGGCATGCAGCCTCCAAAATGAACTCTTAAAAGCATCAAATCAGACTGATCATGAATGATACAGCAGACGTAGATGACTAATGTGCCTTCATCTGTGAATCCACGTTGTTTTGTCAATAGTGTTCACATAATTTAAAACTAATATATCATTTTAATTCTTGGTCAGTGGTGAATTAAATGAGATTGTCATCATCCGGAGTCTATTTCTTGGCTACATCCTCTCCACAGTAATCAGAGCCAGATGTTTGTAACACCTGCAGTTTAATCTCTGGCTCGAGCTCTCGTCGCTGTCCGCGGTCCTGAACCAGTCAGTCAGTAAAGACCCTTGTTAACAATGTAGTGGAAGAAAAGTCATCCAAGCGCCGTTTGCCCGCGTCTTTACTGGATAGGAACAGTACGGATTTCCGTTTTTGTCTCATTCTAAAAACGAGCAGTGGAGCCGCACCACTTTTTCTGTCTTGAAACTACAGCGCGTCATTCTGTATCTCTGTTGGAAAGGGTTTGAACAACAGGAGGGAGTTAAGCTCTGCATGCCTCCAAACTCGGACTCACGCAGCGCTGAAGGGGGGTTTCCAAAAAACAATACATCACATCAATAAAGAAAATAGCAGATGCACATCTTCAAAAGTCAGTTAAAGTTTGAAGGCACGACTTTCTCCCCAAACAGTCCTGAATTTGATCAAAACGAACCACCGCTTATGAAACGCAGTCGAGCCTCAAATGTGTCAGAAAAAAAAAAAGAGGGAGAAGAGAAAAAGAGAGAGAGTAAACTCCTCTCTTGACATAGAAATGTGGGCAAAATGAGTGAACGTTACATTTAAAGTAAAGTAGTATAACACGCATACAGTAAAACATCCGAGGGATGGGAAACAACAAGCAGAGCATTCAGAGCATGGTGTCTTTTACCAACAGGGCAACAAAAAAAAACAACAACAACAACAAATCGACATTTATCTTTACGAAACACGCTTCAGAAAAAACACATCAAATCGTGCATTACCTTCACGAAGAAGACTCGTCGAGGAAAGCACAGTTCTTCCTCTTCCTCTGCTCTTCCTCCTCTAGTTTCTCCGCGTCCAGTCGCTCCGTGCGTCTCGGGTTTGGCGCGCGGTGAGCCTGTGTGGCGGACGGGACCCGCGGCTGCGTAACTCGCGCACCACAACTATCCAAGCCAGTACTAACCGCGTGGCACGTGGCGCCCAACTCCGCACCCCACCTCTCTCTTCAGGTGAGAGGCTGCGCGTGCATCTGGTGCGCTCATCACGGTGGGAACGAGTCCGTGGTTCAGACCAAACGCAACCCTGAAGGCGCCGTCATTTAAGGTTTACAGATGCTTGGGTCTGTGCGTATCATGGCACGAAATAATGTGGTGATTTCACAGCCAAATTGACATGGTGTCCTGAAATACAGAATATATATTTGATCTGTTTTTTTTTTTGTTCTTACGCACAACATGCAATTAACTTTCAACTAAAAGCTCAGGCTGTGTGACTGTTTCTAAAGTATATCTACGAAAAATAAGCTGCAGTAGGAAGGAACAGCATAATGAGTGTCGAGGCTGACTCTGATGGGAAGTCTTTTTGGCAGTCTCTGCTCCCCCCCCCCCATTTCTGCAAATTCTTCCCATTTGTTTCTGCCTCTTTGAATTGGTTCCCCCACTGAGACACAAACTGAGGTTTTATTTGGATTTTGCATGTTGTGCCTTCAAAAACTGAAGGGAGAGGAGCTTTCACCCGAGTCACTCAGTGGCTTTGGTTCTGTTTTTTGTGTTGCTACCCCACAGTGAAAAGCATCTATGTAACATCTGGTTCTTCCTTCATGGGGAAACAGATGTGTACAGTCTGTCACATGTTTCCACATGAGGTCAGGAGCTTTCTGTAACAGCAGAAAACAGAGACTGGGCAGACTAGGGATGTAGCCCACCCATTCAAAAAAAAGCACTACAAGTGTGTTAAATGCGGTATTTTTATGACAGCATTTGGTCTCATGTTTAGGATAAGAGAGTCTGAGCTGGCATCAGACGGAATTCAGCACAAACTGTCTCTGAGCATCCATTCAGTCATTTAGAAGCATCTGGCGAATCTTGTGCGCATGTATGACTAACCATCATGTTCTGTCCCTGACTGATCGCTGGCAGGAATGAATGAGGAGGTTGTCATTAGCTTGGCTCTGACATGAACTTTCACATAACCCTCTCACTGACCTCACAGGAGGGCAATCAGGAACCTTCTCATCCCATTTTGCATCACTTCTTCTCCCGGAAGCTTATTTCTCACACATTTCATCATCGTATACTGTTATTAAAGCGAAGGTATTCTCTCCTCTGCTGTTTACCTCTCCGTTCTGACAATTAAACATGAAAGACAGCGGCGAATTTCAGGCTCCTCTGGGCTGAAAACTAATAACAAACATGAACTTTTGTGGCATCCTTCAGGTATTTGAGAAATACTGAGGCCCTGCTGATCAGACTAAGGTGAAACAAGAACTTCTTAAAGGCTTTAAACATTTAACACTGTAATCTGCCTGTAAGAATGGACTATATACAGAACAAAACATGCCTCCTAATCTACTTTCAGTAGCCTATCTATCTCAGCGAAAGATTCAAGTGATTCAAATGCAAAAAAATCTTTGGTGAATCAGGGACAATATTCGGACACAGACTACATGCAGACTGAGAAAAACATGGTACTATCATTTTTTTTTCTTTCTTCATTTCTTGCTTTATTTCTTTACATAACACAAACATAAATCATTCAGCCAGCTAATGCAATACATCCTGGCTTAGTCATTATTCGCAAAGATACAAATGTGTATCAGACTGTAACGATAATGCCTCTGTTTTCCTTAAGGCCAGAACAGCTGTCAGGGCAAAACAGCATGGTTGTATTTGACTTGGTTCTAGCCGTTTAATAACAGATGAGCTTATACTGAAGATGTGTGTAGAAGTATGTGAGTGTATTTTTCTGTTTGTGTAATAGAGGGAGAACAGGAGAAACCAGCGGACTGAAAATTAAAGGTGTTAAACAAAACCTCACACAGCAGCTGGTTCCGCAGTAAACAAACTGCAGGGCTTTGTCTAATCACATGGCAGATATGCATTGTCTGAAAAACGTGAAGAAATGAACACAAGGTCAATAATTCTGTGTCTTGCATTAGTAACAGCATTTACAACCCTGGAGAGAAAAAAAATCCAGGTTTTAATCAAATTAACTAATTAATATTAACCATATTAATTAAATACAACTGATAGTTACTCTAGTCAAGTACTTGTAACATGATAGTTTGACAAGTAATAACTAGAAACTTGCCTGTAAAATAGCTTCAATATACCACAACGTGTTGTAAAACCTTATAAACCTCCTCCTAGCCTTAAATATGAGACTATAATTAGTGGAACTCTTTTCAATGATCAGTACAATAACGGGCCACAAACCTTTTACTTGTTTTTGTTTCTTTGTGGGATTGAGTGAATGCCTCACTGTGAATACAGTGAGAATAAACTTATTTATGTTGCTTTTGCTTTTTCCTCCTTTTCTTTACAGCATTACAGTTTATCTCTTCCCAGGATGAGCATACGCAGCACCGCAAACACTACATATAAAAGCATTATGCAATGTTTTCTCCCTGGTCTTGTCCAGCGTGCACTTTGGAAAAGAAGCAACAGGTTGCTAAATGAGAGAAAACAACAGATGTTACATTATAATCCATCGCTATAGGAAAGCACAGCAGTTGGCATGTGGTTCATGAAAACAAAAATATGTTTGCTTAAGTTGAAACTCTATGCTTTGACAGGTATCTAACACAGTGACAATTGGCTAAGCTCATAATGAGTCAGTATAGTCCTTAAAAGGGCAAATGAGCTCCACATAAATCTTCTTTTTCCCTAAAAGGGGAATCCCATGTGTGCTCACAGCCTAATTTAGGTGAAATCTAGTAGAGATCTTGCAGTGTCAGTCAGGCCTTAGACAGCCACAGTGTGACGCTCCTCAATCCATGCATACCCTGATGACTTCTGACAGCAGTGCTACACTTTTGTCATCCATCACCTAGTTGCAAGCTCAGCCATCCAACTAATGAAGCCTGGAAAATACACACAAACTCCAGGCTCTGCATACGAATACAGCCATAGAAAAACATACTCTAACATGCCATTACATACACACACACAGACACATAGAGACATACATACACACACATACACACAGAACTAAACTAGACGGACATGTATGGGTTGCACAGGTATGCCATGTTTGCTACTGAACATATCACATCTTTTCTGTATATAGAAGTCAGATGGAGGCTCAGGTAATGTCAGACAATGCCACCAAGACATCTCTCAAAATAGATCAACAAGCACCTTTTCAGTTGAGAGGATGCCAAAAATCTGCAACAAACTGTGGCATAGGAAAGCAACATGTATGTTTTACTACAATATAAAGTGTTGATTAAGGTTCAAATGGCAAAAGACACACGGACCTCCTTTTCCATTTTTTTTATTTGCATTATCATACATTAGGTACAAATGACACAATTACAAGGTAAGAAGCTCAGACTCGTTTTAAAGGTTTCAGGCTGACAAGGGAGGAAAACAAACATACACCATTTGCAAAATACAATATATTCTTTCTTTTACAATCTATGTAGATATCTACTGTAAGTGATTTATGTACAAGGACAGGGGTGCTGAGATTTTGAATGAACAAAGAGAGGAGAGATAGAGACCACGTTACTGTATGGATTAAGGAATAAGGCATTCCTGCACATCATTGATCCTGTGCTCTGTATGGCCAAAAAGATGGCAGCTCACTTCAACTCTCTCATTTCACAGCGAACAGGACACAGCGGAAAGCACTGGCTAACTACAAAGAAAAAAGACGTTAAACAAGATTCATCTAAAACAAACAGGTACATAAAGGGGTATTTTAAGAAATGTCAAATGAAAAAGAAAAAAAATACAGACATCTCTCTAAAACCTTACATTTAAGATGAAATCTTATCATTGACAGGTTACTTCCGTATTTTCTGGCCTTCGTGATCAATCCAATTAAAAAAGACAAAAGTGAGGACATCAAATAGAATGTAAACAAAGAAAAACATCAAATACATTTGGCTAACTCCTTTCCCATGGTGCATTGGGGAGAACGAGCAGAGAGGAAAGGAAAGGGTGGAATTGATGCCAACTATGTTAAGTGACTTGCACAAGGAAAATCAACTGCTTTTCCTGACCTGATGGGATTTAAATAGTGAAAGGAGTAGGACACTATTGATTAGATGATGGATTGGGTTGGCCCAGGCACTGAGGAAGGAGGAACAGGTAGAGTGAAAGAGGGCGCACAAGAGACAACAAAGGAGGGATGGTTCGAAGTGACTAAGCACAGGGGTTGACATTCAAACAAGCCACCGTCATCTATCCTTTAGTCCATTTAACTTAACCACACCTATCACTTGTTCATTGTTCCTTCACACTCCCAATATCATCGTCACATTATCTCACCACATCATTCAGTCATTACTAGGCACAGGGAGGCAAAGGTAAAGCGAGCAGATACACAAGGATGAGTCAAGTTGTAGTTTTATGACTGTAAAGGTTAAAGGAGTCTGTCAACAAAATGTGCTTAAAGTTCTGATTTACAGACTAGATGATGGACCGTTTATGAGTTTTCTTCTTTTTACTTACATTCACATTCATTCATTTGCGAGATGTGCTGGAACACTAACACAGCATAAAACAGTAAAGTAAAAACTGAGTAAATTACCTTAACTATGCTACTCTGACAATGGATTAAAAATACTTTAAGTGGAATAAAGGTTTGGAGAGCTTAGATCAGAGCGAGGATGATGAAGATTGACAAGAAAATATACAGTATATCTGTTCAAGTTGGGAAAGGCACACGAGGGGAGAATAAGTGGTTGCTTTTTTTCATGCTCACACTGATTGTGATATTTTGAAAACATTTTTTAAGAGGAAAGGTTGGGAAGCAAGTCAGCAAAGATTTTATTAAAGGGATGGATCTAGACTATGAAGTCAGCACATACAGTACAGGGGTGCAAGTCAGGCTCAGACAAGGGCAAGGCTGTTGCTGAGTAAACTCCGAGTATATACAAGGACTACTTCACTGATGATGTTGAGTCCTACGCTTCAAAAGTTGAAATATTTTTCGGAGACAATTCTGCCCAAGGCTAGACAGGCAAGGAAATCTAGTACCGTGTATAGTGAGTTGTCTATTAAACTGGCAGGCGTTTCAAAGTGTACTGACAAAATGTGCACTGGTATACTCATGGCAGCATGCTACTGTATATGTTATGTGGCCAACGGAGTGAACAGCAGGTGTGGCTTTAGGCAGGTCTGTTGCCACAGAGAGACATCCATGTGACTACAGCTAGTGCAACGCTGCTATTGTCGGGTTCTGGCGTTTTCCAGGTTTGGCACATGCAAAAGGTTATATACTATAGGAAGTATGGTAGGAGAGAAAAACTCTTCAAAAATATTACAAATATTCCTCTCTATATCAGTAAGATATGAGTTTTCTTATGTGATATATCCTTTGAAACATTCCTGTATTCCTTGAGCAGAAGCTAGAGAAATGAAACTGACAACACCGACAGCAACTGACAACAGCAAAAGCAAAAATGAAGAAAAATAAATAAAACTTAAACAAAGAGACAACAACACGACATTAAGATTATGACATAAACCCCATTCATGAGACACTGGAGAGAGTGGTCCCACTGGTCTAGCAATGAGCAGTGCTTTTGAGTCACAACTCATCACAGATCTGGATTCTGATGTGTTCCACATCACCCTAAATAGGTAAAGGGAAAAGGAACAGGGACCAAAATGTATATATCTATGTATATATATATATATCTGCTACAGAAAAGAGTACTGATCTAGAACCAGGGACAAATTAGTTTTAGTATCCTTTTAGATTTAAAAACTGTAATAAATGTCTATGTTTAGTCCGTACGATATGCATTCTTAAGGGAACACCACTGTTGTTCACCATGCTTGTGTTCCCACATAGTTTATAAATCTGCCCAAACAGGAGGACTTTGGTGTTTCATCACAGTTGCAAGACTGTGCCATTGAAATTTGACTTTTGATTTGAATCGTCCAATCACTTCTTAAAGAGTCTAGCTCATCTAAGAACAGCACTCATGCGGTACTGAACTGTGGTGTTCAACTGCCACCTTAAATTTGGCCAATCTAGATCGATGCTTACTGCGATACTCCACCCAAAATCTCTTTGGAGTCGCAACATTCACCGCCGATAGGCTTCACCAGACCTGCAAACAAGCTGAGGGGTTGTGTGGGAGGACTGAGACAGAGACAGTGTATTTTACCTACAACATGTACGTTTGAAATAAATTGAGCATACAGACACACTGGATTATGATCCAGGAGTGGACTGAGACATTTTTATGGACATTTTGATTTTTTTTCCACACAATGAAAAACTGTCACAAATTATTTTTGTAACTGTAATTAATGTGATTTTGAGTGGAGTATCACTTTGAAGTCGTAACTCTTAGGGCTTTTCATACTTACAAGCATGCAGCATTTTAGTGGACCGCATGCATGAATGATGCCTACCCACAGCATGCAGATACAAAAGGACATTCAATAGCCTGACACACATCCAATCAACACGAAATTTGCAGACGTAATCATTGAATATGCATAAAGAAAAATCTGATAAATGTGCCAAAACAAGTAGAACAGATACATTTCACAACTTGCTAAATGCGGACTCTTTTAAAGACATCCAGCTGTTACAAAGTTGATCTGTACTGGGTTACTTTCTTAGTTGTTTAATGTTCTTTTACACATACAAATATTGGTTTATATAATTAATGTAATAAAAGCACATTCAGGTGTTGGTATAAAAATTGTAACTTGCTATACTCTTTTTTAAATAACTCATGATTATTTACAAAGGAGTTATGCACTGATACTTGATGCATTAAAATATTAATCTGATCTAATGGAAAAATAGTTATGAAATCACAAAAGAAAGGGAGGGGTAAAAACTTATCTATCTTTAAAGACATTAAAGAAACAAAAAAAATGCATAAAAGTGATTTTACCAATAATGTTGACATAATCTTAATGAAGAACGAGTTTGTTCTGAGACAACAAAGCATTGTCAGTTTTGATTTGCAACTTGTGTATCCCAGAAGCCAAACAAATGTGTTATGTCTCTGCTTGAGGGTATGATACTGTATGCAACACAACATTGCAAAGTTGATACACAATGACATAATGTTATATTAATATTAATATTATATATTGAAATGTCTTTACTTTGTCTGCTGAGACATGTATGACCAATGGGGGGACTTTGTAGTTATGAGCATGGCATGGGACAGAGACAGTGGTTAACACTGACTGGTGCTAAAACATGACAAATTGTAAACGTTTTAGGTTTGATTTTTTTTTTTTCACAAGGTAGTTATAAGAATGTTCTGCCACTCCCCGCATACTGAACAGTAAATTATTGTCAAGGGAAGTACACAGTCTGCAGCTCACGTAAGGGCTAGAAAACAGGTGTGTGAATTACTGTTTTTAAAAGCAGGTAAAATAGGGTGATAACAGTTAAGCCAAGTTGTGTCTCTTTAGTTAATTTGCTATGTACAGTGGAAGTTGAGACTGGCTAGGATCAAACTGTAGTAAAATAGAATTTTATCCCATCGCTACGAAATCAAAGGGGAAGAAAACTGTAAACATGATACAGGAAACATTGAATCACAGGTAGCTGTTTCAATGCCTGCACCACCTGTCCTTCATATTTGGCAATATTGTCTAATGTCTACATTGCCTTATATGTTATATGTGTCATTACATAATATTTATATTGTAATTATCATCCATATAGAAACAAAGTGTTGCCCGACTACTGTAAATCTGTAAATCATATTCATTGAAATGTGTAAGCAGGAAAAGCTGCACAGGCAATACAGCCCGACACCTTTCTGTCTCAGTGCCGCCTGTTTTGGTAAATCCTTCATTAGAAATTCTGGCAGTGAGGAGGGGCATCCTTGTCTACAGTACATGCTAATCATTAAAATAAAGGAAATTATTTATGTTGATGACTAAGAATCTATCAAATCTTTATAATCTATACCAGCAAATTGTACATAGCATATATGTGCGCCCTACGATGCTGCTTATGAATAAAACCAATACATAAAGGTTTGTAGAGGGTATTGATCAAGATGTGGTCAGGTTGGTGGTTAGTTTAAGTAGGTGGCAGTGAGCAGGGAGGTTCTTCAGGAAGGTTTCCCCATCCTCCTCATACGCTGTTACTGAGCGATGGGTGTACAAACTGTGGGTTGATGAAAGAGAACCCTGCAAACTCGGCCTGGTCAATGTTGGCGATGACCAGCTCATCTGGTGGTGTGAGCTGGGGCTGGGTGCGTGTGAAGAACTTGTCAAAGTTCTCTGCTCCTTTGCCACACTGTAGAAAAGAGAGACAGAGGAAGGAGAAGTTTAGACATGAAGTATGTAAAATAATATGAAGGCTGCAGCAGACAGAGCAGACATGAAAAATCTGCAGCACTGGAGTTGTGCGCGCATGGCAGTTCTGCGAAGGCAAGAGACATTCAGCAGAATTTGTTTTTACTTCTTGGAATTGTTTACAAATTATCCCAAAGCACAGGACACACATCATCATAAAACATCACTACAATTATCACCACCATTCACATTATCAGATAAAATCACACTGGGCTGAGCAAAAAGACAATGTGCATGGAAAGTACAGCAAGCAAAATTTGTGCGTTCTGCCTCCTCCTCAATCAACCTGTTGATTGAGTCAAATGCCTTTTCTTTATGGCCTACATAAAAAAAAAAAAAATGGAGAGCATTTAACACCTGATCCCCTACTTTTCCCACTGCTATAAACTGTAGGAAGTTAACAACATCAGATTACATGCTCTACATCTCATTCACCTGAATCACAATGCACGCATCTGAATACCAAAGCAACACTGGCACAGCTGTGGAACAGCAGTTTCCAGTGAACAAGGCCCAGGATTGATTCTGTGAAAAAATGTTGTCTGGATCACTCTGTGTTTGCTCTGACCGCATAACCTGCTGTCATGCAGCCTCTTTACCTTCATATGTGATATGTAAATTTTTTTTTTTTTTTGCATTCGGCCCTCAGCTGTCAAAGCTTATTATCTCACAGAAGAAAAACAATTGAAAAACAAATACAAACAGCATCAAGGTGCAACAAGGCCACAAAGGGGTTAATTAGTGTTTTCATAAGAGGGAGGCACAATGTCAGTGTTTTCATGTTTTTGTGGTGAGATTATAATCAAATTAAATCAAATACATGGAAACGGATCATGTCACATGGTGGATTTCTCAGCAGATGAAGGTCATGTGTATATTCAGGGATGTGAATGTGCATCTCATTTTGTTGCTGTGGTGACATTCCCTGAGTGAAAAAGTCCTGCTTCCATAGTAGCTTTCAGGTTAGGTGCTATTTATATGTTCTTATTTATGACTACATTACTGCATATGCATACTGTTGATGTTTTTTCTCATAAAAGGAGAGTAGCACATGATTCTGTAACAATCAATTTAGAGCTCAATTTCAAAATTATGTGAGATTACGGAGAAGTGTATTTGCATTGCTCATTTCCTCAGACCAGACAAAATAACACAATGCAAGGCTCATTGCATCTTGCATTTTGATTGCTTTTGAAAACTACTCCAATAGCTGTAATGTAAACTTTTTGCTTAATAACCAACACTCAGCACTGGCTGTAAAACCAGAGAGCATGGGAACCAGCTGTTTTATCTCTTTCAAAGCTAATCTAATTTACAGTGCTGTATATGTCAATTACTTTACACTTTACACACAATGACATCAACATAAAAAGGCTTCATGTCATCTAGATGTGGTTTGCTGAATCAGTAACTCTCCACCTAAAGTTCCAATGTGAAACTGGCTGACCTTTAAAGAGTGTTAGAGAGGTGCTCTTCAGGTAGAGATGCTTGATATTTTGGTGACAATGCTCCAATACTTAGTTGCAGTATTTCCTTTTATTGGATCAAATTAAATTGTAAAATTGTAAAATTATTTCTCTCTTTGCTGTCGAAAAACCAAGAAGAGATGAGACAGAGAGGATATGAGGAAAAGAGCGAGAGATGAAGAAAGGAGAAGGGCTGCATATAGCTTCCTTCTCTATCCTCATCAGTTAGTCCACCTACACACTGGGCTCACCTACATGGATGCACGCATTCACCAACACATGCGATCATACACCCAAACACACACACACACGCCACAACGCAGTGCACCACTTGAAAAGCATTCATGTTCCCCTGGGAGCTTCTGTTCTGCAGCTGGCTGCGAGTATAACCGATTCTGTGAATCCAAATACCATGGGGCTCTAGCGCAGGACTTGAATAGACAAAAGGAAGATGGCAACCATAGCACTTTTTGCACTGTTGTCATAGAAATAAACATTGGTGCATTAAGCACAAAGGATTGTTGTGACTGCAAAGGCAATATTTCACCAAACATTACATCAGAGTTTCAGGTACTATCCACTTACAGCATGAAGCACTGCAAAAGAAAGAGTTTTTCTGCACAATATAACATTACTCAGTGATTTGCCCTTTCTGTACAATGATTGAAGAAGACTGGTTTCACCAAGTTAAGTTAGAATATCATGTGGGAGGTGAGCTAATGTGATATTTTCAGTTAATTTTCAATTGTAGCTAAGGTTTGGTCAGGTCGGACTGACGAAAGGAAATCAAAGCCTGTCAAAATGTTTCAGGACAAGACAGAGTTAATGCCATCTTTTCAGCCAAGTAGAGAAATCTCTAGCTTTGCTTTGTCCTATTTTTTTTCAGAAGAAGCACCGCTATAAGCAAAGCCCTCTTGGCATCTAATGATTTCTGCCTCACCCATCGTGTTCTTCAAAACAACCCAGCAGACAGAAATCTCCCACATCAAAACATCTGTCCCTTTTCTGGATGATAAGCACTATAACTACCAAGGAACACCAGTGACTGCACTTGACCACTCTCTTATACGTACACAGTAACTGACTCAACTCTAGTTTTGAAGTTCGGGACCTGCACGCTCTACAATCAGAAATGGCCACTGCCCTCATAAACCTCCACTGATCCACTGTTTACGATGATTTCTTTTGGAAGAAAGTGGGAAACAAGACATTCTTACTGATGCTATTACACATCATTTCTGTATTTTTTAAACCTATCCAATCAGTTTTTTACGTGTTGATATCCAACTCCACATCCATCTGCGACCTGGCCTTGAGAGTTTTGACTAACTTGTGACTAACTAGTTTTATCAACTGCTGCCCTTTATTCAAAGACTAGACATCGTATGCACGTGTGTGTGTTTTTGTGTCAGTGTTTCCATGTGTGTACCAGCAACTGCTTGTCAGTCAGTCTGTGTGGTTAGAAATGTCTGTCTGTGTTTGTCAAGTAAACACACTGTGGTGTAAAGGTACAGACATTTCTATTTTTATTTTCTTCTTTTTTTCTTTGTGAGGCCAGACAACACATCCGGTCAGGTAATTTAACTGAAGTGAACGACAGAACATTAAAAAACAGTGAGACAGAGATGCCTCTAAGGTGTGTGTGTGTGTGTGTGTGTGAGAGTTTTTTTTAAATGTCCTCCCCAGACTATCATCACTGACAGGGGACGTTCGCTCCAAGCCACTACCACCCTGCCAGAGCACATAGAAAGCAGGACACACTTCAAGATAGGCGGCTAATGTGGCTCTTGTGTGCACGTTGTCTCTGAATGTACTTTCCCGCACAGCAGATACCTGATGGGTAATCGCCAGCATCCTTCAGCTGCTCTGTCTCTCTGCATACTTGTCTTCTTCTATCCATCACTGACCATCAGTTGCTCAAGTGAAGCAACACATTTTTCGTTCTGACCTCTACCGACAATTGCCAGCTCCAAGATGTCCCTCTTTGGATCACAAAACAGACACTGTTTGTGACACCAGGCCTCTGCTCTCAAGCGATATTCCCACCAGTGTGTACACAAAGCATATGTGGGGTGCTTCAACTGCCAAACTGACAGTGCTGAGTCTTGGGAAAAATTTGACACACACGCTTCAGTTATCCTGGATGGTGTCTTTTTTTTTACTGAAAGGATGTGGGAGATTTGTGACAATAGTGAACATGGTATGTTCACATCTCATGTCAGTGCTGAGTGTTAACAAATATTTCAGTTTTTTGTGAAAGAGCACCACATAACAAATAATGAACCTTGACTAGACAAGAAACTATATCTTCTGAGCTGCAGCTCAAAAGATTAGCACAACAAGAACAGAAGGTGAAAATTTGGTTATGAGCCATGCTCTTAAGAAAATCTGCCTTTGTAACATTTTCAGAAACTTACATTTGCCCTTTTGGAAAAGCGCAGGGCTGTTCTCATATCTCCCTATTTCTCATTGTATGATTCAGCCAACTCTGATGGGGACCAAAGCCATTATGCTGTTGATACATCCTCCCATACACGGTGACATAGTGTCCTACATTGGTTTTTGACCTACTTTCTCTCATCTTTAATCTCTCTCCCTCTCCTTGCTCACATTCAGATGTGCATGCCTCTGCACTCAAGCATATTAAAAGAACACTCAGCTACTTAGGATGGTAAATGAGTGCCTGCTTCCATTAAGAGTTATGCCATGACTCTCTCTCTTTCTCTCTTCTTTTCCCTGAAGCCACAAGTACGCTATTTGTTGTTGTCATAATCTTCTCAACATTTTGCATTGTTTTGATCAATTGTTAGCTTGTCATTGGTTGTGAACTTAAATTGTGAATGAAAGTGCAATGTGGCGAGAAACAAATTTCACTTTATTCTGCATATGCAGGAATGTATTTCTGCCCTATTTTATGAATGTGTAATGTGACATAATCACATAACATAGTTGAACCCATGGGTTATTGGTGCAGAAAGCTAAAGATAAAACCAGAACCTTACATGACCATTTGTGCTCTGGCTCCATACATACTCCAAAGAATTTGGACTTTTAAGTCAGAAATAAACTGTTCAGTACATCCCTGTTCTTATTTTAGAACAGTTTTCGCATGACAAAAGCCTGCAGCATATAAAGAGATGTAAAGGTTCATGATGGAAAATCTTTTCAATATGATAAATTCTTACCAAATTTCACTTTTTAAACAAACCTCAAAGCAAGAACAAATTGGTCCTTTGATACATGAACCCATATGAATATATAATAAACCCAATCTCTTGACCCCAACTTAGTAAATAATCAAATAGAAAAAATAAATTCATTAGCAAACTGAAAATGCACCCTTTTATGTCCCGTAAGCTAAAAGAGGAAAGGCAGACATGCTCAGTCAAGTTGCAACAGTCTGTGCCCTTCATTTTCTTACAGCTACAGTGAGTCACAGCTCATCCATATTGCCAGCATGTTCTGTGTGTGTGTGTGTTTGTGTTTGTTTGTGTGTGTGTGTGTGTGTGTGTGTGTGTGTGTGTGTGTGTGTGTGTGTGTGTGTGTGTGCGCGTGTGTGCGTGTGTGCGTGTTTGTGTGTGTGTGTGTTGGTGCGCGCATGAGTGTCCATGTATCCCATCAGGCATCCCTTCCTTGGACACTGTTCCAAGACTTGTGTGCAGTGACTAAGTCCTCCCACTCTTTCTCGCCCTGCCTCCCTCCCATCATTCACTGCTCTCATCACTATCAATCAGCAGCTTCCTAGTTGACCTACTTTTTCTATCCTTGTCCACTCTGTTCAGCCATAAAGACGATCAGCTGTCGACAAATGGGCGTAAAACGTCTGGGCATCAAGCATGTTGTACTCTTCATACCAACACTGCTCGCTGGTTGTTGGTGGCATTTAATTGTGTGCTTGTTTTGTTACCTGCAATCTAGACAGCTGCACAGTGACAGCATCCAGCATTATAAATATGGATCAACACTGACTGCGCCTGCCCTTACACTCATTCTACCACACAGACAGAGTCCTCCGTGCTGTCTGGAGCCTCGGTTCAATAGATACAGATGGTTTGAATCTCTCAGCTGGTTGCAGCCGGTGTAATGATTGCAATTCCATAGCTGTCACGGGCGGATGAAGTGAGATTGAGTGGGGATGGATGCACAGGAGACAGGAAAGAGGAGGGGTGGATTAGAGAGTTAGACCTAGTGAGTGGTGAGAGGGAAGTGTGTAATGATAGCCATTTGGTGGTAATGGACTCAAAAACAGTGCTGTGTTACATTGCATAGTGAGATGGACGTGTTGGATCATTATAGAGAAGGTTATGGTGGTTACGGTGGGAGCATTCAACAATTTTATCTTACTTTTTTTTCCACCTTTTTCACCTTTCATCCTTATCTGCAACCACAACCAGACCCATGCAAGCATGCACTGTGCAAAGGACATGCACGTTTGCATGCATCCTACTCCCTGTAACTTCAGCGTAGACAAATGTACAAGCACAAAAGCTTTCCTTGCGCTCTCCAATATCGATCACCCTCCTACACACACATATGTAACAAAGAGTAACACAGAGACGAGGCGTACATGCAAGGAAATCTTCCTCCCCTGCTTTTCTCAGTCTCTGTTAACCTTCACTTTCCTTAACCTTCCCACACACATACATTAACTCACACACACAAAGCACACACAGCATTTCCAGGACACGCAGCACATCCACTCAGCGGGAGACTACATGGACAAAGAGGTCAGGATTCACCTTATTAGAGGAACTGGAGCCCTTGGGGGTTGAAACAGAAGAGAACTACAATATTTAAACTGAATATATGAGGGACACACGCACACACACACACACACACACACAGACACACACACACACACACACACACACAATGACAAGACACTGAGTGACCTACTTCATCTTGGTTGCCTGTTGCCTCCTATTTGTATTTTAAAGAGTCTATATAAACTCTGTATGTTTATTTTCATAGACTCATGCAGAGTTCATACAGACTCTTGAAAGTCAGTCATGTGCATGTATATATATATATATATATATATATATATATATATATATATATATACATACATATATGAATAAAAAAGAAGACACAGGGAGGGAAAGTGTGTGTACTTGATCATGTATAATTTCAAGCTATTGTAAAACTGCTTCTTACTGTGCTGGAGAATGTGAGCTATATGAGATATGCATTCATAATTAATGGATGTTACATTAATTTTACATTGAGATAAGGGGCTTTGAAATTACTTATGGCGCATACAACTCATGGCATAAATATTCTCCTCCTGCAGCTGTGTTTTGACTATAGAAAAGAGTGTCATGTCAAGGCAATATTATATGTCACATCATATGTATTTAATGTAATCATTCTCTTTATAGAGCCACGGCCCCAATGTACTCATTTTTACTGTAGACCATATAGTGACCATATAATATTTTTTAGACTATTAGCGCTGCCAGTCACTCTTAATGGGATTTTTACACAAGGCTGCAGTCACATTGCATCAACTATCTCAACACACATGAATACATCCTGTATTATTAAGTCACTTTCATATAATGAGACCAAATGTGATAACATAGGCCTCACTATGGTAAATAACAACAGTCAATAGCTGTTGTGTCCACACAATATATGCTGGTAGATAGTGTGCTGTTGAGTGCACGTGTGATGGTTATGGAATTTTGTATTGTAGCTTCACCTTAAAATACGTGCAAATACGTGTGAAACTAGTGATGCTTTAAACTGCTCTTTCACAGCTACAGAATTACAAACTATAATGGCGAGACAAACCATTTTTGGTCTTTTGTGCTCTTTTTTGCAAATTCCATGTCATGTCAAAAGAAATGACATGGAAGCTGGGAAATAAACAAAACAAACACATAAAGTAAAATATCACTTTCTGTATTTGAAATCAACCCGATTTTTCTAAGTATATTTTTGCTTAAGGCTAACAAAAAAATTTCAGATTGCTGGCTGCTAAAGAAGAAATTTCCAAACACTGTCCTGATAGAAACATGCTTGGTTTGAAGTCTGTGGCAACACAGCACTTTAACATGACAACAGAGTATGTGTGTGTTTATTGTAATTGTGTGTGTCTGAGTAAATTGAGACAGACAGAGACTAAGACGGAGGAAGAGTGGGAGGGAGGGGGCGTCTTTGTGTGAATTAAACCCACAAATTTCATAATATTCCAAATGCAAATGTGCTGTACAAATGACCATTTTATTGTAAGTTTAAGAATATCAAGCAGAAGGATTTCCTGGAGTGATACAGTTAATTTAGATTTCACTGGATGAAACATTCATGAAAACCATGAGAAGAGAGACCTCACCATAAAATGTGGCATAAACAGATAAGACTTATCTGTAATCTGTATGCGCGTGCGTGTGCGTGTGCGTGTGTGTGTTGCTTGCTGGTGGTGGTCCTTGGAAACATCTCAGTAGTTCAGATTTAGAGATTAACTTTTTTTAAGCACTTACAGTCAAACCAAGACAATCAATTACTGAAAAGAGAGGAAATCTCATTTTAAGTACGTCGTTGGTATTTAACACAAAGTATAACTCACATTTAACTTGCTACATTATGCACCACCTGTTCAATTTTATTAGAACACTGTTTACTTAACACATTGCACGTTGAACATTTAATACTGTGCTGTCTGTGCGAGTCGATTAACCTTTCATCTCCTGTGAATATAAATTCATTCCTTGGTTGGAACTAAGGTGTCTTAAATGTTAATCAAGTTACATAAATAAACAATGAATAATTGCAGTACATAAAGACAGTAACTGGTGAAGTTTTGATCAATAACCTCTCCAGACAAATCTGACTGAAGGCTGAAGTACAAGTTGGTAAACACACAGCCAAGAACATATATTCCCCAAGGGAGTAAAGAGGGGCATAAAACGTCTTGCCATAACAGATTGTAGTGATGAGCACATCTCGTCCTGTCTGTTTAGATGCATGCAGTGCAGATAGTATATGACTTGTTTATGTGTATTGTGTTGGATGGATGTGGCACACAGTGGTCTGAGAGGTGGTAACAAATCATTTCAAATCAATGTTGAATCAATTAATCGTTACCACATTAATACGGGGTAAAAAAAAAAAAAAGGAAGGTGTAACAGATCACTGTCAAGAAAAGCATTTAACATTGCGTTGAGGGAAACTGAGGGAAGATTGTTGATCGCACAAAGTGAGGCTGTTGGATGGCACAAAACAAGAGGGCACTGTTCCTCCAGTACAAGAAAAGTTTCTAAAAATGTCAGATGATGAGCTAAAGGAGAAGCCAAAGGAAACAACTTCACTGAAGCTGTAGAGAAAACAAATGCACCCAGACCAATGGCAATGAGGTGAAAGAAACACGAAGAGTGCAAATTTTTGCATTAAGATACATGGTGCAAAGTTCATTCAAGTGTGCTGTGTACAGCGCGTCGTGGTGCTTTTTATGTTACTGGATTGCCAGTGGTCAAGTTTCCATCAAAACGTAATGCAAATGTCAAAAGAACTAGCATTTTGTCAAACTTTTTTGCGGTAATCAACTATTTTTTCTGGCATTTGCACTCCAGTCTGCACAAGTTGAAAATGTGCATTAAAACAGGTGGACGGAAATGCAATAAGTGTTGCTTCCCCTTTTGTCCCTCTCCTACAGCTGTGAAGTATGGCAAGACACTAAAATACTGAACATGTAAAAATGTAAAAACATTACTGCATCTCTGGAAAATGCCTCTGCATTTTGCACCATGCACCCATATGAAAATAGATCTCAAATAAGCAACGTTCCCTTTGTGACAGGAACAGACAAGTGTAATGGGAAATGTGGCCTTTTTTTAAATGAAGGTTAAACTCATGTGAGAGAGGCTACCAATCATCTTGACCTTGGTTGCAGTAATTATACCAAGCAGTATCACACTTAATTAGACTATGAAGTATAAATAAAATCCTAAGCAACTTCACTGCCGAGCGTAAAAGTGTATGTACAAAGTACTTACCACTTTGGGCTTGAAGGGCGGCTGTATCTCCCTGTTCCCGAGGCGCTCCCAGTCGATGCGTCTGAAGAAGGCATGCTCTCTGATGTCCCTCTCTCCCTCAGGGCCGCAGCCAAGACGCTTGGATGGGTGCTTGGTCATCAGCTGCTCATAGCAAGGAACAAAAAAAGAGGACATTAAGTTGGGACAAAGAGAGTCACTCTGTTGCGATTCCTCTTACACCCGGATCATAGAGGATTTTCTGTTCTTAACAATAGTGAAGGTTTTAGGAAGGCTTCAAATATAAAATAGAGAGACAGTGTGGATAGCATGATTTGCATACGATTTGCATTAGTTTTCTTCCATTTCTACAGTAAAGTTTCACTTTCAGTCACTTTCGGTCCCACGGAATACTGAACACAGTATGCAGATCGCAGAAAAACAGAAGAACATCGGTATCTGGGTTTCTCTCTCTGTAAAGTGGTCAGTGTTCAACTCTTTCACTTTTGTTTTTTCCCACTCCTGTGTTCTTTCACTGATGTGTATTGTAATGTGATTCCACCTCTTTTCTAGGTCAGTAAATGACAGCTGAACAGATGGGTCTTACAAAGGGAGATATAATTGTTTTTGCCTCTCCTTCTGCTTGTTCTGCCTTTTGAGAACTGCTGCCACTTCCAATCGCAACACAGACAACTTGAAGACACATGTTGTACTTTTTTAAAAAGCAAACCAAGATAAAAAACTATTCACAGGAAACATAACCAACAACAAAATATTCTCTTGTTAAATTATGTAGGAGCTTATTCATATTACTTAAACACAATTGTCCAAATAATGTTCAAAAATGAAACAAAAACTACACGAAATGTACATGTTTGTTTGTCAATGTCGTTGAATTCAGAGAGAAGAGAGAAGGCCAGACGGAAGCCTTGTTGGGCCACAACACCAGGAAAGACAGGGGCGGGGTCGTGAATTATTAGACCTGCCTGTCTGCAATACCTGACCTGCCATCAACAAGATACAAAGACTTTGTCTGTGACTCTAAAGAGATAACCAGTGTTAAATTAAATTCAAGAATAATCAATAATGGTTGAATAATGGCTGACTTGTTACATTCAGATGGTTAAATTGTTAAATTTGAGATGCTCACGCTGAGTCAGACTCAAGTGATGATGACTAAATCCCAGGGACATCGCAAAACATGAAAGTGTCGACAGAGAGTCGAAAACACAATTATGCTGCAAGCTATGAACCAGAGTTTGAAAAAATAGATCTCCCAGAGAGGGAAGAGTATGCCAACACACTAGATCTCCCTTGGAGAGAAAGGGAGAGAGAAATCCAGTTCACTGGCATGGAGTGATGAAGATTGGGATCAACGAACCAGAGATTACATACAACTGGAGAAACTAATCACTTAAAGAAACAGTGATGCAGATTCAACATCCGAATAACAAAACAGCAGACCAATTCTATGAAACTATGGGAGAATGCGAGCTGGGCTGAAAGCAGGAGAGGATCTGGAACTCAATGGGCCAGTTTAGAAACATACGGTCCCTGACAAATAAGAGGTATGACTCTCCGTGTCCCGGTGAATGTCAGCTGCACTGGCCGGAATGGCTGTGGCTGGAGAATGGCTGGCTCGCTACATTGGGCAAGTTAGCTAAACCAATGGTTGGCAAATCTCGGCTGCCATGGGTTAAAACTGTAGAAATGACACTGGCTGAATCTGGGAGAAACGAGAGCACACTGCAGTATTACCAGCTCAGACCCACTGGATGACCGAGTGGAGACCTCTGGCTGCAGGCAACATGGAGTGTTCATTTGCATATACTACCCACACTGTAATGATACAAAAGAACAGAAGCACCACTGGCAAACCCACCAGGATCACCACAATGTCACAAAGCAACCAGAAACGCCTTTGGGAGCTAATGTGAGTATAACTGAGTTTTCTGTGCTTGAGGTGATTTGGCTGGCGCAGTGTTGCACTCAAACCTGGACCATGAATCAGTGTCTGGGCAACGATTTGGTGTCTGGCTGAAGGTGCCGTTCATGTTCTGGTGGACAACATCCTGCAGGGTCAAATCACCTAAACCACATCATGGTTTAACATTATGGAATTTCACCAGTTTCATACCATACTACTTACATAAATATTTGGCATTACCACTCCCTGCCTCAGTGGAGTGATTTGTCCTGATTGAATTGCTAAGAGAGACAGAGAGCCTGGTGGGTTTCACTATTGACAGTCCAAGGACAAAATAACTTATTCATGCAGTGGAATCTGTAATGGAAATCCTGCGTTGTTTGACTAAACTCATTTAAATCCTTAAATAGGCTTCCTGGCTCTGGTATCGTGTGCAGTGTATGTTTTCTAAGTGGTGCACCCACAGCGAGAGTACATACGTGTATGCTTACATAGACATGCACACACGCAAGACTGCAGCACCCCCAGTAAGATTATCTGTGATGCACACCTTTGCATGCAGCTCTGTCACCTTGGCAGTTCTCCTGAATTCTATGACATGTTTAACTATCACACTTTACAACACAGAGGGAAGACTCTGCAATCAATATTAACTCGCCTGTCAGTCAGGCTTGATTACTAAATTTTACTAAATTCAATACGCTTTTTCAATTTCTTGCTGAAAGATTGATACTACTCTCATACCTGTATGGTAAATGTGTAGTTACAGTCCAGACCGCACTCCATAACCCAATCGCAACATTTTATATGTGACATAGTCGCTTTGGGCTTGGCTTTTCTCAAGAGCTGACTGGCAGCTGAGGAGGTTTTTTTGGACAGGAAAACATGGGGAAAACAACCTGAAATAAAATTCAAGCTGTCAATCATTCCTGTTGCCTAGCTCTCATATCCCCCCTCCCTCTCTCTCTCTCTCTCTCTCTCTCTCTGCTGTACAACAGGACAGGAATCTATTTATTCAGGTAATGGTTTGTATTGAATTGTACAGTAAGTGTTTCTTTTATTGTGTCCACATACAGAACGATGTAAAGTCTAAATCTAAATAAGTTTCATTCTAATCAATTACATTATATTTTGGCATTGAATTGATTTTACCTATTAACAGATCAGTAAAAAAAACAGCATTTCTTCAGATGTGAACTTTTTGTATGCAGGATACCTTATCTTCACATATTAAGTGATTTGTTCTGCCACTGTTCAGTTACAGTTGTTGTTTCATAAAATATGAGAAAACAAGGACAGAAAAGTAAAGTATGCAAGTCAAGCAAAAAAATGTATTACTGCACTGTTTGTCGACTGTTTTGAGGAAAAACATGATTTAAGTGACCTGACAATGTTAAATGGCACGCTAAAATGTCATACTTTTGTCAGTGTTGAATTCCTACTTGCAGGATTTTTGCAGGCCAGCTTTCCTGCAGCAAGCCTCATCGACATACAGGCCGTGGGCTGGGCCACATCTGAACTAGCAGAGTGCATCCAGCTGGCAGAGTACATCAGACAGCTGTTGATGAGGAAGAAAAAGTCATTTGCAGCTTTCTGTCTGTTCACAGGACTGTCACTCATGGTGAGAAACCATCCTGCCGCAAACTCAAGGCTGTCACCATTAAAATGACACACCTTACACACTGAAATGTCCTTGAAAGTGACTGACTGCTGGCCTGCCACCATGTCAATCAAATGTTCAAGCAAGTTTGCAACTCAAACGCAACTCTAAACTTGCATTTGAATATTTGAATTACTAAACAAGTGCGATGGATAATTATCTCCTGAAAACGAAAATGTGGTGTTAACATTTCATGGAGAATATTTAATCATTCTGTCTGCAAACTGTTTGGACTCTAATCTTAATAGCTCCATCGCAGCATGAACTGCCAGCAAAAGGTTGTGAAGAACCCAGCTGTTTCTGCTGAGAGCATCATATCTTAGGATTTGATGGATCGGATTGGAGGGGAGAGCAAGAGACAGGGAGAGTCAGAAAGAAAGAAAGAAAGGATCTCAGAAGTCAGCATGGAGTCTGGCAATGTAAAACTGTGTAATTTGGTACGTCAAGGCTTTCAAAACACACACTCACACACACACACACACACACACACACACACACCATCATTATCATCCTTTGCAGTTGAAAATAATAGGCTTAAATTTTACCTTCTATGCCGAGAATACAACATTAGAATATAGCTGAGGATACTATCAGTGGTGGAATTATTCAGAACTTTACTAAAAGCACCAATATCACACAGTAGAAATACTTTGTTACCGGTCAAACACCAACATTTAAAATTTTACTCGAGCAAAAGCGCACAAGCATTAGCTTCAAAATATACTGCATGTAGCAGGGGAGCCAGACGTTAAAAAGCATTAATTACGCAGAACGGCTCACTTCATGGGGCCACTTTTAGCCACTTTATATACTGCTGGGCAGCTGAATCTATGACAATACATCAGGATTTATTTGTGGATTATATTTTGTATAAATAATAATAAATCAACAATGAATCTGCTAAGTAACTAAAGCTGTCATAGAACTGTATAGGAGTACAGTTACAGTACAGTACAGTTAAGTGAATGTACTCAGATCTCAATTTGCACCCAAAACACAATTTTTCATGTATCAATCTCATTCTCTTCCAGTGATCATAATGAAGTACAACAATATTCAAATGGACGACCTTTAGGTAACATCCCATTACTTAGATGAATGTGCATCACATCTGTGACCTATTCAAAATGTAATGAGCTGTACAGTATACATGCACAATAAAACTCCATCAGCATACTTTAGTTTGCATACAACAGATATACTGTATAGTTATAGTCCTTTTCACTGAGTTACTCAACTATCACTATCCATTGTTGTGGTAACAACAGTCAGAAACGGTTCTTCTCTCCGATAGCACCTCCCCTGCTCCCTGCTCATTTTGTTCTCTTGTTCTCCTCTTCCTACACCTCTTTATCTCCCTCTAGTTTCTTGTAATTTCCTTCCCTCCCATCTCTCCCTTTCTCTCTCTTCTGTGGGTCAGGCTGCTGGCAACCACTATGTATCCATTAAGGGGAAGTGCTGCAGCCCTGGCAAACAAGAGTTGAGACAGGGACGTGGGTCGAGACCAAGACACACACACACACACACACACACAGGCACACAGGCACACAGGCACACAGGCACACACACACACACAGACGCATGTGAACACACACTACTAAGAAAATGAGGGAGGGAAGAAAAGGATGGGAAAAAGAAAGAGGGGACAAAGAGAAACAAGTAGAGTTGAGGAGGGGACAAGGAGACAAAGTGTGTTATTGCACAGCTCATTGACTTTGCACTGCCTCTGGACAGAAGTGAAACGGCCACTAAATTCATTATATGCACACGCGTACACAAATGTGAGGTTTTATGCGCATGTTTCCATAGTCTTTATGTCATGGCCTCTATTATCATCAAAGGACTGAAAAGCAAAAAGCACCGCGGCCAGGAATTGAATCTTCTGCTGTTAACAAGGCGTATGCTGCTGTAAACATGAAGAATGTAATATAACTTATTCATATCTTTTATTGACAAAATAGTGCTTAGGTGAAGCAAATCTATTTGTATTTAATGTACATCAACCCCCATGAGGATGAATTTATTGACATACCGATGTTTCTTTCCGCCTGCTGAGGAGTACACACAAAGTGCCAATGAAAGCCATACAAGCAGAGGTCAAAGTGCATGTAAGTGAGTACATGCACAATTCATACACCTGATTTTAGCCTTGTTGTTTATTCTGTGAAACAACGAAGTGGGGCGGACTGCAAATGTTCATGGAATCTGTCAGGTCCTAAAAAAATCTAAACACAACTTATTCTTTGCTAGTTTCAACGTTCCTACCACTTTCATTTGCTTTCAAAACAGTCGGTTGTTGACATAAAATAAGACTATGTACTTGTATTTGCCTGCTTGACTTGCACTGACCTACTACAACTGTTCATTTCCTCCTGTCTCTGGAGATCCAGCAGCCACATACCCATGTGGAAACAGCATCTCAGGAGACTGTTATGTTGTATAATTACCCCTGTTACTCCAGGAAAGGGCTATAACTAATGAAAAACGATTTCATCTCACCTCATCTCATCTCAGAATGCAGGTCTTTTGACAGTCCTGCTTAACACATGACAGGAGACTAGTTTAAGATAGTGAAAAGTCTGCATCACTTTGTTAAGATCTTTTGTGGAACAAGACTCACATACTATACAGATGCAAGGCACTCACAGATGTGTACATGGTCTGTTCATCTATGGCTGATTGAAAACTTCATGTATTAAGTCCTGTACTGGTAAAGTTGTAAATTAATGAAACTTTGCTAGGTTAGCATCATCCCTACCTCTAGTCCTTTTTACTGGAATATCACTATATCACTATGGCTAAATGCTAAATATGTCCTGATATGCACTTGAGTCTTATTGCATCCGTGTGTTTACTGCTGCCATGATGAACGCAAATCTTGAATGTTGGGCGAAAACCAAAAATTTACGTTTCATTAAATAACTTATTGAAAGTTAAACTTGGTCAAGAGGAATTTCCTTTGAACTCTCCACTTCATCCATATAGCCAGTACAATATAGTACAGTCTCTTTAGAATTACAACTTTATTATTGCATGAGATTAAAGTGTATAATAAATTGTAAAAGACCATTTA